>NC_133618.1:300903146-301252846 GCF_048593235.1 Sminthopsis crassicaudata | reverse complement strand
TTTCTTTCCTTTTTTTCCTTCCATCTTTCCTCCCTCTTTCTTTCTCTTAGATATCAAAGGTTGGTTCATGAAATCCTTCTCTACTTCAAATTCTTACCTTGTATTAAGAAAGTTTAATATACATACTGATATTGCATCAAAACTCAAGCCTCCAGGTTCCTCAGTGTCCACAATTCCCATGACATTACTTCATTCCCCCTCAGAGAAACAAAGGGCATAAGTTTATCTTTGATTTTGAAACTCGATCTTGATATTGACGTCATCCACAAGTGTTTTTTTCATTTTCAAAGTCAAAAATTTAGAAACTCTTCTAACTATAATCACCTATTCTTTTTTTCCCCCCATGATTCGTTCTTCCTTAGTATATTCTTTCCCATCATGATCTCTGTTCTTGTCTTCACAAAATAATGTCCAAGACTACCACTCCCACAAGACTTCCTTTCTTTCTTTTCCTTGGCTTAACAAATATTTAACCAGTGCAATATTGTCTTCTGCTTTCAAATCTCTTGGCACCTATTCATTTCCTTTTTGTGTCTTTTCAAAATTTAGACCTTGTTAACTCACACCATCTGCCTCTATGTCTCCTATGACAAAATACAACTTTGTGATTCAATGCACTACAAATATGTGCTATCTAAACTCAATTAGACTCACTGAAATAATCATTCTTCTACTAAAATTGAATTGATTTCCTGATCGTATTTAAGCACTGTGTAAGTTACAACTATTTGCCACAGAAATTTAGCACTTTATGGGGTTTTTCAGGAAAGAAGGAACAGTTGTTCCCCTCAGGTTGTGGGGGCATGCAACTCTGAAAGCCATTTTTCCAGGCATACTTCAGGATCCTACAGATGATAAACTCTTATTTTTTCTCTACAAATCTCCCACAATTCCTCTCTTCTTCCCATCTGCACAATTAAGGACCCAGTCTTATATCTTATTCAGGAAATTCAGGTTGTTCACTTTGAGCTCCCTTTTTTGCTCTTCTCTATGCTTCAAAGAATTTTGATGATATTTCCCAATCTCCCATTTCTTTAAACCAATTTCTAATGACCATTTCCTTCTCATTGTACCCTTGATGTCATTGGTTTCATGAGATTGCCCCCACAATCATTCTTTTTTCTTTCTCTGGTCTTCACTATTTTGATTTCTATTGGCTTCTTCCCTAATGGCTATAAATATATATATCCAACCCTCCTTCCTCCTCCTAAGAGAACCCTTACTGGAACTCACCATGCTTTCAAGTCCTCCTCACTTATCAACACTTTGCAACTTATCAACACTTTGCAAACTAACTTCTAACCTCTTCACTCAACTGAAACTGCACTCTCCAAAGCTTCCCCTGGAAACTTTCCTGGCAGATTTAATGACCTTTCCTTAATGTTCATTCTTTTTGACCTGTCAGCACAATTTTATATTATTGCCCACCATCTTCTCTATACTTTCTTCCTTTTGCATTTTAATGACTCTGCTTTCTCTTAATTCTCTTTGTAGCAGTCTTAAAGCTCCTTATCAATTTCTTTTCCTGAATCATCATCCATAATGCAGCCTAAAATTACCTAGAAGTCAAACTCAATTCTTTTGTATATGCCCTCTTCTCTTTAAACTCTTGTTGACTTCATCAGTTTACAAGGTTTTAATGATTAATCTCTATGCATATGATTCCCCAGATCTATAAATACAGTGCTAGTCTCTCTAATGAGCTCTACTTCCATACCTGAGAGTCTCTTTTGGACATTTCAAATTGTTGTGAAAGCATCTCAAATTCAACATTTTCAGATAGATTCATTTTACTTTTTAACCTTTTGGCTCAAATATAACCTTCTTCCAAACTTCTTTATTTCTGATTAAGGCATTAGCATTTTCCCCTTGTCATTCAGGTTTGCAATCTCATTGTGTCATCACTAATGTGTCTTATTCTCCCTCAAAACACATACCCAATAAGTCCCACAAGTCTTGTCAATTTTAAATCCACTGTATTCTAAATCAAGTACCTTCTTTCTACTCAAATGGTCATATTTATTCCTTCCTCACCTTTCACCTATGAAATTGCAAACAGATCTCTCATTGGTATTCTTGACTACTCTCCATCTCATACATTTGTCAAAATGACATTCTTAAAACACAATGATATAATTGTTTATCACTATCTTGGTCAATAAACTCTAAAAGTTTTCTGTTATTTCTAGGATCAAGCACAAACTCCTATGGAATTAAAAAACAACAACACTTTTAGAACCTCTGTGCAATCATTCCCCCGCATTTCCATGATATTATTTTTCATTCTCCTTAATTGCTCAAAAGCAGTGATATCAAACGTAAACAGAAATTATTAGGGGCCACTAAATAAATCATAAGAATCCTTGTGGTTGAATATTGACTTAGTTTATCACTCATTTCATTGTATTTTTATTTATTTTCCTAAATATTTTGAAACATTGATATCTGCTTTCCACAGCATATTTGACATCTGCCCTAAAGTATAATCTTTATCTTCTTTGTTTCTCTTAAATACTTTATCCATATACCTTTGTTGAAGTTATCTACCTTGACTCCTTTAGCTCAACCTTATAGAATTCATATTTCCTTAAAAGTTTATTTCAAGTAACTTCTATATGAGTTCTTTCTTGATGTATATTCATTTAGATATCGGTGCCTTCTCCCTGAAAATAAAATTACTTTGTATATGTTTTGCAGATATTTTATATATTTTATATGTTAATGTTGTTCCCCTACTTTCTCATAAAGTAAATCACTTTCAGGGAGAAATTTTTGTAAGTCTTAGTCTTTAAATTCCTGGTGTATAACACAGTTCCTAGCATGCAATATATATACTTATTATTTATTTCAGTTGAATGAATGATTAAACGATCTACAAGATCTCGTCTCCTTCTCTTTGAATAAGGTATTCTTCTCTTTTGAATATGGTATTCCTTCTCTTTTATTATGGTATTCCTCATATATTTTTCTATTTACCAGTCATAGTGCCAACTTCCATTATTTTTAATTAGTGATGTTCATATGCCATGCCATAGAAATGCTCACCAAATTCACCAAAAATACACATTCTAAGTATATAATCACATCTACATAAATTCCCACAACTGTCAACCAGACAAATAATCAATAAGTTTTTATCAAGTACTTACTATATGTAGGAACTGTGATTTTTTCACAGTCACACTTTAGTCTTTAATCGACATTCCCAGGAGCAAATGTTAATATACATAGTACTGGGAAACTTTCCCAGACTGGGATCATGATCTGAAAGAATATTAAGCAATAGTGATGACTGCAGTAAAATAAAGGAGATTCTCATAAATACTTTGTAGTGTTGGTTTTTCAGTCTTTTGAGAAAATATAAGAAGAAATAGAAACACAAGATTATGAGGGGAAAATGTAAAAAAATGAAAGAATAAGTAGGAACAAGGATATAGGTGAAAGACTTTACACATATATTTGCAAATGAAAAAAGAAATCTAGAGAATAATAAAATAACATCATGGCTGGTGGAATAAACAATGCTTTGATGTAACAGTCCATAGTGAGTCTGAGAAATTGTGCTATTCCCTATCTTGGTATCCCTGAGGCAGTCCAACCTGTCTTTCAGAATTTAGTGTAATATGAACTATTTGACATAATTGAACAATAAAGAAAATAGTATTTGGATATTTTAGTAATTTCCTTAATAATTGAAGTGAAATCTTGCTAATCCATTTTAAATAACAAGCTAATGCATTTATTGTAATCAATCTTAAGCACAGTTTACCATTTGGGTTGAATTTAATATCCCAGTGTGTAATTAAGTGGTATTATTGACAGTGGTTTTAATGTATAATTAGTGATTTGATATTACAACTGGAGATGCTTCCCAGGAATAGTTTTCCAATAAATTCAGCCATACAAGTCCATTCTAGGCATCTTCCTTGACACTGATGTAGAAGGCAGACAAGGAATACTATAGTACCTAATAATACTGATGAATTTTCTAAGGCTTAGTTACCATACCCTGTCATTAGTGTGTTTCCACAATTTTAACCATGAGTAATATATATTTCCTTTTTATCATAGTTGCACTAAAAATAGAAAAATCTAGGAGTTCTATTTTTGAAAATCTAATATATATTGGATATAAAGATAGATAAATTTTTATATCTATGTCTACATAATATCTGTATATAAGTGATTTGATTTGAAAAAAGTACTACATATATATATATATATATATAAATTCTGATAATTTAAAGATATCCTATATGCTATTATCTGATTATATATGCACTACACTTAACATAAATGATTATTTTTAGCTTTATGTGTATATAGCTCAAATATAATAATTTAAGGACTTCAAATTATGATCATTTAAGGGGAATCCATGAGAGTCAATTTAGTAGATGAGTTTCATATTTTGAAGGAAAAAATATTAAATCAAATACTCTAGTACTTATTCTCTGGGTGGCTTCAGACAAGCTATTTTACCCAACTCGGACTCAATTACTTCATATGTAAAGGAGGTTGGACCACAATACCTCTAAAGGCACTTCTAGCTTTAAACTCATGATATTACTCATATTTCAGCTCTCTTAGCTTCTTTGCTACAGGAAACGATCATGAAATTCTCGGCCTATTTGAATAACATAGGCATGGCCATGCTTTTAGGTATTCTAGCTCAATAGAAAATTGACACAATTTCTTCTTCTTGCTCTCTCCTTTCACCTTTCCCTTTCCTGCCCCTGGGAAAAAAACAAATGAAAACTTTGGTATGAAATGAAGTGTGAATTGTATAGTAGAATAAGTAGAACTTAATATCACCTTTACTTGTTGCTTTTTACCTTTCAACTATGGAAGTCTATTTATTGATATCAGATCTTCAGTTACTTATTGCTTGGGAGGATTGTATATTGTATAAAACACTTCTGGGAATATAACAGTGGTTTAATAGTACTTTCTGTTTTCAATGATGAACTTCTCAGTTTAAATTTAAAATACTAAAGCTATTGTTTTTATGTAGTAGTTTATGTATTAAATTGGTCATTGTCATATATATATATTTTTTTAATTTTTTTTTGTGCCTCAAGATCATTCTAAGTGAAAGGAAGCAGACACTTTTTATGAATCAAACAAGTATTGTTTATACACACATGTATATATGTGTGTATAAACATGTATACAAATATAAATAACTTCTCTGTGTATATATCATTTTTATTTGTATGCATATATGCATACACATGTATTTGTATATATGTTCTAAATGGCATTACTAATTATCATAAAACAGTCACTCATAGTTTCATACATCCAAGAGTATTCAGTGCTCAAGTGTGCTAAATCAGCTTGTCCCTATCTGCCTTTTTCCTGTTTTTATTCACTGAGTTTTTTCATTGATTACTGACTCACTCCAATCTCCCACAATCAACCTGTCTCACATTCTTAATGATTCAGGGGTTCTCAAACTACGGCCCAAAGGCTAAATACGGCCAGCTGAGGACTTTTATGCAGCCTGCCAGGTTATGGCAAATGGGCTGAGTGTGAGCTTTTGTTTTTACTAGAGTCCGGTCCTCCCACAGTCTGAGGGACAGTGAACTGGCCCCCTATTTAAAAAGTTTGAGGACCACTGAATCAATCATTCCAAATATTCTCTGTGCAAGTGTGCCTCTTCTTTCCTTACACTCAGGGCAGTTTGTAACTTTCTAAAGACAAAAAGAATAAACCAAGGCTTGTTCCTCATGCCTATAATTGTTGTTAGATAATATTACACAGCTGTAAGCCTCTATGACCTTAGGTACATAACTCTTCTTCCTTTCCTATATATCCTATTACATCCTGATTATCAGCACCAAGAGCATCACCATGATATCTTGGAATGATAATAATTTATGTATTGGATATAGATTGTGCTTGTATGTTCACTTTTTTGTATTCAGTCATCAGAGACTTACAGAAAAACTTAGGAGACAGCTACTATAGCTATCATTATTCCTATTTTTTCAATAAAGAAATTAAGTTTCAAAGAGATTTAAAAAGTTATCTAGTTCATATGATAAGTGCCAAATGCAGAATTAAAAGCCAGGTGATCCTGATTCAAAGAACCAGCCCTCTAAAGCTCTATACAAAAAAAAAAAAATGTCTGTCATAATACTTTCCAAATTTAATGCACATGTGAGAATATCTTGGTAAAACACATGTAATCTTAACCAGTGGCCTTGTTATAAGAATCTGCCAGGTGTTGCTCATCTATTAATTTGCTGAATGCCAACATTCTATTATTGTCATAGAACCAGGCCCAGCTACATGATATGACCCCCATCTGAGTCAATCCTATCAAATGCTAACTCATCAGTCCACCTTTCCTCCCCAAACAATATTTGCAGCTGCAGCCTTGTGTTATGAAACTTCTGAGTGTTAAAAAATATTAACACTGAAATATTTTAAAATAGTTGAGCAAAGACCATTTTTAATTCTGGAGAAAGATGATGAAACAGACTTCCTTTTAATGGAGATTATTAATGTAGAATGGCATTTATGATATCAGATATATTTGAGTAAGTACATTTATTTATTTTTTTTCTTTATTTTAAGATAGGTTTCAATAACTGAAATATATTGAGATGTATTTATATTTTAAGAAACTAAAATAATTTAATCTATCAAAGAAAAATTTTGGCTAAGTGTAAGTCTCCTCTGATTTCTATCATTCTTTGATCTCTACAAATAGAGTAAAAAATATATCTAATCCAACCTGATAAGCAAAGTTCTAGTCTTAAATTTGAATAACTCCATAAAAAAGCAATTCCAGGTTTTTGATGGGATAATTATAGTTTTTGCTTCATAATATTTAATCTAAAAACCCTGACTACAGCTTTAATGTGTTATTCCTGCTCGGATTGATAGTAATAATTAGTCCCTATTCTCTTTATGGCATCCACTTAAAGATTTGAGGACAGTAATCATAACTTCCATATTAATCTCACTTAATAATGACAGTTCAGATTTGTGTAGTGTGGTGACCCTTGAAAACCAGTGTTTATGGATGCTGATAAACTTCACAGCACAGAGGAATAGAAGGAAAGTATTTAATCCTTTGTAATAACAACTGCTTGCTAGTCCAACCACAACAGAGGAACAGACACTTCATTTAACATATACCCATTTCTGCCTGTCAGCTCCCCCCAGACACATCTACATTTGATTTCCTTCTTTCTCAGATTAGTTAGATATTAGATAAACTATAGATTCCAGTCTATACTGTGCCATCAATATTTGCTTTATACAGTAATATTAGGTAAAAACCTTTTTTGATATCCTTAGTAAATCCATTTGATATCCTACCACCTGATTTGTATAAGTCTCAAGTGTAAATCAATGAGAAATGCTTAATGTAGCTTTATTCCCATTCTTGAATGAATAAAAACTAAATCACTAGTTCTTAACAATTATGGGACTCTGCACACACAAGAAAAATAAAAGCTACCCGCTTTTAAAATAATGAAGGGAAGGAAACCTGTAGTGCAAAGGTGGTTGGTGTGCAGATTTTTTAAAATGAATGCTTACAGGGGAATAATAATAATTAGAATAATCATAATAAGCATTTAAAAGGTGTTTTTAAAATCTTCAAAGCACTTTACAAGAAAGTAGATCTTTAATCTCCCCAAACTGAAAGCAGCTTGCCAAATATTTCATTTTCCAACAGATGCAAATCATGAGGGTTTAACTTGTTATTTTCCTCAGGCTTTATTCAGTATATATGAACAAATTAGGTTGGAAAAAAATAAGAATGTATCTAAGATTCTCTTTTTCATGCAAATAAGCCTCTTTATGTGGGAAAGAAATATTCATTTCAGACTGAATATAGCCCCAATTCTGTTGCATTTATGTAATAAGAATTATTATGTAGAGGTATATGGTCAGCTGTTTTGCATCTTCACTCAGGCTGAAACAAGAAGAAATCGGCTTAAACTTCAGCCAGCTAAGTAAATATAGATTTAGATGGTAAATGGAGTACAGTAATGGAATTTAGGTAAAATTTAAAAAAAAAAAGAAAAAAGCTTGCCTAAATATACCTTTTTCAGAAATGAAGCTGAACTTTATTGTCTTGATAAAGATGAATTAGTTTGTTTTCCCTCAGGTACTTTTGGAAAATGTTTACATTCACACATGGGATCACACACACACACACACACACACACACACACACACACACACACATCTAAATAGAAAATTCTAACTTTCAAAATTTAGTGAATCACAGAAGGGTCTACCCTAAAGCAAAAATGTAAAATAGGCCAATTATATATCTGCACCCATCATCTGTTCAAAAAGGATCCCCACTACCCCACTTGATGCCCCCTTTTTTGTTGTTCTGTGCCTTTCTTTCTGTGGTTCTAGAATTGGATAGAACAATACCCACAGGAGCTTGATTTTACTTATAGACTTATAACAAAATGGATAATGGTAGAATTGATTTTTAGAGTGACTGGACCATAGCTTTTATGGAAGACCTCAAGAGAATCACTAAACTGAGAACCTCCACATGATATTTTTGGTTAGGTTTTGTCACTGGAGAATTGGGGACATAAAGCATGAACTTATTGCCAGAGTGACCTAATTTCTATGACTTTTCTGAATTACTTAAATTCACAATTTCTCACTTTATTACATTCATATGCCATAGATTTTTCAGCCATTTCCCATTCAATGAACATTAATTTGTTCCTAGTTCTTTGAATATTTTTGTATATAGTGGATTCTTTTATCTGTATTTGACTGCATTGGGATACATGCCCTATAGTGTAATCACTGGGTTCAATAGTCTAGTTACTTTTTTCCCATAACTTTAAATTGCTATACAGGGTGTCCTAAATTTGTTAGTAGGATTTGAAGTTATAAAATTTTAATAATATATTAAAGCTTAAAGGTTCTTAAATTTTAATAGCTTAAAACTGTTATAAGATCTTTGGGACATCTCATATAGAACAATTAGCACTTTTTACACCTCTAAAGACATTATATTAGTGAGTCTGTCATTCCACAGCCCCTCTAAAATTGAGGTTTTTTATGTTTTTGTTCATCATTTCCAACTGACATGATGTACAGCAAAATCTCAGAATTATTTTAGTTTTCTTACTATTAGGGAGTTTGTGTTTATACAACAATTCTTTTTTTGAAAGCTGTTTGTTCATATATTTTCATGATACTTATTTTTACTATTCGAGAGTGACTTTCAGTGATATATTTTTATGTGAGTTCCCTACTTTTTTTGGATATTAGAATTTTAACAATAATATTAGATGGAATTTTTCTTATTCTATGGTTTATCTTCTAATTTTGTCTTCAGCTAGGCTATGTATGGCTATGTAAACATATTAGTCTGTTTTGTCTTTCATAACCTCTGTTCCTGGTTAGTTAAGAATTGTATCTTAATCATACTTGTAAAATGTTCTTGACCTAATTCTTTTCTAATAAAAAATAATCTTTTATACACAGGTCACACGTGTTTTTTGGTTTATTTTATTATATGATATAAATGTTGATTTAGAGTTATTTTTTACCAAATGCTTTTAAGTTTTCTCTTCTATTAAGGAAATGAGTTAAATGGCGAAAGGAAGTAAGAAAAAAAAAAGAAGAAAAAATAAGTTAATAAGTAAGAAAGGAAGAAAGAAAGGAAGAAAGGAAGAGAGGAAGAGAGGAAGAGAGGAAGAAAGGAAGAAAGGAAGAAAGAAAGAAAGAAAGAAAGAAAGAAAGAAAGAAAGAAAGAAAGAAAGAAAGAAAGAAAGAAAGAAAGAAAGAAAGAAAGAAAGAAAGAAAGAAAGAAAGAAAGAAAGAAAGAAAGAAAGAAAGAAAGAAAGAAAGAAAGAAAGAAAGAAAGAAAGAAAGGAAGGAAGGAAGGAAGGAAGGAAGGAAGGAAGGAAGGAAGGAAGGAAGGAAGGAAGGAAGGAAGGAAGGAAGGAAGGAAGGAAGGAAGGAAGGAAGGAAGGAAGGAAGGAAGGAAGGAAGGAAGGAAGGAAGGGAGAAAGAAAGAAAGAAAGGAAGGAAAGAGGGAAGGAGGGAAGGAGAGAAGGAGGGAAGGAGGGAAGGAGGGAAGGGAGGAAGGAGGGAAAGAAGGAAGGAGGGAAGGAGGGAAGGGAGGAAGGAGGGAAGGGAGGAAGGAGGGAAAGAAGGAAGGAAGGAAAGAAGGAAAGAAGGAAGGAAAAGCAAAAAGAAAGTTAAACTGACATCAGCAGCAACATATAAGAGAAATTGGATAGAACCTTCAACTTGTAAGAAACTATAAGGGTCCAATATAACTCATAGATTAATAAGAATATGAAATACAATATCTTTTATAATTTACTATTTAACACATTCCTAACAATAAACAACTATAAATGTACGCAAATACATATTTTATGTACACAAATACATGCTTCTTTTCTCAGACTGTAAAAATCTGCCTTTATTATTTTTCCCATTTGTTATTGTCCTCTTATTTGTAAATAAGCAAAATAAATTACTCTGCTTCCACAGAAGAGCATCCAAATACTTGAAGATAAATTTTCAGAAATAACTGACTAATATTCTTACTATGCTTATTTCCTTATTATTAAAAAAAAAAAACAAAAACAAACAACCTTTATCTCTGAAAGGCCTATATTAATAGAATTATGAAGTCATAAAGCAAGAAAGAAACTATATGAATATCCAGACCAATCTCCTAAAACTTACAGAATTAGAAATACTTTAAAAATATGTGGGATTTTGCAAAATTATATGAAGAAAATATGTGAAGATTTTTCTGACAAAAATACTTTTGCTATTCTAGCCTAGCCTAGTCTAATCTAGTACATCCAAAATTCTCATAATTGTTTGAATTACATTCATTTATTCTTTTAACAAATATTTAGAGCCAATAAATATTTCAAGTATTCTTTTTTATAGAGTAAAAAGATCATTGTATCTAAATGAAATCAAAACTCAGTAATACCCCCTACTTTTTAAAAATTTGCTTTGTCATGATTGCTGTATTAATAGCTCAGGATTATAAAAACACTAGTGCCTAAGTCATAAAATGTTTATATTTAAATCAGTGGGTAATGAATGAAAAGCGAAAAAAAAAATGGTGTCATTGATGCCTATGAGTACATTGAGCTTGTTATTAGAAAGATTTGGTTCAAATTCTGCCTCTAGATAGTCTAGCTATGGGATTCTAGGAAAATCATTGACCTCTGTTGTTGATTGACCAGTAAAATGAGTATAATAATGATACTTATCCAACAAAGTTATTGTATCATATGAAATCATGAACTTGGAAATTTCTTTAGAAGACACAAAGCTTCATTAAAAAAAAAAATTATTAGCTATTGTCATGATGCTAATGATATTAATTCTTGATTGTTATTAAAGTTATTGGTTCTTCTAGTCATGTTCCCAAATTTAATGTGAGCAATACTTAAAGCTCCTAGAAAAGTGTGAATTTGCCTTCAATTTGCATATGCACTTTTCAACTGCACATCTGGCATCACTCAGGTGAAACACTATTCCACTATTCTGTGTATCTCATTAATTTTACAACATTATAGAAGTGTTCCAAGTTTAAGTCAGTATTTTCCATTGAAGCTATCTTTCTTTAAAAAATACTTTTTCCTGGTAACTTCTCATGGTTGGCATAATTCTGGTTAGCCATGGGCTCTTACTAAGTGTTCTGAATAAGATTAAAGAACAATTTAATTTTAAAGTTTTAAAGAAACAAATCTGATTTGAATTTTGAGAACATTTTAATTTTCAGATAAGGTGAATTAAAGAATGAGACTTTGAAAATATTCTGGGGAAGTGATTCCCCATTTACACACACACACACAAATCTCATTTCACAAAAATAAATGAATGAATGATTCCAGAATTCATTCATCTCTTCATTCAGTACACATGCCACAAATACATGCATACTTATGAAAAATGTGTTGTTCTGGGTCATAGTGACAGAGATATAAATCAATACAGTCTCAGAGAAACTTATAATCTAGAAATGATAAGACCTAAGTTTATTATATTGTTAAGTGCCTTAATTACATATAATTTTTCATGGTGGCCTGGAGTGGCAGCCTAATACAATAAATAGAAGAGCTTGTTTTAGAAATACAAAGATTCAAGTACAATTTTTAATCCGTATTAGCTATGTGAACATGAGAAAGTCACAGACTCATAGACACATCTTTATAATCTTTCAGAATTGTTGACATGCATCAGTGGAGAAAATTTTCATGCCAGGAGTTTCTCATACTGATAAAATCATAAGACCAGATCACACTCACCCTCTGATCCTTAAGTTATAAATAAAACCCAGAACCAAGCACATAAATAGCACAGACTAGCCACTTAAAATATTAGATGAATTGAGGACATAATTTACAAAACAAATTTAATATTAGTCCACATTTTATAGCAGTTCACATATGCATAGGATTTAAAATTTGAAACAATTCTTTCCCTATAAAACCCTGTGAGCAACATTGTTTAAGGCTAATTTTTACTAACTTTACAATTAAGAGAACTGAAGCTTAGGAAAGTGAATTAATTCTCTCAAAGGGATATGACTTGTAAAACTCAAGATTTAAATCCAGATGTTTCTGCACTACACATACATTTAAAAAAAAAAAAAAAAGGTAAACTCAAATAATGATAAAATTTAGCTGGGGTGGGTGGCAGGAAAATCATGAATTACTTTAAAGGGTAAGTTGCAGTTGAGATGGGCCTGGAAAGATGGAATCTCAAAGAGAGTTTCACAAGAAATGGTAAAAGGAGATATGATTTAAGGGATGACAGTAATAGTAAGGCTCAAAAGATTTGGTTATATAGATAAGATACTTCAACCTATGGCACTTTCACTGCGCTGGATAAAACAAGCAGATGCAAAAATGAACTAACAGAAAAGAAAAGAAAAGAAAAAAAGCAAAACCAAAATTCTGACAGAGTCAGTCAGATAAATTCTTAAAAAGAAGAAAGGGTTTAATAATCTGACCAATTCCCCTCCAGTTGGTACAGATGGTAATTTTGCAAGCATCCCATAAGTGAAATACAAGTTGGAGACTTCTTTTAACTATGTTATAATATAGTATCAAGGAGGGAGGAGGCTTAAATTCAGTTGTTGCACCAGAATTCCATACTAATTTTTTTCTAATTGAATTGAACATTTTGAACAAAGCATTGTTACATGCTACAGATTCAAAGGGGGAGGGGAGATCATTTAGTTCTGGAACCTAGACAAATTAAAACAACTTTGAGGAACCAACTCTCAGATTAGCTAAGAGGACAGGAAAAGATAATGATAAATGTGGGGAGAGATGTAGAACAACCGAGACACTAATGCCTTATTAGTGGAGTTGTGAAATGATCCCATTCTCTGGAAAGCAATTTGGAACTGTGCCCAAAGGACTATAAAACTTAACATACTCTTTGACCAAGCAATACCACTACTGGGTCTATATCCAAAGGAAATGATAAAAGAGGGAAAAGAACCCACATGAGCAAAAATATTTGTAGCAGCTCTTTTTATGATAGCAAAGAATTGGGAAAAGACATCAATTGGGGACTGACTGAATAAGTTACGGTATATGCAAGCAAAGAAATATTATTATTCTATAAAAATGATGAAAAAATTGAATTTAGAAAGGTCTGGAAAGATTTACATGAACTGATGCTAGCTGAAACAAGAAGGGTCAGAAATACATTATTCACATTAATAGCAAGATTGTGCAATTATCAACTTTGAAATTCTTGGTTCTCAGTAGTTCAATTCCAAGACAATCCCAATAGACTTTGGATAGGAGATGCCATCTGTATCCAGAAAAAGAACTATGAACATTGGATGCAAACAAACACATGCTATTGTTTGCTGCTTCTTTTTTTTTTTTCTCTCATGATTTGTCTCTTTTGTTATGATTTTTCTCTCCCGACATGATTCATAAAGCAATATATATTGAAAAGAAAAGAAAAGGAAAAGGATGGAAGGAAGGAAAAACAAAGAAAGATTCTAAAAAATAAATAAAAAAGGAAATGAGGCCTTTATCAGAAACACTCATTGGTAAAATTTTTTCTCAGTTTTCTACTTTTCTACTAATCTTGGCTGCATTGGTTTCGTTTGTGCAACAATTTTTTTTTTAATTTAATGTAATCAAAATTACCTATTTTGAATTTGATAATGTTCTCTTTTTCTTATTTGTTATAGATTCCTCTTTTCTCCAAAGATCTGATGTAAACTTTTCCTTGTTCCTCTGTTCTAAAAGAAGGAAGGAATGGCACATAAATGAATGCTTTTTTGTTTGTTTGTTTGTTTGTTTTATTGTCTACTTCTGGCATTTTGTATGGAGGACAAACTCTTAACTTTGGGCAAATAATTGAACCTTTCTAAAATTTAATGTTAATATATTATAAAGAGAATATAATCACATATGCTACTACTTCTCAGAGATATTGGGGAGAAAATATTTTGCAACTTGATATATAAATGGGCTCTGATTATTATTGTTGATAATGATGTTATTAGTGATCAAAATAATGATTTTCCTAGTCAACTTTCTCTCCCATTATTCCAATTCCATCATTTCTAGCCTCAGGGAAATATCAAACTTCTATTTTATGACATTGATGATTATCAGAGGGAGTTCACTATTTAAGAAAAAAATTATGTGAACTTTGTGTACCAGTGTATTGCTTGCAAAGCATCTTACATATCTCATTGCATTCTCCTTACCATCTTTGGAGGTAGGTATTGTAGGTATTCCAATCCCCATTTGAAACAGAGTCTACAGATTCCTGTTTAATTGGACCCGAATCTATTGACATGGTCCTACCCAGATTACTAGTCTGAGTCTTCTCCAGAACAGTCAAAGAGTTGAATAGCTTTGAATATTTCTATCCAATTCACCATGTTTAATACCACAGCTCTACTTCTGCCAATGCTTGTCTTCATTGTTTTTGCCAGAGCTTCCTTGCTGTTTACCAATTCAAATAGGAAGTTATCAGCTTTCTCCAGTAACCAGAAAAGGCATTACTGTGGTGAATTATAATATTATAGCCTGGAACATAAAGGATTGCCTCCCCAAACAATGACATAGCTTCCAACATTGCAATGCACAAGGACATAGCATAGAGCCAAACAGGCATCCTTGCTGAACACAAATGGCAGCATTTCCATCCATTTTTTTGTTTTGCTTTGTTTTTTGCAATAAAGCGATAGCCCCCCACATAAAAGTTCAACAAGAATAGTAGATCAATGCAAAAAATGACATGATGCACATGAGAACATAGTGTTTTAAGTCATTTAAAGACCATATTTAGAATGTGATACTAATATTTACAAAAATAGGTCACATTTTTAGATTAAAAGAAATAATATATGTAAAGTACTTTTCACACCTTAATGCACTATATAGATTATGTAGTTATTATTGTTACTGAAACTATACATATTAGATGATACATGTGCATGAATAAAAGAAAATGTAGCAAGTGTTTTCCCAACAGTAGAGAAAAGATAAAAAGCATATTGTTTGAAAATGCCAAGAATATAAGTTGCTTGAAAGTGGGGATTGATTTCTTTGTTTTTTTTATTTTTTTGCCTTTTTTTTTTTTAACATCTAACTAAATAGGGACTGGGTATGTGATTTAATTGATATAGGGTACTTCTATCTAAAGAAAATTAATTTATCAATGTAAGAACTTTTTACAGTCACTTTATAATCGTAAGGAATTGTCTAAAGCCCTGAGTGATTAAATGGCTTTGCCCAAGATCACATACCAGTATGTGTCAGAGTCAGTATTTGAACTCAGTTCTTACTGTCTCTGAAGCTATTTCTTTATTTCTTATACCAGACTTTATTCTTTACACAACATGAAAATTTAATTGATTTATATTATTATTGTTATTGTTGTTCTCTACTGTGAATAATAATATAAGATAACCAAAAATAAGTCTCTACGTATTGAAATGTTTAGAATCCTAAGCCATCCCCAAGTTTGTAGTATTTTGTCCATTTTAATAACAGACACACCACCAAGGGATTTGTCAAGTGTGTTAATTAGCATTGCTTAGCTTTAAATTTTTTTTTTTTGTTTTAACATTTACTTTTATAAAATTTGATTTATGTTTTTTCTCCCTCCCTCCTTCCCCTCCCCACTTCTTAGTCCAGCAAGTAAGCTGATACAGGTTATACATGTCCAGTCATGTTAAAAAAATATATATTTCCAAATTAATAATGCAAAAGAAGAATTAGAACAAAAGGGAAAAATGGTGAGAAAGAAAAAAAGGAGGGATTTTCAATCTTCATTCTAACTGCATATTTCTTTTCTCTGAGTATGGATAGCATTTTCTATGAGTTTTCTGGAATTATGTTAGGTTATTATATTGCTGAGAAGAGCTAATTCTATCAAAGTTGATCATCACAATGTTATTGTTACTCTCTACAGTGTTTTCCTGGTTCTGTTCACTTCACTCAGCATCAGTTCATGTAAGTTTTTTGCAGGTTTTTTTTTTTTTTTTTTTTTTCTGAAATCTCCCTACTAATCAGTTCTTATGCAATAATATCCCATTGCAATCATATACCACAATTTGTCCAACCATTACCAATTGATGGGTATCCCTTCAATTCCCAATTATTTGCAACTTCAAAAATATTTGCTATAAACATTTTTGCACATGTAGATCCTTTCCCCTTTTTATGATTCTGGGAGACAGATGTAGTAATGGTATTGTTGGATCAAAGACTATGCACAATTTTATAACCCTTTAAGCACAGTTCTAAATTGTTCTCCAGAACTCCACCAATAATGCATTAGTGTCCCAACTTTCCAGCATTTTCTCCAACACTTTTTATTTTTCTTTTTTGCCATATTAGCCAATCTGATAAGTGTGGAGTGATATTTCAGAGTTGTTTTAATTTTCATTTCTTTACTTAGCAGTGATTTAGAGCATTTTTTCTAACATGATTAAAGATAATTTTAATTTCTCCATATAAAAACTGCCTATTCATTGAGCATTTGTCAATTGGGGAATGTCAGCCTCAGTTTCAAGGTTATTCTAAGAATCACATGAGACCAAGAAAAGAAAGCACTTGGCTAGTTTTGACAGCACTATTTTTTGGAAGAGCGGAGGTATACCAAAATTGTGATTTTATTATTTTGGGAGGAGAAAACTTCCTCTACAAATATACATTAATACTTGTCCTGTTACATGTAATATAAAAAATTGTGACCTGCCTAGTGTCGCAAGTGGAATGTGTCATGTATGGAATGGAGACTAAATCTTTCTAATATCATGCTAACTCCTATCCACTTTCCCATGCTAGTATTCCAGTGCTTTGTATCTATCTATCTATCTATTATCTTTATATATCACCTTCTACCACTTTTAGATTATTAAATCCTAGAATTTTAAAGCTATGAAAGAATTTAATTCACTTTTTTCCCCAAGTATTTTTTTTACATATAAGGAAACTGAAGTTAAAGGAGTTGTCCTAAGTCACATCCAGTAGGCAGCAGAAGGACTTACTTATACCTAGATTGGGCAGTGACCTATATATTATGACTATATTTTTAAGTTTTGTGGCTGTTTTGCAAACATACATATATGTGTGTATGCTTATGCAAACATACATATACGTGTGTATGCTTATGCAAACATATATACACACATATATGTACATATCTCTCTTATCTTACTACTTGATGATAAGCTTCACAGAGAGCATTAATTATTCTGCATTCTAGCTTGAAGAACAGTGCTGCTTTATATTGCTGTTACATACATAATATATTCTTTCTAAGGGAATGTCAACTTTCTGCAAGAAACAGTAATGCTATAATTCCATTCAGTTCCATCTAATATTTTAGGAAATTGTCTCCTTTTTTCTTCCCAGTTTTAAGTTTCAAAATAGAAAATGATTATCATCTGCTATCAGGGAGAAAATTCTTGGCATTAATCCCTTCCTCTCCATTCTTACTGCTAACCCACTAGTAGTTCAAGCCTAGACTACTTCACATATGGACTACTGTAATAGCCTCCTAAATGGTCTCCCAGTCTTGTCTTTCCAGCAATCCAAAGCATCCTGAACAGCTCTGACAGATTAATCCTCCTAAGGCATTGCTTTCATAGTGAAATCCCTTTCCTCAAAACACACACACACATACACACACACACACACACACACACACACACACACACACACAATGAAACAGTGCTTTCTGATTGCCTACAGGACAAAGTTGAAAGTGTTAAGACAGACACTAAAAGTCCTTGTATTAGTTGACCATAGCTGACTTTTTTGACCTTATTATTCATTCTCATTTGTTTTCCTCTCAGCTTCTATAGCATTTATTATGTATACTATTCAACTGGCAATATCCATATATTGCACTGAACTTTTCAAGGGAATATATATTGTTTTCTTGGCTACAGAGGGTCATTATTTACACTTTTTTTGTATAGGATAAAGCATGTATCTTGCTGCCAAATATGAAATAGTATGAAATAGCATTTAGAGATCAGAGTATTATAATAAAGATGACCTCAATTCAAATCCTCCCTCCAACACTCATTAGCTGTATGAACCTGGCTAAACCACATTGCCAATTTGATTCTCATTTTTTTTCTTTAAAATGGCATGATTTTCTATAGCATCTATGTCACTATTTGTAAGATTTAAGTCATCTTTACAGAAATTTTGTAAAACCCTATCCCAACTTCCATAGAGTCAGGATCTCCAGTACAAGCCATCTAAGGATATACCTAAAAAGTGATACTTTGAATCCTATTGGCAGTGATTCCAGATATCAATAATCAGTTATTTCTTCAACATCATGCAATCTATATCAATTATATTACCTCCGTAACATCAGTACTATTGATTAGAGCCCAACATTATTTAGCTGATTAGTTTTTACAGAATATTATTCAAAAGATACATCAAGAAAAGAGGCATAAACATATTCACTTTAGCCAGAGGTATATTCTTAACTTAACCACATCTATTCCTGGGGAAATGAAGTGCCAATTCAGTCTGCGTCCTAAAAAATATCTTCCCAAGAATTTGCTTTTATTCAACAGAGTTGACCATCAGTCATAACAGGGCAGAGCTTTTGAGAGATAATCCACAGAATGTATATGTCAGCCCCAAAGGACAGATAGGTAGCTGGCAGTAGGATACTTCTCATTCCATTGCTAGTTTCTTTCTCCCCAATTACAGGCTTACAGATATTCTTGCACCCTACTAATGGAGAAACCCCTCCCAGAAACTGAGGCCCATATCATTTCATCCTTCTTGTACACAGCCAGGAAGGGAAAAGAGGTCATTTTGGTCATCTGGGTAGGTCTGGCTCAGTAGCCAAACGAAAAGTTTTTTCTTCACCACCTAAGTAGAGAAAAAAGAGTCAGAGAATACCTATGCATACTTTGAAGTCTAGGGAGGAGATCACTCTATTCCACATCTGTTGTTCTGCCCATCTTCAACTCCACTGAACACAGTGTTCTTGCTGGGGGACTCCTCCCCCAGCTTTCTTGCCTATTTTTACATGTTGTCTCTTCCCATTAGCTTATAGGCTCCTTGAGACCAGAGACTTTCTTCTTTTTTATTCAGTAGCACAGTGCCTAGCAGATAATAGGTACTTAATTTAAAGAATTAGATTGGATCAAGCAGAGTCCACTGTATTGGTTCCTAAAGACTGGATTCTCATTGATTACTGTCCCCATTATATAGCTGCTGCTATAGATAAGTGAGTGAGTGAATGAGTGAATGAGTGAATGAAACTTTCAGAAACTGATATGTAGTTTAGGAAGTGTCAAGTATCTTAGTCATTGACCAATTAACTAATTACCAACAAGAATTGATTAAATGCCTGTGATATTCTAAGAATAGCATAGGTGCAAGGAATATGAAGATTCAGTATAAAACAGTTCCTATCTTTCACTTTTAGCAGAGACTTTATATGTTTGTCCACAAATACACATATATGTATGTATGTTTATATATGTATACAAGCATACACATATATATGAGCACACACACACATATATATATATATACATACACACACATATATATATATACATACACACACACACACACACACACACACACACACACATATATATATACTTATACACAGCATAGAAGCAAAGTAATAGGATATCTGGAGATCAAGAAATTTATCATGTTCAGTGTTGCATCTGAGCTGAGTCTTGGAAAAAGTTCAAGATTTTAAGAAGTAGAAAAGGCAAAGCATTCCAGATATAAGGGATAGACAATGCAAATTTTTAAATTTGGGAAAAGGAGTTTCTTCTAGGAGGAATAATAGCAAAGTCTATTTGGCTGGACCCTAGCATATCTGATGAAGAGTAATATAATAGAACTCCATTCTCTTAATGGGCTCCACTGGGTTTCTCTGCTGGTGAGGGATACCATTAAGCAGTTTTCTCTGGATGAAGAAGAATTATCTGCTTCTTCAAACCTTTGACATACTCTTTAACCTAGAAGAAAATGAGTTGGTTGAAAGATCTATGTCCTTTCATAGTTTTTAGAAATCCCTAGGAGAGTTTATGTCCTCAGCATACTTATTGGATACTTTTCTGGTGTCCAAGATTTTGTAATCCTTTGGCAGATTACTAAGCCTCAGTAGGGCTGTTGAGATCACCCCCTTTATTATGAGAATTGCAAAATAGCTAATGGCTTAGCCAGCATGGACAAATTAAAAGGAAAAAAAATTAGTAATAAATTGTATAATGACAACAGCACCAATGCATAACAGACATTACTTTCTATTTCTATATATTGATTCTTTATTCATCATCAACCAGGATTTATGGAAATTGTGAACTATTTTATGAATTTACAAGCATTATCAATTTTCTATTCCTGAAGGTATCTAGTAATTATTTGGAATAATTTTGCCAGATATAGAAACAAGATAATTATATACACAGAGTTAGGTTTATCAAATGTGTTATTATTATCATCACTTTACAGATGAGGAATTTGAGTCAGATAAAGATTAAATGGTTTATCCAGGTTTATACAATTAATGTGTCAGTTTTAAACTAAGGTCTTCTCAACTTTACTTACAGTACTCTACTGTGGCACCCAAGGACTCAAATGCCACTTTACTTTTGATATCTATAGTCTTGTGTGAAAGGAGAAGAAAAATCTACTATTACTGACTCTATTTCTACATGTCTAATAAAGATAGAAGGGCAATGAGGT
Organism: Sminthopsis crassicaudata; assembly: GCF_048593235.1. Taxonomy (NCBI): domain Eukaryota; kingdom Metazoa; phylum Chordata; class Mammalia; order Dasyuromorphia; family Dasyuridae; genus Sminthopsis; species Sminthopsis crassicaudata. The sequence continues at coordinate 301,231,616 of NC_133618.1, read as the reverse complement.
ATCACATTGGAAAGAGAACTGCAACTGGAGTTAAGATGATATAAATTTAATTTAAACTGACTAACTATATGACTATAGGAAAGTCACTTGATCTCTATCTGCCTCAGTTTTCTCATCTGTAAAATGGTAATAATAATAATAGGAACAACTTCCCAGGACTATAGTGAGGTTTAAACATGTTTCATAAACTTTTAAGACTATGTAAATACTAGCTATTTGTTATGATGATGGTAATGATGATGATGATGATGATGGCACTTGCATAGTTTGCAAAACATCTATCATGTAGACTGAAGTTCCACCATTAGATATTTATTTCAGGGAGTGGGGGGGGGGGTGATGTCAAAAGTTTTGATTTTTTTCCAGTTTTCAAAAATTTAGGAATAAAATTTAACACTTCATGGGAGATGATGCATTAAGCTTCACTGCTTTAGAGGGAATCAAAATGGTATAATACTAATAATTAATATTTTATGGTTCTTTGAAATTTGTGAATTATTTTACATATATGATTTCTTTTGAAATTCACAAAAACTCTATGTGGAAGGTAATATAAATATCATTACTGACACTTAACAGATGAGGGAACTGAGATTTACTATGGTTAAGTATTGTGCTTAGTTTCAAACAGCTATTAAACATCAGAGATTATGTCTGAAATTATTCTTGATTCTGAAACTCATACTATGTATACTATACTGCCTCTTTTCATGTTCAAGGCTCTATGAGGATCAACACAATAAAGACATAGGACTAAAGACTGACACCCAAGAGAGAAGAATAACAAGGAAATAGCAGAACATTCTAAAATCAAATTTTACTTCCTTATAACCCTCATAACCCAGGGCTAGTTTGAAATGCATATGACCTTTTAGGTCATATACATTCTTCTTGCTTCTTTGATCCTAGGAATGGAAAGCAGTTGTAGCTTCATTTATTCACAAAATTAGTTAACTATAAATAATCCAAGAAACTATATCTGTGGGAGTAGTTTGGTCTGCTATAGAGGACAACTATAAAAATTCTTTAAAGGCAATGAGCTCTCTAATTATCTGAATGCTTTGTTCTTTGAGATACATTAAAATCATCAAGGGGACAAGAACTTACACATATACATAACACTTTATTAATAGTATCTTCTTTTATCCTCACAATAACCATAGAAGGGAGGTGTTAATATTTTCTCCTCTTTGTGATAGAGAAAATGAAGACAGAAGCTAAATGACTAGCCCGAGTTCACATAGCTAATGTGTCTGATGTCAGCTTTGAATTCAGGTCTGTGTGTACTCTGTGTACACAAGACCTGTGCTGTATCTACTGTGACACCTGATGATTCAAATGCCATTTTATTTTTGAGACCTGTAGTTTTGTTTGAGGAAATAAAAGACCTGTTACCACTACATCTAACTTGGTATGTTTTATTTGCAGTATGGAATTCATATCTTCTCATGCAGAGGAGACTTTACCTAAAAATCATCACTCTGGCAAATTCTACCTCAGAATCAGAGAAATTTAGAGCCAAAAGATACCTCTGCATCTATCCAGACCAATTTATACGTCTTACTTAAGAATTCTAATATAACACTCCTAGTAGGTGGTTATTCAGGCTCTTCTTGAAAGCTTTATGTTTAAAAGAATTGGCTGTGATTTTCCAAAATTGTCCATTCTGCTTTTAAATAGTTATAATTCTTAATGTTTGTCTTTGTTTGTATTGCTGTTGTTTATTTCCTTATGTCATTCTTAACTTTGTCTCTTTGCAAATTCTCCCCATTACTCATGTTTCTTCCCTTTCGAGTCAAATAGAAATCTAGTGCCTGAATTGTATCTCCTGAGTCTTTGTCTCAAGGTAAAGTCTCTTAATCAATTCTTCTATGACATAGACTCCTGATCTTTCATACTCCTGGTTAATCTCCTCTTGACTCTCTGGATTACTAGACTAGGAAGGATTTAAGTATTTCTGAAATGGTGAATTTCATTACTGTTTTAGGAGAAATAAATGCCATAAACTATGAGAAATTCATCATAGAAGACTTTTGTGAATACAATAGCACTGAAGAATTAATGGGGGAATTATTATAATTGAGTTCTAAATCCTAAAATCTTGAAGTGAAAATTTAACCACCTTCAAATATATAAATAACAATCATTAAGAGAGGAATCAGTCTTATGGGATATGTCCCCTACATAGTTCTCCTCAATATGCTTATATTTATTTGTAATTGATTGTCAAATGCTTGTTTAATTTTTTGCCTTGCATATAAAATATAATAATGGATTCTCATTAAATTAGAAGTCCCAGTTTTTCAACACTCACATAACTTGGTTTCACAATTTTTCATCCCTAATTGCCTTTCTCTGGGTATATAATAAGTTTGCCATAATTCCATCTAAAATGGGTTACACATATTTTATATGATACTTTTGATGTAATTTGATCAAAGGAGAAAAACCTTGGACTGCCATTTCTCTCATTCTAGATAGTAGACTACAACTAATATATCCTAAAATGATATCAACTATTTTGACAGTTTACATGACACAGTTTCCTCATATTGTGTTTGTAGTTCAACTGATACTCTTATTTTTCTCTTTTTAAGGAATTTAATCACACACAAGCATACTTGCCACATGTACACACAAATTCTTCCTTAGGATAATACTGAGGATTCCTGAGCTAAATAGAATTCCTTTCCAATCTTTGCTGAATATTTCAACCATGATTCCTTAGGCTTCCTGAATTATAATATATAACTTAGGCCTTCCCCACTTAAAGTCTAGCACTATCATCATTTTGCCTATTAAGCTGACTATTAATTGTTTTTCAGTCATTCAGCCACATTCAATTCTTCATGAGCCCAGGGAATATAGCACAATACTGGAATGTTTTGTCCTTTCATTTTCCAGTGAACTAATACATACATGACTTGCTCAGGATCACACAGCTACTCAGTGTTGAGCCTGGATTTGAACTCAGATATTCCTGACTCAAGGTCCAGTGCCCTGGATCTACTGAGTCACCTAATTATCTATAATTACTCAAAGTAATTAGGTATCAGTGGGGTAAAACTGAAGCTATTATGTGATGTCAAAAGGAAACCAGCAAAAAGATAAAAATAATATTTCATGTCTATCAGCCAAAATTTTAAAGTTTCTTAAAAGAAACAACTCAAGGAAGGCAGTATTAAAATCAAACAAACAAAAGGAAAAATCTTAAAGTGGACTCAGGAAAAGAAATAAACTTACATGACTGTGCACATGTAAGTTTCCCAAAAGTTCAAACTTCACAGCTGTAAAAAGAAAACCATTTCAACTTCATTCTCTTCAAAATAAGGAGAAAGAAATTAAGAATAAAATTTAAAATAAATAAAAGTAAAAACATAAAAAAGAAGTAGCACTTCCTCTAAGTGCTGATGAGACAGCAGAGTAGAAAATAAAGGTGCCTTGAACCATTTTCTTGTTACAGCATACTTTCCAAGAAAACAAGGTTGTGGGTGGCCTAAAGATATACTTAGGAGTCTTTGTGACCTCAGGTCTTTCTTTTTGTCTCTGAATTAATATATTTTCCTTTGCTTGGTGGAAAAATAAAACACTAACTCATAACTAAATAAACTAAGAACAATATACAAGTATGAGTGTTTTACATATATATTTACCCAAAAAATCTTTCTAAGAAGATCGTTCTCTTTTAATATAGCTACTCAGAATTAATTAGTCACATTTTTAAATCTTTTTTTATGCATGGATTTCTACTTCTTGCCCCTGTAGTCATGCTTATCCATGTAGTGTGATAATATGTATTAAAGAAAACTTGCCAGGTTCTCATACTTGTTCATCTTAATTAAAAGTCGTATCAAGATAAAGTAAAAGTCAAATATCTCCAAAGTCCTGAATTTTTAATTTTTTTCAAAAAAAGGAATTTAATTTTTCCTTCTTTCTTCTTAAAAAACAAACACATCCAATTTGCCTGTGAAAGACAGATGCCTCCAAATCTATTCCCCTATGAAAGTAAAAGGATTTATTATTCTAGTGTAATTTGTCTTGGGATTAAGTGGAATTTGCAGCATGATTCAAGGGAATCAGCATGGCCAAAATGCCTAATATAAGAGATGTTATACATTATAATCCTGGCCACACTAATATATTCTTATTCAATAGCCTGACTTTTAGAGTTATAAACTGAAAGCAAAACATTTCCTATTCCAAATTGGTTATGGAGAGGATCAAGTGAAGCAATATAGTACTAAAAAAAAAAAAAAAAAAGTCATCTCAAGTGCTGAATGTCAGATTTATCATTTCATAGACAGTTTCTCTCTGAAGAGCCCCAGAAGGAACAACTAAGCACTTGTTTATTTTCTCTTCTCTTCCACTTCTTAGTGTTTTACCCTCTTTTCCTACTCTATCTCTCCCTTTCTATTCTGTATATCAGAAGCAATAGATTAGCCCTGAAGAATGAGCCCAGTATGGATGAATGAGTTCATTAAATATAAGCGTACAGGATTCAAATAATTCCTCATCTAGAAAAGGAGAGAGTTGGTTGAGGGCAGTGACATCAAGCTCAAATAGAAATGGCAATCTTTAATTATATAAAGATCTTTATATTCCCTTAGTTATGAAATGCAATATTATCTGTATTTATTGTATTTTTATCTATTTTAAAACTATTTATATATCATTTTAAAACCTGGTCAAGGTGGTTCTTGGTATTGTGGCAGGTGGGCTATTTTTTGAACATCTCTGGAATAGGTGACCACACTCACTCTAGTATTCTGTGATTCTGAATTTGGGAATATCTCAAAAGCTCCACAACAGCATGATTTTTTCTTCTTCACTGGTCAAAACGACTGTTGAATAGTACTCCCATTACTGCTGAGTTCTCTAAACATTGAAATAAAGAATAATGATGATGTTATGAAAAAATACTAAAAAATGATGAATTTCCATACTATAAAATGTCCTTGATGACTCTACCATAACATTACATGTAAATATCAAAGTTTTAAATGTATGCCATTAACTTTAAGCTAGAAGGAATAAATAGATTTGTAAAACAAAAACAAAAACAAAAGCAAAAACAAAATCAAACAAAAAAACAAAATCAAAACAGAGACCTCGAAAAGAGTAGAGAAATCATGGAGGAATAGGATGAAGTAAATGCCATCCCAATTTTTCCTGACTGCTGATAAAAAGAAATATTTTACTACAAAAATGAGTCATTTTATTTAGTTATACAGAATATTAAATTATACTATATGTACATATGCATGTAGGTATGTATGTATGTGTGACTTTATGCAGGATCATTTATATCTGAACCCCTATGAATATGAGAAAAAAGAAATATACTCCTTCACATCTCTATAGAAACTCAAGCTTTATATAACACTGTCTTTAAAATTATGTGAAAAGATAATGATGTATTTATCTCAGAATATCATATTTTTTTGTGTATGTATTTCCTACTTTGATACTCAGCAAATCATAAAGAGCTGGAAGGGACCTCAGGTAATATCTAATGCAACTTTCATTTTACAGATGAGAAAATTGAAACCCAGGGAAGAAGTGACTTGTCCCAAATATACAAGTAGATTTGAACCCAGTTGTTCTGATTTCATGTTCAATTATCTTTGCATTCTATTATCTTGCTGTTCAGATTGCAGCCACTCTAGAATCTTGCAAGTTTTTTAATAAGATCAATTCCTGTGGCCAAACCAAAAAAAAACATTATTACTCTGTGATCAATTTTGGACTATATTTTTATATAAATTAACAATAATGAAATGTTTTATTTTTTCTTTATGTGAAATATAAATTAATACTTAAATAAAAATACTTTGTTGATAATTTAAAACTTTTCTCAGGTCCAACTTCTTGATTCAATTTGAGGTCCAGCAAAACCATCTCACTCCAATTATTTAGGCAGCATATCAAAAATTCCATATTATGCTCCTGATCACCAAATGCTGGCTTTTCTATAATAAACATTACATTTCCATAAATTCTGGCCCCAATGTCAGCCACAGTGCAAATGTACAACATTGATATCAAAAGAAACAAATAAAACAAAACAAAATCCTGTCTCATATGAATTAGAATGAATTAGTGAAGGATAAGGGGTTTTTATATTTCATTCAGGTTATTTACTTGTATTTCCAATTGACTTACCTTGTATAATAGAATTATGTGGATCAGTCTTGCTTATGCTTCTCTTTGACTTCAAAATGATTTTGCTTTTAGATTCTGTTTCCAGAGGCATTTTGCCATAGTTCACCAATATTTACCAAAAATTCTCTTGTGCTATTGTCATGACCAACACTCTGCATTTTTAAACAAAATCTAAATTTTGAGAAAAGTTCTAAAACTTTCCAGACTATACTTAAATATATATTGAAATAGTCAATCTATATATAAACTTGTCATGGCTTTATTTTCTTTGTATATATAGGTGTATAGTTTTCTTTCAAAAAGGAAGTGAAATAACATTGAAATTAAACTAAAATTTGGTAAAACTCTTTCAAAGTTTTTCTCCCATTGAAGAACAATCTCTTTGAAAACTATTATTTTATGTTCTATTTACATTACTATAATAACTTATTTTAAAAAGTAGCATTTCTTTTTCTTTATTCATATTACTTTTTTTTTTAAATCTGGTAAATCCCTTACAAAATAAAGGAAAGCACATGATTTTAGAAACTCTTTTTAATTTCATCACCTCTTATCTCTTGTAAAATTTCCCAGTCCCATTCTCATATTACTTCTCCCCCACTTTAGCTTATCTCTGGAACCAACCTCCCCTTTCCAATTTCCCATCAGAATTATCTTATATTCTATACCTCAGGACATTGCCAGTGATTGCCCAGGTTATCTAAGAAATTGATTGTGTTAACCATCATTGAGTAGGAAAGACCCATTCTAGATGATATGGGTTTTAATATGAACTTTTAATATCTTTACGCAAAGAACTAGTAATATAAGCCAACTGGGGTTAGTTAAAAAAAAAAAAAAAAAACCCTGTGAACATCCCAAAGTAATCTATTAATTTTATACTTCAATTATTTTAGCAATGTAATTGAAGATATTTGCAAAAAAAAAAAAAATAAATTAAGAACTTAGTATAAGTATAGAATCATAGACTGTTTGAGGTAGAAGAAACATTTATAATCATCTAGTCTAAATTCTTCCTTTCACAGATGAATAAAATGAAATCTGGACTGAAAAAGTGACTTATTCAAGTAAGTTACAGATCCAGTTTAAGTTTAGGTCTCTTTTTATTACAAAACAGGGCCAAATGCTAGTGTTTTACTTTATGTACTTTTTTTCCTTTAGCACATCAGATACACATTGTTCAAAGAATATTTCTTATTTCTAATTTGAAGTTTAAGTGGATGGGAAAATGAGGTTATATTCCATAATATGGAAAGTAATGTAAACACAACATAGCACTAAAAAACAACAAAAAACCACAACTTATTACAGAATTCAATAATGCATTTGAAAGAGACGAAAAGATAATATACATCATTTGTTACTTCTTAAATTGTAAATACACAGATGGTCTCGGTAAAATTTCAATTTCTTCTATAGTCTATTTTTCAATAAGAATACAGAATAGAGTAAATCCAATGAACCTAGAACCATTTGATTATTCAGACTCATAGATATGTTATTAATGCTCAGAAAACAGTTTTACCTGGAGCATTATAGGACTCTGATGAATTAATAAATGAACAAATGAATAATCTAACAGTATTTATAGTATTTCTCACTATTTTAAAAGCAGATGGAGGGGATCCATAAAATAAATAAAGCACAGGATCTACTCTCAAAGAGCTTATACTTCATTAGAACAAATAGTACATAGAAACTAAAAACTTTATTACAAAATAGATCATGATATTTTAGATGATTCTAATCATAGCAAACAAGAGAAACAAAGTGTTATAAGAAGTCTTAGGAAGAAGATGGTCTCTGAAAGACAGAAAATAAGGAAAGATGTAGGAGAGGAGGTGGCAGTTGTATTGGATTTAGAAGAAGAAGAATATCTCAACAATGGAGGAAAACTATATCAGGTATGACATGAAGGAAGCAAAACAGAATTGGTGTTCATATTGAATTGATTAGTTAAATAGGAGTTTGGGGTATGTGAAGGGACTAATTGTCATTTATTCTTTTATAGACCTGATATTTGTTTTTTGGTGCAATTTTATGTTTTTTATAAACAAAACTATATAACTATACAACAATACATATAGATGAAATGCATATGTGTGTGTGTATATATATATATATATATGTATATATATATATATATATATATATATATATATACATATATATATATATATATATACAATTGTACACATGCCTATACATAACATTTTATATATGTGTTAATACACAAACATGACAATTCTGCTTAAATTGGTCTACTTGTTCAGTGCTCTATCAATCAAACTGCCAAAATATTATTTTATAGACCTAGAAAAAATAATAAAATTCATCTGGAAGAACAAATGATCAAGAATATCAAGGGAATTGATTAAAAAAAAATTAAAGGATGGTGGCTTAGCAGTACCAAAACTAAAACTATATTATAAAACATAAAATAATCTTATATAAATATAATATACATATTATATATTTATATCATATATTACAAAATACAAAGCTATATTATAAAACAGCAGCCATCAAAATCATTTGGTACTGGCTAAGAAATAGAGTGTTGGATCTGTAAGTATAGGTTAGATACACAAAACACAATAATCAATGCCTATAGTAATCTAGTGTTTGATAAACCCCTAAACTCCAGCTTTTGAGACAAAAATTTCACAAAAATTACTGGGAAAATGGAAAATAATGTCAGAAACTTAGCATAGACCCATATATCACACCCCATTCCAAAATAAAGTAAAAATGGGTATATGATTTGGGTATAAAGGGTGAAACCATAAACAAAAAGTATAATTTATCAAATTCACTTTTTTCTGTTTTGTTTTCCTTTCCTATGGTTTTTCCCATTTGTTCTGATGATTCTCTCCCAGCAGGATTCATAAAGCAATGTATATTTAAATAAATTAATTAAATTAAAAAGAAAAAAGCCAGCCAATATACATGATGAGATCTTAGTAAAATCTTTTAAAATAATAACCTGACAAAAAACATTAGTGGTAAAATATACCCCCATCCCAATAAATTTAAGAAACCCCCTCCCTAAAACATACACCAAATACTCAAATACTCCCTAAAACTTAGCATGAGCAAACATTAGTTGAAAAAAAATTTTTTGACACACACATGGGGAACATGTGGCCAAGTTAACTCACAATCCCAACACTGGAAAGAACTTCAGAACTAGAAAATTGTTTTTCCTCATTGAATCTTCTTAGCATTCCGATTATTGATTGCTAGGACTCCTGCTCTCTTTTGAGTCCATTGTCTGTTCTTTTCCATGATGCCAGAAGTTCTACTCCTCTAACCTTGTAGCTTTAAGTGAACATCTTTCTAACTGAAGGATGTCCGTTTTTCCTTCTACTCTCAAAATCACTATTTACTGCTGGATGGAGTATCTTTTCTGATGAGTAGCTCTACTCTTAGATACTACTGTCAAAGGTGTTCTCTTTTCCCAAGTCTATCTATGTTACAATTTCTTCTGAATAAATCCAAAAGGAAACAGAAACGAAATACGGGTTAAATAATAACGGCTTCTCTTCATCAGCTATTTTCATTATCTCATCCATTCCAAACAGTGAGCCTATTCCTTCTTTGAACTTGCCCCTGCTTCCAGCAATACTCATATAAATCCACTTTGTCTTCTTGTTCTTCATGATACCATATGAGTTTTAGTATTTCTAGCATTCTAATAGAACTATGTTTTCTCTATTTCATGGACGTATATGAAATTCCTTGGTGATAATTTCATTAATCAGGAAATGTAGGTTGGTATGAGAACTACTATTATGGTAACTGTAATTTCTTCATATCCAATTCCATTCCACCACCTTCTTCATGAAATCCATGGAGAAACTGGATTTAATGGAAATAATGCTGATCAAAAAGAAACTATGCTGAATATTGCTTTTGATACCAATAACATGTGTTATCAATAACAAGTCAACATCTCTGAATTTCATTCTCTTTACTTATAAAAATAATAAAATCATATTTCAATGCTGTGAGATAATGTGTTATTGTTAGACCAAAAAAAAAAATAATGTGAAAAGCAGTTTGAAAACAAAGTAATATACAAATGTCAACTGCTATAAATAATCTGATTTTTAAAATAAAACTTTCAATGTTAATATACTTGTTATTGGTCCCGACCTCATCACAAAAGATTGGGAAATCTTGTTTAGATGTAGTATCCCATGCCATAGTCATATATCATGATCACATATTTATTGAAATTAACAAAAATAGAAAAAAAATCAAATTTCTTTTTTTGTGGGGCCATTTGAAGCCAGCCATCTTATCCTCCTACTTTTTCTCTAGATGTTTGGGGATAGCAAGAGGAAATTTTGGGACCATATGCATACAGTTCTTAAAAAGGAATAAAAGAAGGAATATATGGGTTAGGATCAAGATACCATTTCTGGATCATACACCATGGCAAGAAAAATCAGGCAGAACAGTGTTAGAATAAAAATCTGTCTCCTCCTCCCCCCATCTCAATACACCAAATGAATTCACTGTAGCTGACAGTTTCAGAACTTGGTATCTCCTCTTATTATAGTTCTTGTCTCCATACCCACGAGAAGATCAAAATATTTTTCATAGTTTTTTATTCACTGTCAGGTAATTCTACCTGAGGAGTTTCAATTAGATGATCTTAAATTCTCAAAATAAAGTTAACCTCTTGACCTCTTATTGTTGTTCAGTCACGCCTGATTCTTTGTGACCCCATTTGGGGTTTTCTTTGCAAAGATACTGGAATGGTTCACCATTTCCTTCTCCAGACTATTTTACTGATGAAGAAATTGAGGCAAACAGTGTAAAGTGATTTGCTCAGGCTCACATGCTTCATAAGTATCTTAAGTAGGTTTTGAATTAAAAAAATAATAATAAATCTTCCTAATTCAGCACACTACCCACAGAACTACCTAACCTCCTAATCTTAACTGGGACTGCTGTCTATACCTGGAATTCTCTCTCTTAGCTCCTGCATCTTAATGTCTCTAACTCTCTTGAAAGCTCAGTTTAATTGATATAACCTGAAGAGGATTTTCTTTATTTCTTTAATGGTTTATATCATATCTGCCTCAAATATAGTAACTTTATCTACCTTTTATTTTTATAAATCTCTTTTGATCTCTTTTCTCACACTTTGTACCTATGATTTTCTTCAACATATTCTGTGATCCAGAGAAGACTTTCAGAAAACAAAATAAAATATAATAAAAACACATAAACATTTCATTCTTCTTTTTCATAAGCTATAGTTGTGAATGGCTTTGGAATTTCCTACTACCATACCCAAAAGGTCTGAGAAGGCAATGTGGTATAAGTTTATGAGGTAGATGACTCTATATATGGGTGTTTAACTTACTTTTTTATTTTTGCCGTGTTTAATAAACAATGTCATCAAAATATACTAAACACTTGAACCTTATACATAAGGAAGAGTCATAATTAGATATTCAGAAGAGTCTTAATGTGTCTTGGTGGTTCCAGCGCTGTATAGATGCTATAGATCTTATTTTTTTAGCCTTCATTTAAACAGCAATGTCAATTGAAAACCATGGGCTTTTGAGTGGAGTGTTAAAGGCCCAGTATATTCTCTTAAAAAGAATATACCATAATTGTGCTAGATAAATGCTAGGCTAATGACATAAATAGATACCTGTGACTCATTCATAATCTCTTTTGACTCAGTGGCTAAAATATTCATTGTGATATTACTTTTCTGTAGATGTAAGAAATTTTCAGGGTGAACATATTTGATCTACTTAATGTGCCACAAATATCAACTGTACTGTACATTTATCTTATGTGTATGAAATATCTCCCCCATATAAAACCTTCATTGATGGGAGAAAACGCTTCATTTGAAATAAATAAGTAAATTTCCAACACCTAACATAACATATAGAAGTTGTTTGATTCATGTTTATTGAATCAAACTGATTTTTAAAAAATTTCTCAGCCATCACTTCACTATGTAATGATCCTTTAAACAAATCTAGAGGAGACAGTAATATAAAATTTTTAAAAATGATAACTTATGCAAAAAGTTGGGACTGGGGAATAGATGCAAAAGAGAAACATACAACCAGGAAGTTTTAACCTGACACATTATTACCTGACACTTGAGAGAGAGAGAGAGAGAGAGAGAGAGAGAGAGAGAGAGAGAGAGAGAGAGAGAGAGAGAGAGAGAGAGAGAGAGATTTGTAAACAAAAAAGGACTAGGAGGATCATGGAGCTTATTCTTAAATGAAAAGTCATACCTATCACACAATTTTTAATACCTGACAAACTATTTGTTTGCAGTCATGTGGAAATAGTTTACGAGATTAAGAGGGATTTATAGCATAGTATTATTTCCCCATTTTTTAATGTATTGATATGAAGAAAAATGAAATTTAATCCTCGATATTGATAAGGAATCAAGGAATCATTTGTGCATAGAAACCTATTATTTCCATTTCAAATTATATGAGATGTGTTCCAATTTACATAAGAATTATCTAGCTCTATGTAACATTTATTTAAAAAGTATGTTATATTCCTAAGTAATTAGTAATACTTTTGTATAACAAACAAAAAAAAAACACTCTTTCTCTTATAGCATTATATTACATGTTAATTCATGATAAGCCACAGTTAGATTGTCATTTTTTGAAATATTATAAAGTTCCAAGAGTGGAGAGAAATTCAGGAACATAAGTCAAACATTCATTTGACACCAGAGAAAGAAATAATCCAAAAGAGGGTATGAAATTAGCCTATTCATAATTACCATGTCTCTTCAAAAATTTCAAAAATATAGCTTGTTATGCAACTGTTTTAATATTACCTCATGTTTGAGAATCAATTATTTCATGGGATTTTAAGGCTTTTATTTGCCTGTAATATATTTGTTAATATACATGTTTGGTCCTTTATTTGGATACAGACATTATCGTGTTATAGAAACCTAAAACTGGAAAGAAGTTCAGTGGTCATCTAGTATAATGCAAAAATGTTGGCAACATTTGTGTTCAAGGTAATGAAATAAAGAATTTTGGAGACATGCTTAAATGTATCCTATTTATTTAGCTCGTACTACCCAACCTCACCCTAAATCCTTTTTTCAGATATATTCATTAAAGAATTTATTCCTTTTTTCTTAAAACCGAGGGTATTAATACCCCACCATAGTTAATAGATCTTTAACTCCCCCAGGAACAAATACAAAACAATCTGTTTGTTAGTTCAAAGACTTTTAAATTTTGGACTCTCTTATTTTTCTAGTGTTTCTCCCCCCCCCTCCCCTTATTTCCCAACACATAGTCTATGATCCAGTCACACTGACCTCCCTGGATGTTTCATGAGTAAGACATTCCATCTCTTGGCCACAAGCATTTTCTCTGGCTGGTTCCATAACTGGAATGCTCTCCCTCCTTTTTTCCAATTGTTAGAAATCTCTGGCTTCTTTTGAATCCCAACTAAAATCCTTCCTTCTACAGAAAGCTTTCCCTTTGTTACTGAGTTGTTTCAGCTGTGTCCAATAGTTTGTGACCCTTTTTGGAGTTTTCTTGCCCAAAACACTTGAGTGCTTTTCCATTTCCTTCTATAACTTATTTGACAGACGAGGAAAATGAGTCAAATAGGATTAAGTTCCTTGACCTAGTCTGACTTGAACCAGTGTCTGAGGACAGATTTAAACTCATTAAGATCAGATTTGATATCTACTCCTTTGTGCATATTTGTTTGAACATCATCTGTTTCAGTAGATTGTAAACTCTTTGAAGGCATGGAATGTTTTTTGCCTCTTTTTTGTATCTCTACTGCTTAGCCCAATATGTAGCATGTGCTTAATAAATGTTTATTAATTGATTCATTATTTTTCTGTGTTGCACAAGATCTCTGCATGACAATGGTCAAACTTTTATGAATTGATTACAAAAGCTTCTCTCTTTCATACTAATCATATATAAGATATATCTATGACTATGAATAATGGAACATCATGATCTCAAAAGAATAAAAAGTATCAATGACCCAAAGGTCAATGAAGAGAAGAGATTAGGTTTCAGTATACTGAAGCATGTTGCCAATCATGAGTCTCTTGTGCTCAATGGCATAAAAGATATTGAGGAAAGACATGTCTTCAATGGGAGGTGAGTTGAAAAACAAGGTGAAAAAAGTTATAATAATTTTACATTTGTAAATCTTTCATATATTTCTCCTCTGACACTGCCATCACTTCAAAACCAACTGTCATCACCTCATACCTAGACTACTGACATAGCCTATTGTTGGATCTTCTTGTGTCTGTCTAGTCTTTCCTCACTCTGGTACATCCTCTACTCTTTGTGATTCCATTTAGATTTTGTTGGAAAATATACTGGAGTGGTTTGCAATATGCAAATATATCAATCTCTCTATATATAATATGCATATGTGTGCCCAGTGAAATGATTGGTAGGGTAAAGCTGGGGCTAAAATTGAATCCCTTTGAAACTTATTCCAGTGCTCTTTCCAGGGTGTAAAATTTACTTTGCTTTATTGCTTCATTAGAACTCACTAAAAATAAAATATAAATTTGTGTAAAGGTTAACAAAATGATTATCACAATTTAATTGTTAAAGAACAGAATTACTATTCTGTCAATATTAATTTGCCATGACTTTCCAATGATTTAGAATGAATATACATATATATATATACACACACACACACACATATTCACATTCATGTGTGGGAAATATATATGTGGGATATATACTCACATCATATATGTGTATATCTGCATTTTTAAATATATAAATATAGATACACATATATGTATTATTTTTCCTTTAAGCCTTACCTTCTGAACACTGGGAAATGAATATGGACTACTTACATTTTTGTTTTTCTTCCCAAGTTATTTTTATCTTCTGAATCCAATTCTTGTGCAAAAAGAGAACTGCACAGTTCTGCACACATATATTGCATCTAGAATATACTATAACATATTTAATATGTATAAGACTGCCTGCCATCTAGGGGAGGAGGTGGAGGGAGGGAAGGGAAAAGTCAGAACAGAAATGAGTGCAAGGGATAATGTTGTAAAAAAAATTACCCATGCATATGTTCTGTCAATTAAAAAGTTATAACTAAAAAAAATAAACATTACCTTCCCTGCCATGACTTGGATATGAACTTAATATTGTTTTCTCATATTCCCCATTTTAAACCATTTTTCTCCACATGAAGGCACTAGACTTACTCTTCAAATGCTCAATTAATTTAGCTGGTCCAGTCTCCTATATTCACTTGTTGATCCCTTGTCCCTTTTCAGGCTAATAGTATCCTTGAAATATTTAAAGAAGGGGAAAGAAAAATGTATTTCCATACTATAACTCATGGTGTCTTTCCCTCTACTGATTTTCAGTTGATATTAGTCAGCTAGACCAATTAGCTCAGTATTTGCCATAATGGTAAAACTAATTTCCCCAAATTCTATAAAACACTTTTCCTACAGATACACTCAAGACTACAACAGAAAATATTCTCACTTAGAAAGTACATGAAGATGAAAGTTAACTTACAGATCCTGGTCAGTATGAGTAATTTTCTTCACTTTCTGAGGTGCTCAAAAAGGTCCATTTAGATTTATACTTTTATATTAAGTTCCTTTTAGTAAACCTCTGAATATAACTCTCCTTTTTGCAGCAGTTTGTCCTTGCCTTTATCCTTTAGTAGCCTAGAGACACTGCTGTCACATAGAAGAAAAAGTCCAAATCCTCTTTTGTAACTCCTGCTTCCATTTCAATTGAACTTTTTGTTATAGTATCTCCAATTCTTAACAAAGAGGATGGTACACTGGTCAGCACTTAATAGATGTTTGTTGTTTGATTATTATTACCATCTATCATGCTCACTTTTCAATTTATCTAAACAGTGTAGTGAGTAATATAACCTCTCTCTGGACTCAAGTCCAGAAGTTGAATTGCTCATCTACTGTCCATTCCAAGAACTATACAGATTCTCTTAATGGCCAGTTTCACCTTCTGTTTTCCATTTATCATGATATCAAGGGGGATAATTTACTCCATAATTCATCTCATTTTCCCTTCAGACCCTTCTATTGTTGCCTCATCTTTTAGGCTCTCTCATTACCAGAGGCTTCTACCATGGCTGCCTCCTTCTCTCCCTAAATTATCTTTTTGCAAGCACCTCTCGCTCTTATTTCATTGGTAATTATCTTGAAACTTCTATTTTATAAAGGATTCCAAATCAACTTTTCTTTATTCCTCTCATAGACCCATTCCTGACTTTCTCTGGACTTCAAAATTATTCTCCTATGCCATATAACTATTCTTTCCCTTACTTTTTTTATTCTCATTAGTTTGTAATGAGAAGACTTACTTTTTTTTTTCCTTTTATTTACCTTGAAATGTCCCCAGAATTTAATTGAATCTTTCTTTTCCTTCCTCCCTCCCTTCCTTCTTTTTTTCCTTCCTCCTTCCCTTCCTTCTTTTTTTCCTTCCTCCTTCCCTTCCTAATTTCCATTGTCCTCTGGATTAATAGCAGTACCTGTTCAACATTATATTTATAAATAGACAGATAGATATAGATCTATATATGAATATACAAACACACACACACATATATACTTATACACACATATATATATATGAAATTGTGGATACACATACACACACATATATATTTATACACACACATACAGACACACACACATATATATATATATATTTATACACACACATACACACACACACACTATATATATATATATATATATATATATATATGTGTATATATATATATGTATATATATGAACCTGAAATTAAAATTGAATTTTTCCTGAAAATCCAATTATAATTTCTAAGTTTTGTATGGCTAGTTGTCTTCCCAGTTATATGACTATCCATTCTCAGTAGATTTAGTATAATGCAGTGACAAGGGCAAGGGAGTAGCAAATCATAAAATGCACTAGTGGGAATTCAAATACCCACATCTTATGAGAAACTATGAAAAGAAGTCTCACAGCATACAATCAAAACCTTGAAAAAGACTGGTTCCAAGTTGTAGGGTTGGCACAAGATCTAAATCTGCTTCCCCTAATGAATGTTTTATATTCATAAGCTAAACAGTTTCAATAATGCACGTGGGCAAAGATGTATTTTTTTCACAAGATTGAAGAGAAAAAAAAAGGAGGGGGGAAGATAGAAAAAAATAGACTCTGTTCTTTCTTTTTCTTTTTTTTTTTTAAATGTGGTTAGTAAAAGTCCCCAATTTAAAAAAAAAAAAAAGTGAAAGCTTTGTTCCAAAATGAATACAAATAAAGCACAAAGAGAAAGTTAGAGAAACCACAGCTAGAGATGATTTATCCTTCATGTAGCAAGCTCAGATTCCATCAAGTGACATTGTTTGGAGAGTGGGTAGCATTAAATGAACCACAGTGCTCTTGTATACAATGTTCAGCATGGCTAGAAATAAATTAAAGAGTAAATCAGTATGGTGAACCATACCTACTGTCTCATACTTCTCCTTCTCTAAACCTTTGACTCTCCATCTTGAATCGAACTCATTTCTTTTGCCATGACCCATCAGGATTTAAAAAGATGTAGATTAGAACTCTTTTGAGATTTTTTTTTTACACCAATGAATTGTAGAAGGTGAGCCCAAGGCAGGTAAGAGAAAAAAAAAAAGAAAAGAAAGAAATCAAGAAACATGACAAGAAACATTTGTCCCACAATATTCACCTAGAGAAATGTTTCTCCCCCTTGAACCCCTATAAACTATCAGCTTGTGCCCTGAAAAATTAGATTTGATGGTCCATATAATTACTTTTGCTTTCATAGTTACAGATGTTATTACTGGCTATAAAATTAGCCAGCCTTTTAAAGAATCCATCCAGTGTATTTGACTTGATGACCTTCTCTTACAATGTAAGCCACAGGTTGACTATAGTGATATTTTCTTTTATTGGTTTCAAATTTACCTTTTAAAATGTAATTGAATGCCTTTTATTTGCAGGTTACAGAAGGGCACAGGGTGGTTTACTGTGTGATCTCCATAATTTCTAGCCTCTCAATAAGTCCAATAAAGTGCTCTCTTCTTTCCTGTTTTAACTTAATCCTTGCAATGTCTCTAGAAATAAGCTATGACATTTGTTTTTAATCACTGTTTCATATCCTGAATAATAATCAACATAACATCAATATGTTACAAATATTGCATTTAAGGTCATTCTAAAACATAAGTCAGTTGGCAACTATAACTGGTTAACTCATCTCTGTCGGATTTAGCAACAAAAATAAAAAATGTGCATGAGACAACCAAAAAATTTATAAGTAGCATGTAATAAATCAATCTAAATTAATATGCTAAGAATCATGTATATGAATACTTCCTGATAACTGTCAGAATTAGTCAACTAGCTATTTGAACTGATAAAAAGGTATGCCATGTGGTACAATGTAAAGCATGTAGAATCAGAGTATCTGGATTTAATTCTCAGCTCACCCTGCTATTCCCTATTCAGCCTTAATCATGCCAAAAATTAACCTTTCTCTGGGCATCAGTTCTTATTACAAGCTATATAATATAAATTTTATTCTATATAATACAATTATGTATTACATATTATAAAATATGGACGTTGGATTCAATGACTTCCTTCCAGCTCTATAGCTCTGATTAGAAAAAAAAAAAGTTAAAGATTATCCCATAATTAATGGCTCTAGATTCTAATCATCCCTAAATTAACCCTAAGGAATATTAACAACAACAAACATGCAGCATAAATGATATCTTGATAGCTATTCTCCAGATTATTCCAAACAAACGACCCTATTCATCAGGTTGCACTGGGGACTTCCTCTACTTTATCCCAATTTGTCATCCTGAAACTTCACTTCAACTTTGGAATTTACACCTTGACACTCCACTTTGTCCCTGTGCTTTCTCCCTCTGATTGGATTCTAGAACTTCTGGTTAAGAAGGAATCCAAGGCTTCCAAGTCTCATTACTTTCCAGAGTATACTTCAGAGTTCCTTTACCTACCAAGTCCTTGGCCTGGTACCCATGTGGTTTACCCCTGCAACACATACTTTTCAACTTCCTTTCAGGTTTAACTTCTTTTTTTCTTCCTTTAATGCCTTTGGGAGGAAGGACTGTATATCTACTTGTTTTTATAATGCCCATGCTTAGTTCAATGCACTTATTAACTGTTTGAAGGACTGATTTTGTTGTTGTTATTGTTGTTGTTGTTGCTCAAATTCTTGAATAAACCTATTAGTTATTACTGGCAACATGTACAATTGAATTACTTAGCTTATGTAAGAATATATAATTAGATAGCATCATAATGCTATATTAAAAATCACATTTAAATCAAAGATTTAAAGAATATATCATAGACAACTTATACTTCTCCCCTTTATTATCATTCCTTCACAAAAAACTTGTGAGTTTTATAAAAATCTTTAATTCTTTTACTCCTAAATCTTTGCCTTTCCACTGAAAGAGGCACATCACCCTCTTACAGTGCTGTTATAAGCTCTGAGTTCCATGTTGAAACTGGCTATCTCATTAATCTATTAAATAATAAACATTTATTAATCAGTGTCAGGCACTGTGCTAAATGCTGGGGATATAAAAAGGCAAAAGACAATCTCTGTCCTCAGAAATCTCAAAGAGGGGAATAATTGTGTCAGCTGTCTTTCAAAATAGAATAACATATATGTATATGTTATGTGTATGTATATATATATATACATACATATATATGTGTATATATACATATATACATACATATATGTGTGTGTGTGTGTGACTTCATTTCTACCTGATATGTATTTCCTAGTTGACCTTGGAAAAATTATTTTTCTTCCTTGCACTTCAGTTTTACCATCTATTAAATGAGAAGGTTTGAATTTAGATGACATCTGACACATTTTTTAATCTCTAGTTCCTGATCTTTTGACATTCTTTCGTTCTATATTTTGATTTTATGGAGCAGCTTAGAGACTATTGTTGCAACAGGAAAGCTCTATCATCCTACACTTGTTCCTTTTGAACTCTCCCATAAGTTGTCTCCTCAGAAGGGTAGTGGTAAAATCCTTACAATCATTATGGTTGGGGTATACCCAAATAGACCAGGATCATCATACATGAAATAACTGCCTCTTCTGTCTAGTTATCATGTATTTACTTTGTGACTTGCTTGTTTTTTCTTGTATTATTCTCCTATTGGTTTATCCCTCCCAGATGAATAGATTTTATTAGAATAGAGCAAGACATCTGTCATCTCTTGATTGCTCGGTTTCCTAACTTTGCTTTGTAAATAAAAAAAAAAGATTTAAAAAAATATTATCAATGTAGATAACATAACAGAATATATTTTAATGAGTTAGATAATAAGAAGAGTGTATCTATTGAGTTTAATCTTGCTTTTATTTCTTTGATAATGGAGATCAGATTCACTTAGCAGAATCTTTAATCATTGAGCAAGAAAAATGTTCATATTTATGTAGAAAATGTGTGTTCTCTCCAAAACTATAAAGAAACAATTTGAAGATTCATTTCTTTTTTTTAAAACCATAGATTTTAATTAAAAATCTACTGAATGAAAAGAAATCAGGCATTCATAAAATTCCATTCAACTAATCAAGCATTTATTGTGTTCCTGCTGTGTACTAAAGGAAAGCTAAACCGTTATCTTTACTAGGTTAGGTGCATCTTCTACTTTTCGGGTACAGAATGACAAGGACTGATCAGTATATACAATTTGCCTTAGTTCCCAATTCATTTATATCAAGTGGGAGTCACTTGGGCACAAGCAAGGAAGTAACATGAATGGCATTTATCTCAATTGGTTTGTACTTGTTTATACAATCTTTTCAATTTCTCTTTGAGCTAATGGATACTAGGTGAGAATTAAATGTGTGTAAACATTTTAAAGAGTAGAGAGAAAAAATATGCATATAAATGATACACACCACAGCAGGACCTTCCATTAACTCTCTCTGAGCATTGAAAAGAATAAATTATCAATTAGGAGAGAAAAAAAAATCACATAAAATAATGAAAAACTACATAGCAACAAGAGCATCAGAATATCAAAGGAAAAACAAATGCAATATTATTTATCTCTAAGGATCTGAACAAGATGTTCTCTAATGTTGCTCCTGGTTCTAAATCAGGAATCATAAATAGGAACTTTCATTCCCTGGGGTAAACCCTTCCTGATATGAGGACTCTCCCTCTTCCATTGCAAAGAAGTACCTTCTGCATAACTTAAAGTACCAGAGAACTTGTAGTTTGTCCTACATTCTGGAAGAAGACCATGATATCAGGGAAGTGATTTAAGTGAGGAAGGGCTGGGCAATATTAGCTACCTCATTTTCCCCACCAGAGCCATCTGGGTCCAGTAGCAAGACTAGAGATTGCTCTGGATGAAATAGGAGACCATGGCCTTTTTAAGATAAGGTCTTCCACAGGTCTCAGTTTGACTGAGTACACACCTATTCAGTGATTAATACTCAGTAGCAGTTGAGACAAAGCATCTCTATAGCCTAGTCCCCCAAAATCTAAATAAATGAATAAATATTCTGGGAAGGGAAAACCGTCAGAATTTCTGGCCAAAGCAGAAATGACTGCTATTTACATTCAATTTGAATCAATCAGGAATCAAACAATGACCAAATGGAGCTTGGCCTAGAATCTATTGCTGGCCAATTATAATCAGATTGGTTTTGGTTTAAGACATAGTCCTTAAAAGAAATCTAGCCAGTAAACCACAGGTGCAGGAAAGAGGGAAAAAATGCTTTTAAGAGCATTTGTAGGTAAGGGTATGATACCCTATGTGAATAGAGGGAGCAAAATAGGGAAAGAAGGAAGGAAAGAGAGAGAAAGAAAGAAGAGGGGGGGGGGAGGGAGAAGATCAGAGAATTTAGGGATTAGATAACTGGTCATAAAACCAATTTGTTGCAGAGGTTTCAGGTCTTTTTAGTTACTTTTGAAATTACTGTTATTTTTTTTCCTTCCTTCTTCCCTCCCTCCCCTCCTTCCTTCCTTCCTTCCTTCTTTCCATTGGTTTTGCTTCTCCCAAAATACATCACATGGTTTTGATGGTTGTTGCTGACTACAACAACAAAATCTAGGTAATTGAAGGTTTAGTTAATTTCTTTCATTTTAACCAAATATATTTTGGTTGTTGGTGTGCTTTTGTGTTGTTGTTTGATTATATTTTTAGGACTCCATGGCACATATTTGTCTAATAAGAAAAGACAGTTTTATAGCATTTACAAACCTGAATTAAGTTAAGGGACAGGATCTGTCATGCTATTAAGAACAAGAATTCAACAATGAAATTATGATTAATGCAGAAAAGTCAATCACAAATGGTATTAATGGTGAGATCTAAAACTATTGCATATTACTCTAAATCATAATATAACATCAGATTTTATTTTGTTTTCTTTTGGCTAGGCATAAGGATATTGTGCTGGTATTAAACTTAGGAAGACCTCTGTTCAAATACTGCTTCTGACCAAGTGAAGATTTCTTAAGAGAGCTGTAAGGCAGAAAAGGTCAGACCCTAGATCTAACCTTCAAAAAGTTATGTGACCCACAGGGAGTGACTGGTCAATGGTTACTTCCTTTTTAGTTCATCCAATGAACTGAGGTCTTTTTGCTATTTAATTCATTCCCTATTTCTAGCCTGGGTCCACACATCATGCTGGAAAATTGGAGTTGAGTAGGTCTGTGTCTGCTCAGCAGGTGTGCTCCTTACAAGGACCAAACAAATGTTTTGTTTGTATCTGAAGATGCCTCTGAGTAGTCAATTTGGATAAGTGGGTCTAGCACCCCATCCTATACATTTCTGATATATAGAAGCAGTGTGACTGAACAACTCATATAATCTCTTATGGCCCTAAGCAATTCTTTAAAACTATAATTGGATATGAGTTGCCTTATGAATAAAGTAGTTTCTACTATGGGAATACCCTTCAATGATGACATCTTAAATCCAGGCACCTATCTCCACTATGTAATGATATTAGTTTAGAATTAATAAAAATTGAATTGGGGTTTAAATAGGCTAATGTGCTGTTACCTATGAAACTATAGGGAAAGAAAGATCTTAATTTTTTCACGTAATTTTTCATATAAATCCTATAATTTATCATATCATTATAATTCCCACATTCTCTAGGCAAATTGTCCATTCATAGTACATATGACAGAGAACTCTCTAGTTCTTACCTGCTTGAGGTTGAAGTGGGAAATTTATGATTCCACTGGGCTCCATGCCAATACTTACCACCCCTAAATTAATAAGCTAGTCCCAGTACCCTTACCAGAATTTTTCTAACCACAAGGATCAGAGTAGATCCCTGGTGAGTCATATTTGCTTCCATCAATTTCCCAAATACTAGAGCTCAATTTTAATGAGTAAAGAATGGAGGATAAAGCTTAAACATTGTAATCCCCCCTCCCCCAGTCCACAAATAGTGCCTATGAGTATTACCAGGAAATAGAAAAAAAAAAGTCATTTACTCATATATTCTAGTATCAGCAAATGAATCTTTTCTTACTGAGGCTAGAATCTGAATGCTGAGAAATAATACTTAGCTGGACCTTTGTTTTCTTTCACTGGGGCTCACAGTTAGCTTCTGGAAACAATGCAGACTCTGAAATCAATACAAACTGACTGCTTCCTAAAATAAAGGTATGCATGTATCAACCATGGACCAATAGAATGAAACTGAGTGGGTGGAGAAGTTCAAATTTATCAGTAAGATATTTAGGGAAATTTTTTTTTTTTTAAAGTTTTGTCTCTATTAATTCATCACCCTTTCCACTCAGTTCAACAAGCATTCTTTCCAGGTGATTTCTCTCTTTCTCTCCAACCAGATCTACCTCATCTTTACCCCACCCTTCTCCACACCCATGGGGGAAGGGGAAGGGAATTAGTTGAATTACCATTGGATAACAATTGAATCCAAATTCTTGCACCTGGGCTCCAGATATGCAAAGCCATATGCTGAAAGAAAGACCAAAGTCAGTTTCTTCAGTGAAGTTGTGCCAGGAGAGAATACAAAGTGAAGAAAGACTACTGAATTGTCCCAGGAATGTTTCCCTTTATTTTCACTGACCAGATTGCTTTAGAAATGTGCTGTCAGTTTTCTTTCCTTTACTGACCTCATAGCGTTTCCTTGATCTTTGCAAGCCATTTATTGGTTTTGCTTAGGTTTTTCTTCAAACATGCCATAGCTGGGAGCCAATATTTAAGTGTGTGTGTGTGTGTGTGTGTGTGTGTGTGTGTGTGTGTGTGTGTGTGTGGCAGTCTGGATCTGGAATGTAATATTGGTTATTTCCTCATATTAACTAGCTGTGTAGCTTTGAGCCAGACTCTCATTCTCTCCAGCTAGATGACACAATGGATAGATCATTTGCCATGAAGTCAGGAGGACTTGAGTTCAAATCCAATCCAACTTCCTAACTGTGTGACTCTGGGCAAGTAACTTAACCCTATTTGTCTCCCAAAAATAAAAACAATTTTTAAAAAAAATGAGAATAGATAGAATTTTATAGATTATCCTTCCAGTTCTAAAATCTGAAAGCTTTAATACACACAGCCAAAGCTATATTAGCTGACACTTGATCATCTTGATTTTTTTTCTCATCTTATTCTCTCCATTTTTTATTTCTCTCCATTCTGATCACCAAATATCAAACTTGATATGGCATTTCAACCATAACACCCTCCTCAATTATCTCTCATTCTCTAACAAGATACATTGAAAGTAATATTCCCAATGTCCCCTTAGTAAACTTTTTTTTTTTTTGTGCAAGTACACCTGTATGCACATGTCTACATATTTGTTATATGTATATCTATCTCTATGTGTATATAACAACAGAATGGGACAAGAAACTCTGTCTTTATGAGACTTTGCTGTTGCAATCTCCATATAAATTTTGTAATATGCATAGACATTCTATAACTGATTAACCAGGTGAGGAAGAAAAAGAATAACTTGAATAGCTGTTGACATAAAACTGGATTACATGAAAAAGTCATCAGATGGCAACAATCAGATTTGTTGTTATTGTTTTCTCTTTCCTGATAGATTACATCTGAGAGAAAGACATATGATGTAAGTATCTGGATAAGAAAAGGTGATATGCCTACCTAATCTAGAGTCAACATATTGACTCTTTTTTTATTTTGCCTTCTTGGGATTATGTTTTTTTCTTCTTTGGGATGAAATAGGATGGACCCAATTGTTCTCTATATGTTTGTTTTGTGCATTTATTGTGAAATACAGTTGGAGTCAGTTATGAAATTGTAGAGCTATCAAGCAATCAAAGGAATCTAAACATCAGACTTCTTGCTGGATTTCCAGCCAGCTATACCTAGTTTTTTGTTTTTGTTTTATTTTGTTTTGGGAGGAGATTGGTTTTGTCCTTTTTTTTTTTTTTAAAGCATAACTCCATACTCATTTCCCTTTGTCCAGGTTTTGATGATTTTGAGTGAGTGTAAATATCAATTATTTTTCAGTTCTAGCCAGACAATTTAAGGGTCTTATCTTCCCAGATAGATTTTTTTTTTTTTTTTTTTTTTTTGGTGACAGTAAACTAAGTCATCTTTTACCTCAATTCTTACCTAGTTTTTCATTACTGAATGGATATATCTCAGATAAACTAGTGCCTAGGAACGACATTAACTGAAAAAGACCAGTGTCTCCCATTGCATCCAGGACCATCATCATTTATCTTGACCTATATCTTGCCCTCAGCTTCTGATGATTCTGGAGGAGAGTGAGACTAATGACTTTGCATTCACATACATACAATTCACTTGCAAGTTCTAGGACCCTTACTCTCAAACTACATATTTAAATTTTCATGAATTTGTATTATTCTCAATATATTTATTCAGAGACCCATTGAAACATCCTTCTCCCTATATAACAGGGAAGGAAAATGGATCAGATTGATTCCAAATGGGTTTTCTCTGTGCCATCTCAAGTAACTAATCAGAATTACTTTTCTTTACCATATGCTTAGCTGACTAGAAAGAGTCTCACCTGCACATTCTCTATAATGGACTAAATGTCTCTCTAATCCATGCCATCCAACATAGCTAAAAGCAAGTTCATCTAAAGAAGCCTTCAGATTACAATTTGAAAGAAGGCAGAGATAATTGCACATGCTCTAAGGAAGTATTTTCCATTGGCCAGTTATCTGTATACTCATGTGTGTCTTTTTTATCTCCTCTGTTATGTTGCAAGCTTCTTAAGAGTAAGTACTTTTTTGTTTTGTTTTGTTTTGTAATGCTAAATATTTATGCAGAAGTATCTTCAGTACCTACAATCATTGATTCATGATAGATGCTTGAAAATGCTTCTTGATTGATTTATTGATTAATTTGATAAATCAGGAGAGAGAAAAGACAGGAAGGCAGGAAAAGAGAAGGCAAGAAGAAGGAAAAAGAATTGTAAAAAAAGAAAACAGTAGGTGAGGAAGAAAGGAGAAGGGAGAGAATTACACACCTAATTTTAACTATTCAATCAGGATAAGAACACAGGCTTTTTAATCATTTACTATATAGCATTTATTAGCAGAAATACCCAGAGCAGAATCCATAAACATCTAATCCATGGTGAAGGCAGGAAAAGGAAAAAAATAAAGAAAGAAACAGTACCTAGACTGTCCTACTTCTTGCCTCACCAATTTGAATATAATGGAAATTTCCTTCAGGTTGAATTATGAAATATTTTTCCCCCAGGGAGGAAACCCAGGTTTTGTTTTTTTTTTGTTGTTGTTGTTTTTGTTTTTTTTTAACAAATGAATATATTTCTCTGTGAAGAGCATCAAGTGTCAGGAATTTTAGCTAACATTCTTCATTCTGTCACTGTCAAAGCCACAAAAAGAATTCTGAAGAAGGAAGTAAAGGCAGGCTAAAAGTACAAAATACTCTCAGATCCAGCATTAAACCAACAAATGCAATTTTAATCAATAAGAGCTGTAACCACATGAGACACAGATTTCCAAATACATACATAATGGCCATCTGAATGGAGGGATAAATACAAACTTAGTGGGGGTTTTCAAGAGTGATGTGAAAAGTCATTTCCATCCAGCTGTTCATAGAAAGCAAAATGATATACAAGAGTTTTTATAGAAGCTTTTTTTTTTTTTAACAACAAAAAGAACCCAGAGTAGAAGTTTAAAAAAAAAAAAGCCTTCTTGTCAGTGCTTACTCCTCCCAAGATGAAAAATGTGCCAAATGAGACTTAGCAACTGGTTTTCCCCCCCATTCAGAACTTCAAAAGTGGAATTCATAACTCCAGTCAGGAGGGAAGTTCATGTGAAAATCACAAATTATATAGGACTAGTGAACTTTCACCCACTGCAATATTTTTGCATCCTCTCCTTTCACACAGTATGAGAGATATTGCTCTTCAAGCTTATTATTACTTATTAGTAATAGTAATAAAATATCTTCTTGTTCACTAGAATTCAAATAAAAGATCATTCTGAGAGAAGTCACAGCATTGTTATTATCCATTAAAATTTTCTGTAGGCTTGAAAAAGTCGACAAATAAGAGGTTTGTAATTAAGTAAATGTACTAATAACTAAAATTACCCTTTAAAGGCTATCCCAATATAACTTTAGGAGCAGATAAAAGGACAAAGTTGATGCATATCCCATCATGTTCCCTTTTGACTATTTTTATCCTGCTGACAAATTTATATATTCTGAAGTATTACACAGAGCTTAGAGGTTATAAGTATTTATAATGATCATACAATCAAAATATCATTACGTTTTTAAAAATCAATGTTGTGTCTGGACAATTGTGGACAATAGTTCAGTGTGTGGTAATGTTTTGGCTCCAATATAGTTTATAACCTGAATTTTTAAGGACTTTTTAAAAAATTGTAGTTTTCTACTGTGGGGATTTGTCATCTCTCAGTCCATTAAACATAATGAACTTCTGATACATAAATCTGACTAACAGATCATGTCTAAATAAATATTTGGCAGTTTCTGGACTATTTTTTGTTTTATTTATTTTTGAATCTGCCTATTGTGATAAATTTTACAGATTTTGTTTGGTTGTTTGATTTGGCTTTTAGTTTGTTTTTTTCTTTATTCTCTTGCATAAACTGCATTGATCATTATGTTTAGGTATCTTAATAAAGACAATTACTTTTGGTGATATATCATTCTGAAATGTCATAAGAAATATGTTTTCACTTTTTTTTTTTGATGGGGGATAAAATTAAGATATTTGTTTAATAGTTCTTTCTTGATATAGTTATTTGCGAAATTCATGGAGACCCACTTTATGATCTCATTCTTAAATGTTTGGAACTTAATTTGGGAATAAAATGATTTTGCTTACCCTTGGCTTATTTTTGCTATCAACCTCTATTATTCCTTATGGAAGCTAAATTTGTTTGACCAAAACATATTTATTCCTGTAGGTTTTGACTGATTGACCATATTCTCTGAAAACAATTGTTGTTTTTACTTGTTATAAAAGTCTTAATCTTTCTATAGCTGCTTTACTTTGACAAGCCCTGTGTTTCACTATTTTGTGGATTTTTATTAGAATATACTCCAAATATGTGACAGTGTATTTTTTTAAGCTCCAAAGATATAGTGGTATTGTGTAGTGTTGAACATATTTTCCTTGCAATTTGATTTCAGGATACTTTTGTATAATGGTTTCTCTTTCTGATAGGAGCAATTGTATTGACAGAAAAGTACATTTACAAGGACAGCTGGAAGTTAGGAAGATCTCCTTTCCACTCTTAAATCCAACACATACTGACCATATAACCCAGGACAAGTTATTTATTCTTTCAGTGTTTTTAAGACAGTAATTATAGTAAAGACATTGACTCAGAATAAAGATGCCCAAAGTGTACTACTTTCTCAAATATAATCTGCATATTATTGATAAACATAATTTAAAGCTGATAAGTGTGAAAAAAGGAGGTATTCAGTTGCTACATAAAGACAGTTTTTATCAGATCTTTTTATCAGATTCTTGGTATGAGAACATCCAAGGATTTTCAAGCTGTTCATCTTTCTTTCCTATAAGAAGAAGCTGAGGAGTAGGTTTTGGTTGTCTTCTCATTTGCTCTCCTAAAATTAAGAAAAAAATGACTCTATAACAAGAAAAATCATTATGCCATTTTCCCCCTAGTGATCACCCATAATTAATTAAGTTGTGAGAATACCACAGAATTCAACTGTGGGATAATGACTTCATATTTTCCTTTGTACTGTCAGCATTGATTTATGTTTATCATAGTCAATAGGCTACAATTTCAGATATGATCCATTAATGTTCAGTGGCAAGGATCACTGCCTGCCTTTTTTGTAGGTTTTTACACCAAATTATCTACTATAACAAAAAGCAGTATATCCCACCCCAAATGATAAGTGCTAACTGCCCAGACAACTATATGAACACTTCAAAAGCTTATTACCACTTAAATGAAATTCCCTGTTCCCATCTAGCTAGGGTCCAGGGAGCAAGACTAGATAAATGGTAGGGGCCTCTTTGAAATATATTTTAAACTTTTTCTTTTTATATTTGACTTAACAAAGTGCTAAATTTAAATATACAAGGAAGGAGGGAAGAATATTATATTCAAAATCATAAACTTCTCTTATTATTATTGTTTATAACAAAAGAAATAGAAACTTACATTCTAATTGGGGAAGACAATGCATATAATAAAGTAACAAAAGAAGCTTGTTTTGTTCAGGAAGACTAAAGGGATGGAGAAATCTACTCAGAGAACTCCATATTTATTTTCTGAGGAGCACCCCAATAAGTTCTGAAATTCTTATCACAAGAAAGTTGATTATACATAGATATTGTTTTCAATCACAGAATGATAATAATAATAATAATAATAATAATAATAATAATAATAATAATAATAATAGTGACAAATAATGTTTTAGTAATGTTTATCATGTCCCAGGAACTGGGCACTTTTATCTTTTTTAATCTTCACAACAGCCCTGACATATAGATGTTATCAATATATTTATTTTACAAATAAGGAAACTGAGGAAACTAAGTGACGTCCAGGGCATCTCAGGTAGGATAAATATTGAATTATTGATTTTTTAAATCTTTCTTCTTCTAAGCACCATACTCTATCCACTACATGATCTAGCTGCCCCATAAGAAACTCATAAAGATCATATTCTAAAGCATAGAAAACAATAAGCATCAAAGGATAAAGTATACAAACCTATATAATGTGATATTTAATAATACTAATTTTAAAAACAATTTGGCATATTAGATAGAAAATCTGATTTAGAGTTAGGAAGACTCAGTTCCAGTCCTACATCTAACACATGCTACCCATGTGACTCAATTAAACTATTTTTCTTTTCAATGTTCCAGTGTTTTGTAAGATGATAAATTACAAAACAGATGCTAATCTCCATTGGTAAAATTTCCTCATTAGAAGTTCCCTAAAGTAATGTATTTATAGATAAAGTACAAATATAGTTGTTGTTTGTATTTCATTCTTAAAAATGTACTATGATATTGGGGAGATGTTACCATGACATTAAAATAGAGTGGATTTAAGTGAGGGAGAGTTATGCAGAGTGGCCAGTCTCATTTTTTCCTCCAGAGCCATCTGGATTCAGTGGCAAGTTATCAGGATGAAAGGAGATGGTTCAGCCTATCTTAAAACAACTTATATTTTTCTAGTTGTTTTGATCTGCCATTATTTGTGTGCTAAGTATTTTGTAATTATATTTGTGTAGTTCCTATGTGTGACTCAGCAGTTCAACCAAGTATTCTATATCCTCTATAGTCTTTGTTTTTGTTTTTTTGCCACTGAGGCAATTGGAGTTAAGTGACTTGCCCAAAGTCATACAGCAAGGAAGTATTACGTGTCTGAGTCCAAATTTGAACTCAGGTCCTCCTAACATCAGGACCAGTGCTCTATCTACTATACTATCTAGCTGCTCCCCTCTAGTTGTTTTAAATGGAATTTTTCTTTCTCTGTATTCAATCTGTTTCATTTTTAGTATGCATATGTAATCAGTATTTAGAAATTCTTTTGATTAATATATGTTTGTTCTTGTCCTGTACCTTTGTTAAAATAGTTAATTATTTCAACTGGCGTATTAATTGACTTTCTAGATTTTTCTAAGTGCAGCATTCATTACATGAAAAGAGAGTTTTGTTCCCTTGTTGCTCATACTTATTCCTTCAATTTCTTTTTCTTGCCTTATTTCTAAAGCTCCATTTCTGGTATAATATTGAAGAGCAATTGTGATGGTGGACATCCTTATTTCCTTATTCTTATGTGGGAGGCCTCTAATTTATCCCTATTCAAGAAAATGCTTGATAATAACTTTAAATACATACTATTTATCATTTTAAGGAAATTATTACTAATACTATGATTTTAATGTCTTTACTAGAATTGGTATAATATGTTGTCAAAAGATTTTTATAAATTTGCTGAGATAATCACATGTTTGTGGTGGGTTTATTATTGATAAGGCTAATTATGCACACATTTTTTTTCCTAGTACTGAATCTACTCTGAATTCCTAATATAAATTCCTATTATATGATGTTTGTGATTTATTATTGTAGTCTCTTTGCTAGTATTTTATTTACAGCTTCTGCATTAACATTCATTAGAGAAATTGGTCTATAGTTTAATTTCTCTGTAGAAGGAATTTAGTAGAAACTTCTTTGAATATTTTTCCAGTTTATATAATACTAGAATTTGCTCTTAAATCCATTTGGTCTTAAGGATTCTTTTCTTAGGGAGCTCATTTATGGCTTGTTCAATTATTTTTCCTAAGACAAGGTTATTTAAGTATTTTGTTTTTTCTGATAAACTGGGCAATGCATATATTTATTGATGTTCACTCACTTCTTTTAGAATGAGTGTTTTATTTCTGTATTGTATAGTTCTTAACTATGGTTTTAATTTCATCTTTATTGGTTGCACATTTATCCTTTTCTTCTTTGAGATGATCTTTGATTTTCCTCTTTCATTTTAAAAAATCAAGTTAACAAAAGGTTTAGCTATTTTTATTTCAATAAATTAGCTCCTGTTGATTTGTTTACTATTTATTAGTTTAAGGACATCTTTAAAAATTAACATTATTAGTCTTTCCATTGATTTTCAGGATTTCTAATTTTTTTTTTAATTTGATGTTTTAAATTTGACATTTTATAGCTTTTATTTGTAGTGACATGTCCCATTTATCAATTTCTTCTTCATCTCTTTTATAAATATAAGTATTTGGAAAAATACTTGTCCCATCTATTCTTCTCCACTCCACCATACTGTTTTTGCTTCATCTTTCTGATCAGATGTTTACAATGTATTGAGGATTCTTGATTCTGATATTGCTGTTGTCTGGGCTAATACCAGTGACTTTACAGCAGGTGTTGATTCTCCAAGAGCATTCCTGTTCAACCCCTTCAAGTAGACCTCTCATTTGGTCTTCCTATAGTGTTTCAGGCTGAAAAAATGTATGTGTGTGTGTGTGTGTGTGTGTGTGTGTGGATAATTGCCCTGATCAGAATTTTATTTGAAGCATTAAAAAAAATGCTTAGAGAATTGTATTGGGAACCCTCAGCAAAAATGCTTTAATTCTGCTACCATTTTGGTTCTATTCCAATCTAGAATTTTGATATCAATATATCAGAATTTATATTTCTCTCCACATATATGTATATAAAGATGTATACACACATAAATACATATATACAGATATGCATATACATATTGTCGATATATACATATAGTGTATATGTGCATATATGTATGAGATAGTAATAGAGCATGGACAAATACCAACTCTGATTTTTAAATATTTTTTAAATATTTATTTTAGAGGAGTGATTCACAAAGTACTTCATGAACTCATAATAACCATTTGGTTCACAATGCATACAGATATAATTCTTTGCTTTAAGCTTTGAACATGGATCCAAATATGAAAGAACATGACAGATTCCAAATCCTATCACTAATTTCCCCTGTCACTAAGTTATCTCAGAAGTGGTGTCTTGTTAGTGTAAAACAGATCAAGGACAATTAGTCTAATGATATAAAAGCATGAATATTTGTTAGAACATTTTTTGTTAACAAATGGAATTTTCATTCTGTTTTAAATCTTTATATTCTTCTACATTAAAAAAAAAAAAATTCCTCCCACCCTTTACAATACATTCTTATGTAAATGATCTCCAAATTTATAATGCCATGTGTTGGTCTTCTGTCTGTTGGAAAAAAAAAAAAAAAACACAAAACAACAACAATAAAAAAACAAAACAACAACAAAAAAAACCTATCTCTCCCTTCTGTAATTCTCTGGTTTTGTGTCCTCTGCTCTCCAATCAAGGCCTGCAAATGTAACCAATTAAATTTGATCCTACTGTCTGGATCAGTTATGTAGATAAAAGGCAGTCAAGATCTGAGCCCTGATCCATGTGGGACCCTCTTAATACTTCCCCCCAGAGTGAACATGGTTCCTCTTATGAGAAGTGTCTGTTTTTTGTTTCTTTCACTCATTCTTTATCTACTCCCATGTCTCTTCCTGGATTCTTGCAAACCTCTGGCTTAAGCAGGAACCAATTATACAGAATTTAACCAAAGAACTTCTAAAATTCAAACAGTCATAACATATGTACTGTCATTCTCAACCTTGTTGGTACCACCTCAGGTTGGAAAGAAAATGGAATAGGCTGGAATTTTCACTTAGACTCAAACTATACTGTCTCATCTCTGGATAAAAACTGCCATTGAATAAATAACC
The DNA here is from genome assembly GCF_048593235.1 of Sminthopsis crassicaudata. Taxonomy (NCBI): domain Eukaryota; kingdom Metazoa; phylum Chordata; class Mammalia; order Dasyuromorphia; family Dasyuridae; genus Sminthopsis; species Sminthopsis crassicaudata. Next base: position 301,197,606 of record NC_133618.1, on the reverse strand, counting down.
ATGTCCAATTTACTTTCTATCTTTAATGATTAAAAGCAAATAAGAACATTAAATAGTTCTGAAAATCTATTAAATTTCTACAAACCTCATATATTGTACTTAGCTTTCTTAGTATTTTCTTTTTGCAAACAGAATTTTTTATCTTGACCACTTCCTTACAGTTCTCACTAACTGATACTGGCAGATTCAGCTAATAAAATGAACACTAAAGATACACAGAGACAGATTATTATTTTTTTAACATGGTTACAAGGTTTGCCTCAGGCAAGACATTGGTTTGTGGTTCCAGCTGTAGCTACTGTTGAATAGCAATTCAAGCTTTTATTGGATATGGGCTCATGAGAAATTCAGGACATTTGGCATCAAGCATTGTTACTGTACATCACTATCTGCCTTTGGAATTGAGAATACAATTTAAGTCATTTTTAATAGAGGTCTCAGCCATTTACTTGATTATTTAGGTGCTTAAGATTCTCGGGTTGGTTCAGTTCTCAGCTTGTCTTTATAGAAATAAAGATTATGAAACAGTACAATGGTCTAAAGAGATAATATGATGGTTTATTTCTCTTTGATGAAAAATTGCACCCATTGATGGTTGGGATTCAAATCAACTTTGAGGTTTGGGTCTGATAATATATCAGCTTTTGTTGTTGTTGAGGGGGACAAGAGAGGAGGGAGGCAGTCACTCAGTCAACAAATATTTAAGTACCTACTTTATCAGACATGCATGCTAAACGTTGTAGGATGGTAACTCCTGGACCTCACTTTCTGTATTTGTAACAATTGAGCAGAAGCACACAAAGTGATCTTTCAGGTTCCTCTTGGTACAATGTAGCATAGTTTTAAATGACTTTCTTAAAGTAGTATAGCTAATGCCAGGCAATAGATAGAGAAACAGTAAACCAATCTTCTACTGTATGGAGAATTGTAAGAGTTAATTGCAAGGTTAAGAAAAGATACATCTCTATTCCTTGTTCAACTATGATTTCTTCAATTAATTTTGTAATCATTAGTTTGTGGCTTCTATAACTAATTATAATTTGTATTAGGACATGCTTGCTTTTAAGAAGTGGTAATTTAACATTTTGTCCTTCCTCTGGTGGATACAAATGAGTCACTTCTGCTTACTTAGAGGTATACAGTTTGTAAGGTTCCTGTTGTAATGAAAATATATTCTCTTGTAACATATTCTCAAATCCTCTATGTTGAATCCCACTAGGAAAAAATCATAATCATCCAAAAAGTTTGGATCCTCATCTGAAAGAACAACCCAAGTCCATCTTTCTAGCATAGATTAAATGACTTAGAAGCAAAATTCTCTGCTAAAAATAATATTCATATTAACTACTATTTTGTAGAAATAGGTTGTTGGAATCAATTCTCATTTTCTTTTCTTTTACTCCTAAAATCAATCAAGAAGATCTCTCCATATTGTCCAATTATAGTTTCAATGATTGATATCTAGCTTGGCAGTTAATATAGATAACTGACCCCTTTTCCAAAGGAGATATTTCCTCATTTATAGCCAACATTGAGTAGATTGGGAAACGTTGTGGATCATATTATTATCCCCTTCATTTAATTATAGCACTCAAAAAATAACAAAATAAAGATCTGGAAGAGGAGGTTATAATAGCCTCCTTTCCACCAATTATCCCCCTGGTACTTTAGAATTCTTATCACCTGCTAATGCATATTAAAAAGATGGGAACTTTCCTAGCAAGTTCTGTCAAAAAGAGACACAACTATCACATAATTATTGTTATAGATTTTGAAAACAACATACCCCACACATGGGAGCTCCCTGCCTCCTCAACCTCTTATTAATTTTTCAGGAAATGTATTTTTTCTTAAAATTAGAATAAGTAAGATTCATGAACAGATTTTTGTTTTTCTACCTCAGTAGTACAAATACTGAGTTACTACACAGTCATTTTAGAAAGACTTTTCCTACCAAATGTAAGAACTAATATGAGAAGCTAACCAAATAACTACATTGTAAAACCAAACCAATTCACAGATTCATCCAAAATTAATATAATGAAGGGCAATAGTTTAGAATTTCTCTCACATGCATTGTGATCATGAATAGACTTCTATTATGAAAAGTGTCTAAATTGTACTTTTTGCTGGGTATAATTTTTATCTATATTCTCTGCATAAATGTTATCTGAAGTATTATATTCAGTTTGGGCATTATACTGTAAGAGGCACAATGACAAATTGGAGCACATCTAGGGTATCATGACCAGGTTGATACAGGAACTTGAAAATATAGCCTATAATTATCACTTGAAGAAACTGGGAATATTTAACCTGGATACAAAATTAACCTAAGGGGACATGACAACTTTCTTCAGACATTTAACAAGGAATAAGGTGTTTTTTGTAGCTCTGAAAAGGAAAGCAAATGATGAATTTTTTAGATCATCAGTTCCTGCCTGGATATAAGGAAGGACATTGTTAACAATAGATATAATCCCCAAATGGAATGTAGCTTTCTATCAATGGAAAAAAAAATGTAAATATTTGTGATATCATATCATGGATCTTGCTAATCAGGTTAATGTTTAGGAGAGAAAAAAATTGATCAAAATTTAGGACACAATGTTTTTGAATATTTATTATGTAAATTTATTATACACATTGGCTAAAGCTGTGACCCGTAAACATAAATGAATAGATGAACTTTCAAAAACAGCCTTATGACCATACTCAAAAGATAATGCTTTAGAGATTAAACTACATACTGTTTGTTCGCTATCAGTTAAGAAGATAAAACAGTGGAAGGAAAGCCTAAAATAAAACAATTTTTGCTAAACAAAACAAAACAAAACTGGACTGTGTAGCAATAAATATTTATTAATGATAAACAGCATGATACATTAAAAAGAGTCCTGGGTTTAGAGTAAGGGTCTTCAGTTCAAATCCAATATCTGTCATACATCCTACTTGAATGATTTTATCTAGTCCCTTAATTTTAGTGCATCTCAGTTCTGCCATTTGTAAAACTAAAATAATTAGAGCAACACTCTTTGAAGCAAGTTCTAATGTTCCTGTCCTATTTTCAGGAAGAAACTTGGTACAGTAATAGTGATATAGAAGCAGAGGAGGAGGAAGACAAAGAATAACAAGAACAAGAACAAGCAAAAGAAGAACAAGAACAAGAGGAGGAAGAGGAGTACAGGAAGGAGTAGAGAAAGAAGGAGGAAAGGGAGGAGGAGGAGAAACATAATAACTAGATCATTCATGGACTTTTTTATTTATTTAAAGGCACATGATGCAGTAGAAAATTATTCAGAGAAACATATAGGTAAGTGGGATAGTTTTAGAACCATAATGCTGAAATTTTTGTATACATTTAAAAAAGGACTAAACTGTATTTAGTAGAAATCTGTAATGTCAAGTACAATCTTTTTTATTTTTAACTGAAATTTTTTTTCCATGTAAAAATACTCCTGTTGCTGATGTCTGTCAAGTTTAGAATATCAAAAACAAAATTAGAAAAATAAATTAGCTATATGTTTGGTAATGCCCTAATTGTCTAATTTAATTAGGAAAGTATTCATGGAGTATTGTGTGAAAGAATTTTCTGTAAGAATACTCTGACTGGAGTATAAGCTTTCCCATTTGACACTGGTAGGAATAATATAATGTTTGAAGCAAAGATGAAAACACAATACTTGACAAAATGCATTCAAGAGAAGTCATAATATAAGGTAAAATACCATTGATATTGAGATTAGAGAATTTGAAGCCAACAAACATTTGTACATTTGGGAGTCAGACAAGCAAAAAAAAAAAATCTGTCAATATATTATTAAATTAAAATCACACTCAAGAATGAAAGTTTATTTCAGTGCTCTTCTTAATAACTCCCAAAAGTCATATCTCAAAAGAAGGATAAGGTAAAAAAAAGTTAAGGAAGACATAAATAATATAGTATTTGGAATTATCTGATCTACATGTACAATTGGCTATTTGATATTTTATTTAAGATATCACAATAACAATTGTTTAGGTGATTCTGTGTTTGATTCTCCAAACTCCCAAATCTCCATCTTTTTTGGAGTCTACTTTTTGCTCATAGTACCAAATTTCTCAGGAATTGAAAGAGGTTCTGTGTAAGCCATGTTCAGATAATGTTCTGACAAACTCAATTCAAGTGTTATCTCATAAATCTCTAATATCATTATTATTATTATTATTATTATTATTATTATTTATTTTTTTTTTTATTTATTTTTTTTTTTTTTTAGAGAACATGACCATCATAATAAATACTAGCATGGGATCAGTGCTACTCAAACTGTCTCTGCATTGTTAAGGACCACAGAAAGTTGGGGAGGAGGTTACTCTCTACAAATCTTGATTTTGCTTTTTTCAAAGGTCTTTATGCATAGATAGATGTAGTGGTGCAATTCTTGTGCTTAGTATCTTTCAATAATTATGTGGTTGATGCTGGATTATTGAATAAAGTTTGACTCCTTCACCTGACTTTCTAGATGTTCCACAAAGTCTAAGCTCCATATCTTTCCTCTTTACTCTCCCATATTTTATATATTCTGTTAACATACTCTATATATTATCCAAACTGCTATTTATTATTCTCTGGAAATACCCTGTGCTTACAGTGAAGGGAACTGGATTTGAATCTCAACTAATATACTTACTACCTATTAGGATTAGGAGTAGATCATTCAATGTTCCACAGCTTTAGTCCTCATTTGCAAAATACTATAAATAATGTAATATAATTTTGGAAAATACAAAATGCAAATACTGTATATGTATATATATTATATATAACAATATCAAAGGATTATAATGAGAAAACTACTTTATAAAACTTAAATTCTAATGTTAACAATAGGTTATTATTATGTTCAAATAAATTATCATTATTATACTGCATATTGAATAAGAGGGAAATTCTGGGCTTCTAGATTAGTTTTCCTAAGTGGATCCTTAAATTATGGCTATAAATTATGACAAGAGAAAAAGAAAGAGAACCAAGTGACATTTAATTGTGGTGGTCAATGTAATCCTACCGGATTGATTTGCTTCTAAATCTATGTTTGTCTTCCCTGGTGTTGTGTATGTCCCTTCAAAATTACGAATGTTGGGTGTATAGTAAACTGCCTGTAATCTAAGGGAAATGATAAAATAGATAGTTATGACCATATTACAAGATTGATGACATTTACAACTTTAAGAAATCCTTCTTTTTGGTATTTTTTTTCCTATCATATTTTAATCTCTGTGAGGATGTAGACCAAGCCTTACCAGAATACTGAATAGTCCATAAGGTTCAACATAGTGCTCTATAAATGGTGTGTATCTGGACTGATTTTTTTTCTTTTTTCAAAGTGAAGCTTATGATTTTTTTCTTCATGATGACAAGATTATGTCATCACACCTTTCAATTTCAACCAATGAAAATTAATATTTTTAATGATCTGAAAATACAATCCAATTGAAGTCCATAAGCTAGTGATACACACACACACACACACACACACACACACACACACACACTCACAAAGGCATGCATTTTTTATGAGAACTTTATGCTTTTGGTCGAGATTCTTATTCTGAAAACACCCTGTGGATTTCTTGCATGGCCTTACCCCCTTTGAAGTCAGTGGGGGGGCTCTAAGCCAGGAAAAGTCACCCAGAGTGCAGAGGCACATGAGGGCGAAGCTGTTTGTTTCCTGCCTCTCTCAGCAATTATGAGATGGATGAACTAGTTGGAAGGGGGGGAAAAAAGATGAGGGGAAAAAAAGGAAAAAGAAAAAAAACTAACCTTGATCCAAATGCTAAGTGTTTTTTTTTTTTCTTTTTTGAAGTTCAAAATCATTTTCTTAACTTTTTAGTTTTTTTGCTTTTACCTTTGCCCTTCCTGTTTCCAATGGAGGCTGGAAGTGCTTAAAACTGTTCAGAAAGTCTTTTCTGTTGATATTTCTTGCTGAGACTAGAGCAGAAAATATGACTTATGAACTTCTATCCCTTTGATGCACTATCACTAAAGTTGTGAGCCACAGCATCGGGTAACTGACTTGTATTTGTTCCCAAGGGACCACAAAGATTGAGGAGATGTTGATAGTAATCTCTAAAGAATAAAAACAAGATTTTGCTCTAGTACCTATTAGCATGAAATAATTATTATTTTGTATTATCCAATACTTTATTTAAAATGGAGAGATTAAACATAATCACTTAAGAATTTTGCTATTTTAGGCATAATCATCCATTAAAATATTTTGGAAGCTTTAAACATGTAGGAAAGACTTGATATATCACTTACTTAATGGCCCATCTATACTTCTTAATAACCTGTTAGTATTTATTAAACATACAATTACTATCTTATTAGGCTAAAATTAAATGCCAATTGGAGACACAATTTCAAATGTTACTACTTTAGATAGTTAATAACAACCTCTTCCAGACTTTCCAGTGGATGAGTAAGAAATCTAATTACTGTGCATTAAAAAATTTCTGGGCAGTTTACTTTTATAGCACTATTGAATTTAGTCTTTTTTTTTTTTTTTTTTTTTTTTTTTAATCTTCTCTGAATGCTCTGTTTGCATAATTCAATACCTGGTACTTCTTAGACCATAGTGAGTTTCTACTTTTTCTTCATGTTATGGACAATAGGAATATATAGCATGACAAGATCAAGTCGATGTATGATTTTTGAATCAGAGTAAATACTGGTTAAGTGATTTTTTTATAATGATGATGTAATTCTTTCCTTCCATTCTCTAAGTGCTGAAAACTAGTATGTCTTGGTCTTTTGTAAAAGTGTATCTTGATTTTTTTGAGAAATTTTACTAAATTTATCCAAACAGCAAATATAAATTTGTAAAGTATTATTCCAGAAAAAAAATTAAGAAAAATAACAATAAAAAGATAACAAATGGTACATACAAGTTTGCTTTAAAATGACATTTAACTTCAATAATATAACACTATTCTATTTTCTATTTTTAAACTTAATTTTTTTTAAGTTTAATATTATTATTTTAATGAAGTTTAAAAAAAAATAACAGTAATACCTATTCTCTCTTTTGCACCTTTACCACACTGAGAAAAAGAAAAAGGGAGAAGAAGAGGGAGACAGATAGAGAAAGAGAGACAGATGGAGACAGGGACAGAGGCAGAGACAGATAGACAAGCAGACAGAAAACCAGCAAGACAAAGACACAGAGAGATAAAGAGATGAAAGAAAAATGAAAAGAAGGAAGGAAGAAAGGAAGGAAGGAAGGAAGGAAGGAATGGATTGATGGAGGGAGGGAAGAAGAGAGAGAAAAAGAGGTAAAGACAAATTTCCTGTAACTAATATTCATAGTTAAGCCAAAAATATCTCTCATTAACCATGACAAAATCTGTTTGTCTCATTCTGTGTCCTGAATATGTAAATGCTTTGTGGTGGGTGACATCCTTCATCCTCGTCTTTCTGAAGGAATGGATGGTCAGTGTGTGTGTGTGTGTGTGTGTGAAGCAAAACAATTATGCATGAAAGAAATAATGTAATATTCAAAGTAGAACTGAGATTGAAAGCATATAGCAGGGGTTCTCAACTAGATGCAGCTGCTAAGGACGTTTATGCAGCCCTCCAGGTTATGGCAAATGGGCTGAGGGGCGGAGACAGAGTGTGAGGTTTTGTTTTTACTATTGTCCTATCTGAGGGACAGTGAACTGGCCCCCTATTTAAAAAGTTTGAGGACCACTGGCATATAGCAACAGAATATTTGAATAGAAATGAAATTTTCTTGTAAATTTTGTGCTTCATAAAAATAAATGACTTTAAGGTTTATTGAAAGATAGGTTAGATAGATATTGATACCTTATATTTGAATTATTTTATGTCTTTTTTAAAGTAAACATAAATTATCTCATTTAATCCTCACAACTTTGTGAGATAGATATGTCAGGAAATATTCTCACTTAATAATATAGCTAAATTATTTTTTACAAATATGGAGTTTTTGCACATACTTCTTACTCTATATTTTCTCAACTGTATCTTTTAAGTGTTAGACTATCTTTAGACTACTTACCTTTCCAGGAAATAAAATTTTCCTTGTACACTGGAAATTTATTTTGTTGTAATTATGTATTTGTTTTATTATATGTAATAAATGCATAATATTTGATAAAATTAATCAATCTGTTGAAAAAGATGTTCATAATTTAATGATGCATTTTCCCCTAGCATTTATCTTTGTCCTTTGAGTAGAAATTTAAAAAATAAAATAGACAATACAGATGATTGGGGATGAGAATTTCCATAGTAAACTGCTGATGGTAGGTGTAAGTGAGTGACCATGGTATCCAAGTTGGGCAAGGTATGTAGCCTAGCCAGAAGAAAGTTTTACTATCCCCAGGATCATGGAAGCATGGTTGCATAATTCACAATCCTATGAAAGATTGAGAGTAGATTCATGTTATAATGTGGGAGCTTTGAACACTCTGGAAGATAGAGATTTCATTCAAACATGAAAGAATAGATAGAATCAGTACAATTAGGCACTGATGTGGCTTCTTAAAGAAATGACAACAGATGTGAGAAGATTGTTTTATGTGCCAGAGTGGAGCCAAGATGGAAGAGTAAAGTCAGGGAAGCTGCTGGGGCTCTCCCAATTTTCCTTGAAAACTACATGAAACCAAGCATCTCAAAAGAGTCTGAGGGAATAAAATTATTCTCCAGCTCCAGATAAATTGGGAAAACTTCAAGAAAGGTCAGTCTCACTGGGGTAAAAAGGGTTCAGCCCAGACCAGGCCAACTATGGGAAAGCCAGTGAGAGAGTCTTAATCCCAGCAAATCAGCATCTAAGCACCCCAGTCCTGGCTCAGCAGAGGAGCACAGCCTGGAGGCTTCCAATCCCAGCTCTGAAGGCAAACTCTGGAGAACTAGGGCAGGCAAAGCTACCCCCTGCAAACACAAGGGGATGCTGTGCTGGAGAACCAAGGCTCAGATCTGCACAGGAAGCTTGGGACAGCGCCCCCTTTACACCAGGAGCAGAGCTACACTTTTGAAATAAAAGTGAGAGAATTACTAAAAGAAAAGAAAAGAAAATGAGCAAGAAACAGAAAAGAACCTTGGACATAGAAGAAAGCTACTATGGGGACAGGGAAGATTAAAAACTCAAACACAGACCACGACAAGCTTCCAGACAAATATCAAGGAGCAACAATCAATAATCCCCAGGATCTGGCATCTTCCACCATAAAGAAAGAGAGGGCCTGAAATACCATATTCTGGAAGGGGAATTACCTGGGGTTACAACCAAGAATTAACTATGCAACAACATTGAGCATCATCTTTAAGGAGAGGAGATAGAGCTTCAATAAAGTAGGAGACTTTCAATCATTTCTATTGAAAAAAAAACCCAGAACTAAACAGAAAATGTAATTTACAAACACAGGACTCAAGAGAACCACAGTAAGGCAAACAGGGGGAGAATATAGATTTAGGTTAAATTGTTTACATTTCTAGATGGAAAAACAATAACTGTAACTCTTGAGAACTATATCTGTCACTGGGGCAGAGAGAGGGGGGCATCCCATGGATGGAGGGTGTGGTTGCGAATGGACTCTAATGTGATGACATCAAAGAAAAAGACATTAAGGTTTGGGGAAAGCCTGTATTGCAAAAAGAAGAAAGAGGAGGTATAATGGTAAAATTAATTCACATGAAATGCAAAAGACATATTACAATTAAGGGATAGAAGGGAGGGGGTTAAAATTGTCTGAAGGTTGATCTCAACATATTAGACTAAATATTTTCTGCAAAGATTTGTCCAAAGACTAGATTTTATCTAATATTCCAAGTCCTTTAGTATCTAAAAAGTTGATTTCAGTATGGATTTCTAATTAATTTTCAATTTAAAAACTTATCAGAATTATAGAATTCATATGCAGCTATGATCTAAATTGATGCAATTGACAAAAATTATCTAATGTAATATTATTATACAATCATTTCAGTAATGTATGACTTTCCATGAGCTCATATAGGTTTTCTTGAAAAATATATTGTGATATTTTGACATTTCCTTCCCCAGCTCATTTTAAGAAGAGGAACTTGAGGCAAAGGCAGTTAAGTGATTTGCCCAGAATCATATAATTGGGAAATGTCTTGAGGACAGATTTGAACTCAGAAAGATGAGTCTTCCTGATTCCAGGCCCAATTCTCTATCTACTATGCAACCCCAATGTAATATTAGACTACATTAAGAAATGTATAATGCCCCAGAGAAGAAGATGATTATTCTAGTGTATCCTACATCTGATAAAAGTTTATTGAAAGCATTGTCTTTAGACTTGGATTCCACATTGTATGAGGAACATAGAAATACTCTCGTGGGTTCAGAGGGGCAATAAAACAACACAGTAAATGGAGCACCAAATCTGAGCAAAATAGATCTATATTCAAATCTGGCCTCAGACACAAAAACTATATAAATATACATATATATATATATATTTCTAAGAAAATCACTTAATCCTGTTTGCCTTAGTTTCCTCATCTGTAAAATGAACTGGAGAATGAAATGGCAAGCCTTTCCACATTCTTGTTAAGAAAATCCCAGAGGGTCATATATTGGCATGACTGAAACAAATTAGACAACAATAATGGATTCAGAAAAAGGAGACCATAATCATGAACAAAAGTAATATATCATGAGGAAATAGGAATGTTAAATCTGGAGAAGAATAAACCTTGAGGAAAAACATAACTGCATTCATATATCTGAATTGATGAAATGAATGAATCAGGTTCGTTTTGCATTATTATAGTACGAACAACCAGGACTAGTGTGAGAACATTTTAGGGAGGTAGATTTCTCCATTGCTCAGCACATTGCCTTGCATGTAATAAAAACTTGATGACCTGATTTAAGGAAAAACATTGAAGCAAGATAGGGTTTCTGAGAGGTCAAGTTAGGGTTTGAGTGCATTCTAGAAGATGGGGGTGGAGAGGAATGTCAGTGTGGAAACACAAAAGCAGAAAATGGAATGTTAATTTAGGAAACAACCATTAGTATAGTACTAAATGAAGGAGAATAGTATAAAATATCTGAAAATGTATAGAGGGAATGAGATTGTGAAGGGCTTTAAATGTCAGGCTGGGCAATTCATATTTTTTTGCTTTTAGTACTAGAGGTGATTCACTGAAGGCTTTTGAGGAGGGGAACGACTTTGTCATCAAAATTATTTTTATAAACAAGAGAATGATGAATTAGAAAAGAGAATGAAAGAAAAAAGAAAATAATTAGGTGGTTATGACAATCTTCCAAACAAAAATTAAAAAAATATATATAGAAAAAATAAGAAAAAAGGGACAATTAAAAGGAAAATAGAGGAGTAGAATTAGAAAGATTTAATAAGTGTAATAATGGAGTATTGAAGATAAATGCAAAAAATGAATGAATGAATGAAAATAATTTATTAAATGCTGTTTGGTTGTGGAGAATTGTACTAAGTACGTGTGATAAACATGCAATAGCAAGACAGTCCATACAGGAAGAAAACATTTATAAAGACCTAATGTTTAGGAAGGAATATTTTGTTTTGGAAAGACAGAAAAGCCTAGTAAACCAGTAGCAAAATATATCAACCCACATTTTTCCTATAGCAAAAATGGCAATGTATTTGCTTATGGTTCCAGGGCTAGAAAACATGAACAAGGGAAGAGAGCTCATGTGCAAAGGCAGGGTAGTTTATGTAAAGAAAGCCATCACATAGAGTGAAGTAAAGCTATCATTGAAATATGAGTTTAGCTAACTAAGAGGAAAGGATAATGGCACAACAGAAATAAGGACATTGTAATAAGGAGTATATTTAGCAGAGAAGTTCATGAGTTCCATATTGGAGACAGGCACTTGATGTCAATGAGCCCTTCAGAAAGATGGAAAAATGGTAACATTTCTGCCAACAATAATGTACAAATGCAAGTCTGATGTCTTAAAGAAAGAGAAGAATTGTGAAACTGCCAGATCAATGATTATGTTAGTAAATCAATTAACAAAGAATAAAATAATTGTCATGCTCAAGCAAGAGCTCAGCTAAAATCATATAAAATGAAATAACTCCTGACAACATAAGTCAGGGGTTAAGGGGGAAAAAGAAACAACATTGGAGATGATGACCAGACATAATGCAGCTTCTGAAGAAAAGTATATTTCAATAACATTAGAAAATGGAAAATAGATGAGAAAAAGTTTTAATTAGAAAAGAACTTTGTTAATGATAGAGAAAGATTTCTGGAGGGCATAGTCAAAGGACAAAGAAGACCATAAGAATTTGGGAGGTTTTGATTGAAGAGAAAAGAGACTGTGCTTACAGATATAAACAAACTATTTTGTTGTTTTGCTTTGTTTTGCCTTAGGGATTTTAGAAAACAATTTGAATTGACAGGATTAGATTACAGATAGTAAGTCTGCTAATCATAGAACAGAAAGCTACTGTTTGATTGAATATCATTTGATCAGAGAAAGGGACTGGATGGATGATAGCAATGTCAGTAGTAGTAAAATAAATCAGGTAAATAGTAAATAGTAGTAGTAAAATAGACCTTGATTTGGGCAGTCCTGTCCTGCTTTGGCCAATGAGATGGTACACAAGATAAAGCACCAGGCTTGAAGTCAAGAAAACTTAATTTCAAATCCAACCTCAGACACTTACTAACTGTGTGACTCTGTTTCCCTCAGTTTCCTCATTTTTTATTTGGGGATAATACTAGCACCTAACTCCCAAGGTTGTTGTGAAGATCAAATGAGAAAATCATTATAAAGCTCTTAGCACAGTATGTATTATAAATCTTATCTATCTGTTAAAAATAGTTGGGAGTATTGGTAGCCATGACTGGTAATATTTTGTGATATTTTTCATGATAGTTGCCTGGAGGATAATACATTAAATAAAACTTGACTCTTAGATGGCAAAAACAAAACAAAACAAAACTCCACTATTCTTTACCACCCAAATCCTGGGAAAGGATGGGGAAGGGTCTGGCAGAAGCTTAGTCAGCATTTTTAGCACTGGTGGCAAGTGTTTTTCCTTAATCTCAACAGTATGGAGAGGATAAGATTAGAAACAAAGCAGAAAATGTAGTGTTATTATCCTTTCCTTTCTCTTGAGTAGCAGTAGCTTCTACCTTTCTACCTACCTAAATTTTGGTAATATAAAACTAAAGATAGTATTCCCTAGATTACTGAAGAATTCCATGAATCAGTTTAGAAAGAGTTAGATTTGAAGATATCAAAAGAAATAATTCCATGAGTAATAATAGTTTTTGAAGGTACTTTAAAAAAAAAAAACAAAAAAAAAAAACTTAAAAAAGGTAATTGTTTTCAATATTTGTTTTTCTCTCTCCTTTCATATTTAGTCTTCAAATACCATATCCTATAGAGAATTGAAAAGGGAAGGCATTTGTCTAGCTCTTTAGTTTTTAGGTTAAATTAAACTATCCTGCACTTAAACCAAATTAAGGAGCTGCAGGGATGTTCAACTTATCAGACCAATGGTCTCATTTTGAAAAATAAACTTCATTATCTGCATATAACACAGTTCTACCCCCTTTGAAAACAAAGAGTTTGCACTATTTCACAGTATAATGAGCAAGATAATCATGATTCACACCTTAATTTTATTAGATCAAAAAGTTATGACATTTTTGATTGAAGTTAAATGTGGGTCACAGCATCAGAGTGTCATTAACATTCAGCATAAGGCTAGAGAACAGGATGGAAGGACTCTGGCTGTTTGAATTACAGTCACTTAATTCTCCTCAATTGCACTAGCAGTTCAACAATTCTCTGATGTTTTGAGTGATTGAATGATCTGCTTCTTTTGGGAACAAAGATAAGGGAGATGATGATATAGGTTTGTTCCTATTAATCACTTCTGTAAAGTAAATAGCTTTAATTTGAAAATCAAAAGTTGAATATTTAAAAAAAGAAAAATTAAAACAAAACAAAAAAAACAGTGAACCTCTCAGGAGGAAAGCAGCTCCCACACCGTTATATATCACCACATAAGACCAAAGCACCCAATTGTGAGAACCACATGAAGATAATCACAGAGAATTTTGTCCAAAATGAAACATTTGATGAAGGTCAGCAGTGCTGGGGGTGAGGTTGCACAAGTTGTATCAAGAGAGAAGTGTTTGTTGACAGTTTGACAAAAGAACAAGGAATTTTTCCTTTCCTAGAGAAGATATTCAGACTCAAACGACTATAGCCTATGAAACCTTGGGGTATTACATAGCTATCCATTCACAGTTTTTATAATGATGAATGAGGTCTTAGCAGATGACTCACAGAAAGAGACAGAAAGAAATAGATTCCTCATACATCTGTTATTTTGCCCCTCAGATAGGGTGAGGTAGGTGATTAGGGGGAAAAAAAAAAAGAAAAAAAAAAAAAAAAGAAGGATGGTCTGGGTTGTCTAATTGAACCCATCTGCTTTGGCTATTAATAGAAAAGGCCTTCAGAGACTGACAGAACTGATTTTCCTTCTTAAGCTTAGTTTATTGACATCTAGCAATAGAAGTTTTCTTATTACTCCTAGATTAAGTTTTTGTATTACTCTAAATACACATTGATAGTCTCTACCTTATATCTAAATGTATGTATAAGTATGATATCAATAGTGTAATGTGCTAAGTGAATGAATGCTAAAGTACTAAATAGATAAAATGGTAGTTTGAAAAGGAATTGGAGGCCATCAAATTAATCTTTGTCCCTTGGGATTGCTCACAAGATATTTTTAAATTTTCTTCTTAGGAAATGTGTAAGTTTTCTGATTTTAAGTAGATTTTAAGTAATAGAGTACTATTGCAAATTGTCTTTCCTGTGGTATGTCTGTGGTGTATAGCTCTAGTTACAGAATTTCAGGATTTTGAAGTCACTGGTGTGAGAATTCATTATAATTAGGCAGATCACATCCCATGAATGAGTAATAAAGAGTTGTTATGCTATCAGATTATCATCAGTAGATATCAGTAGCCAAAGGAATTCACAATCAACAATTCATGAAAAGGACTTGCCAATCATTGTCTTTTAACTCTAATCACCATTCTTTTTGACTTCTCTGTCCAAAATACTCTTTACTGGTATTGTTTTCCTTCAGGACATGAATTCTTTTGCATTATTGTATCACCAGTATTTAGCATAGTACCTGGGACATAAACTGTGCTTAACAAATACATTTTTATTGTATATATTCAGTCATTCTCTCACTCATTCATCATGTGACACCAACCTCTTAGTGATGGACCTCTCTGAATCTAGCTAGATTAATCTTCAAAACAGAGGCAGTTGTAGAGCCTCTAAAGATTAGATTTTCTACTTTGAGAGGTACAGACAGAGCTTGAATTCTGCTGGTCCTTCAGAACTTATGATTATTATAGCAGATATTACAATGAAACACTGGAGTTGGACTTAATGAAGATTGATGAAGAAAGATGATTCAACTTTAGCAGCTCAAAGTTTTGATGGACAATCTATAGACTGTTAATCAGTAGGTGAGTATATATGAATGTTCACATATGTGTGACTATCACACATCAAGATATGTATTTATGCAAATTAATAGGTACATAGACAAAAAATAGATCTATCTCTCTAATTATTTATATATCTATATCTAGTTAATATTATTTTATCTATATCAATCTATAGTTATATTCATATTTACATATTGCAAAGATAGTAAAGATTAAAAAGTTGGGTCCAGATAAATAGGAAGAAGAAAATTGATCAAACAAGCATCAGGAAATCAGGAAACCAAAGTTCTCTCAGAAATAAAAGCCCATCTCTTTTTGTTCATATAAAAAGCATTTTTTTTCTTCTTTCCATTTCCCTCTCTCATTGCAAAAAAAAGAAAAAAAAAAAAAAGAAAGGGAATAAAGAGAGAAAGAAGGAAGGAAAGAAGGAAGGAAGGAAGGAAGGAAGGAAGGAAGGAAGGAAGGAAGGAAGGAAGGAAGGAAGGAAGGAAGGAAGGAAGGAAGGAATTCTTGTAACAAATATGCACAAATTTTCATATTGGTCAAATTCAAAAAATGAATGCGCCATTTTGCATCTTGAGTCCATCAGCTCTATCAGGAGATGGATAGTATGCTTCAACATCAGTCCTCAAAAATTGTGGTTGTTCATTATGTTGATCAGATTTAGACCTTTCTAACTTGTTTGGCTTCAACAATGTTGTTGTTATTGCTTAAATTATTCTTCAGCTTTTGCTTACTTCTCTTTGCATCAATTCATATAAGTCTTCCTCTAATTTTTCAACTGAATTATAAATTCTGTCCCTTATTCCTGTCCACAATTAAAAAACCACTTGTGAAATTATGCAAGCATTTCCTTAAAAATTAATTTGTAAAAAGCAGATCTTCCACTCTAATGAAAATAAAAACCCTCAAGAAAAAATAAGGTTAAGAAAAGAGAGAAAGTGCTTCAGTCTATATTCAGACACAATCAAGTCCTTCGTTCTCTAGGTACAAATTCATAAGTCTTTCAGAGTAGTTATGGATAATTAGAGTATTGAGAAGAGTAAAGTCATTCACAGCTGGTCATCCCAGAACACTGCTATCACTTTGAATACAGTATATTTTACTTTGTTTGAGTTCATGGAGGACTTTTCAGGTTTGTTTGTTTTGTTTTGCTTTGTTTTTTTTTTGTTTGTTTGTTTGTTTTTTTCCTGAGATCATTCAGCTCATCATTTCCCATATAACAATACTATTCCTTAATAAACAACTATCACAGTTTACTGAGGGATTGCCCAATTGATGAGCATCCCTCAATTTCCAATTCTTTTTTTTTTTTCTTTTGTCCTGAGAAGAAGGATTGTTTTTCTTTTTATTTGTTTTATTTGGAATTTCTTTTGGTATTCTCATAACAAATAATGGTGGGTTTAGGTCAAAGGATATGCATGAACTTATAGCATTTGGGGCACAAATCATATCTTAAATCCCATTTTTCAGACCAGTATTTTTCTTTTTTTTTTTTTTTTTTTGGTCTGACGAATTAAGAATGAATATCACAAAGAAGATAATGGAGAGGTTCTTGATGAGTGTGAGCAAGTGAGCAGCCTAAAACATATAATAGATGAGGAAGTTTGAATAAGAATTGGAAAATATCAGGAAAATAGATTAGTTTGTGTGTGTGTGTGTGTGTGTGTGTGTAATAGATTAGTTTGTGTGTGTGTGTGTGTGTGTGTGTGTGTGTGAGAGAGAGAGAGAGAGAGAGAGAGAGAGAGAGAGAAACTAGTCATACCTGAGAGATATGTATGATGGATATACTATTCAAATATTCCATATATATCCCCACAGTGCTAAGAAAAGGTCAGGAACTTTCTCAGCCTATTGAGTGTGACTATTTTGATAAATGACAAGGACACAGACAAGAGTTACAGAAGGTGAGCAGTTATTGATAGGTTATGACTTGTATCATTGTAGAGAGCATCTCAATTGATGCACGCACAATCACACTTAAAGATATGATTCTATAACAATGTATAAAAAGGAAAAATAATGTTTTTCAACATTTATTTTAAAATTAATAGGGATTATAATTCAGGAATGGTTGAGAAAGATTCTCATTCCATATCAGTAGGATTAACAAATTATTGATTTTTACACTGGTACTTTCATGCTTATGTAATTTTATTACTATCCTCTTAGTGCTGTAACATGATTTGGTGATATATTTAAATGTAGCATCATCAGATTTTTAATGAAATATAAAGTTGACTTTTCTTTTCTTTTTTTTCAAAGTGCCTATTGATTTAAAAGAGCTTAGCAAATTAATCAGGTGGAAAAAAGACAATTATTTCCCTCTGTTTAGATGAGTAAGAGGTATATCTTTCTGAAAGACTAGTAAATCATACTTCAGTAAATCTGTTTTATTTTATTTATTTTGTTTTCTCACTAATGAGAGAAGAAACCCATACAGAGGAAGCAAAGAATCCTAAAAACAAAACAAAACAAAACATTTGTATGGCATCTTTTCTAGTTATCAGGCAGACATATTTTGTAGTTCTTTTTTATAAAGTCTTTCCTGGAAGGAAACTAAGAATTTTTATAACAAACTTGTTTGATAATGAACTTAATTGTCAAATACATAAAGAATCAAGCCAAATTTACAAAAAATAAGACCCATTTACCAATTGATACTCAAAAGATATGAATAGGAAGTAAAAACAAAACTTCTAAAAAGAAGAATTTAAAGCTATTAATAGAACAAATGCTCTGAATCACTATTGATTTGGGAAGTGCAAATTAAAACACTTCTAAACTACTTCGTACTTATCAGATTGACTAACATTAATGAAAAAGAAAAATTACAATTACTGGAGGGGATGTGGGAAAATTGGAAAAACTAATGCATTGCTATGTATTGTTGGGAGAATTGAGAAATGGTCCAACAATTCTGGAGAATAATTGGGAACAATCAATCAATTGGGGAAGGGCTGAAAAAGTTTTAGAATATGATTGTGGTGGACTTACAGTGTCTGTAAGAAATGACAAGAAGGATGCTTTGTGAGGAAAACAAAACAAAACAAAACAAAACATGGTAAGAAATACATGAAGTTATTCAAAGTGAAGTGAATAGAACAAGAAGACTGTGTACAGTAAAATCAACATCATAATGATGATCAACTGTGAATGATTTAACTACTCTAATAAATACAATGATTCATGACAGTTTGAAAAAAAATTACAAAAGATAGTATCCACTTCCAGAAAAAGAAATGACTTTGAGTACAGATTAAAGCTTATTTTTATTTTAGCATTAGTTTTCCCTATTTTCCCACATCCCCTCCAGTATTTGTAATTTTTCTTTTTTGTTAATGTTAGTCAATCTGATAAGTACGAAGTAGTTTAGAAGTGTTTTAATTTGCACTTCCTGGATCAATAGTGATTCAGAGCATTTGTTCTATTAATAGCTTTAAATTCTTCTTTTTAGAAGAAGTTTTGTTTTTACTTCCTATTCATATATTTTGAGTATTTATCATTTGAGAATTATGGGAAATATGGGAATTATCTTTCTTGCTTTTTCTTTCTTTTTTTCTTTAACATGGCTCATATGGAAATATATTTTGGATGATGTCTGATAATATAATGCTTATCTTTTCTATGGGTTTGGAAGGGGAAAAAAGTTGAAAGGTAATCTGGAATTAAATTTTCTTTTAAAAATATTAAATTGGGGCTTCCAGGGGTGGAGTCAAGATGGGGGAGATGACACACCTTTCTCTCTGACCTTCTTTACAAACCCTCATGATAATTATAAAATTCAGCCTATGAATTAGCTCTGGATGGGAAGAACCCACAAATATTGGGAGGGCAACAAATTATTAGCAGAAGATAATTTCAGAGATTGCCATAAAAGGTCTGTTTCGATTGGAAACAAGAGAGAGACAGCAAGGGCAAATAGTACAAACACCAGCTCAGACAGCTCTGTGTTGTGGGGCAGAGAATTTATGGGAGGAAACAGACCAGAAAAGATTTGTTTCAATCAGAAATGAGAGAGAGACAACAAGGCCTGGGCAGCTGACACAAAAGCCAGCACAGACAGCTCAGAGTCCCAGAGCAGTGTAATTTCAGGGTGCCTGAGCAGACTACAACCACAAACACCAGAGCATACAGAACAGAGCCCTAGAGAATTGCTGACACCACCATGTGGCAGAGCCAGCACCAGGAGTGAATCAGCAGTGATCCAGTACAACTACAATGGCATGGTAAACCTCTTCCACCCTATAGGCAGACCTTAACTTAACTTTTAAAATTGAGTATAAAAGTAAACAACTGACACCTTTTATGGTGAAGGAGAAGAACACATTTCAAATCCTGAAGAGAATAAAGGTAGATTGTCTCCAGACAATCCTCAAGGGGTGAAATAACCTGGTCCCCATCACATAAGGCTCTCCTAGAAGAACTTAGAATGGATCTTAAAAGAGAGGTAGAGTTAAAACGGGGAGAGGAAATAAAAGCTTGCAAGAGAGTTTGAAAAAGGCAACACAAAATAGACTTAGTGAAATAGGAAAAGCATATAACTCATTAAAAGATAGATTTGATAAACTGGAAAAAGAAAGCAACTCCCAGAAGAGCAGAATTTGTGAAACAGAAAAAGAAAAAAAAAAAACTTCTTAAAAAACAAAATTTGTGAAATGGAAAAAAAGAAAATAATTCCCTATAAAACAGAATTTGGGAAATGGAAAAAAAATACATAGAAAAAAAAATAACTCATTCAAAAACTCAATTGGACAAATACAGAAGAAGTAAAAAAAAAAAAAGTAAATGTAGAAAATAACACACTAAAATCCGAATTGAACAAATGGAAATGAATGACTCAATAAGGCAATAAGAATCAGTCAAACAAAACCAAAAAAAAAAATTAAAAAATGTAAAATACTTAATGGGAATAGTATAGACAATTTAAGGATTATTGGACTCCCTGAAATACATGATGAAAAAAAAATCCTAGATACTATTTTTCAGGAAATCATCAAATAGAACTTCCCAGATATCATGGAAACAAGATAAAATAGATATTGAATGAATTACAGAAAGAGATTGCAAAATTAAACTCCAAGAAATATTGTGGCTAAATTCCAGATCTATCAGACCAATGAAAAATTACTACAAGCAACCAGGAAAAAAAATAATCAAATACCGAGGAGCCACAGTAAAGTTTATTTAGGATCTAGAAGCTTCCACATTAAAGGATCAAAAGGCCAGGAATCTGATATTCTGAAAGGCAAAGGAACTTGGTATTCAGCAAAGAATAACTTGCCCAGTCAAACAGACCATTTTCTTCCAGGGAAGAAGATGGACATTCAATGAAATAGGTGAATTCCATATATTTCTGATGAAAATACCAGAGCTATACAAAAAGTTTGACCTCCAACTTTAGGACTCAAGAAAAGCATAAAAAGGTAAAAAGAACTCTTGAGAACTGTATTTCTGTTATGGGTATACATAAAGAGTACATGTATAATTTGGTTAATTGTTATAAAAATGGATCTAGAGATAGAAAGGAAATTGTACCAGAAAAAGGGAAAAGTGGAGGTAAGAAGATAAAAAGTACATCTCACGAAGAGACAAAGTAAACCTATTATATATGAGGGAAAGGAGGGAGAGGGATGATCATAGTGTGAATCTTATTCTCATCAGAATTGGCTCAAAGAGAAACTATTAGATATATTTGGTTTACAGAGAAACTTCTCTCACCTCATTGAAAAGTGAGAAGGAAAAAAAGCAAAAAGGAAGGGGGTAGATTAAATAGAAGGGAATACAGAAATTGAAAGAGAAAAGTTTAAGAAAGGGGAAAGGATTCTAAGGGTGAGGGAGGGATCCTAAAGAGGGAGGGTTGTGTGAAGTAAGTGTTGTTCATAAGTTTAATATTGGGAAGGGGGATAAGGGGAAAATGAAAATGAAAAGCATAATCTGGGGTTAACAAGATGGCAGGAAATAAAGAATTAGCAATCTTAATCATAAATGTGAATGGGATAAACTCCCCCATAAAGCAGAGGCAGATAGCCTTTTAATCCAGGGGATTAAAAGCCAGAATCCTACAATATGTTCTTTACAGGAAATACACTTGAAGCAGGGCAATACATACAGAGTAAAGATAAAAGGCTAGAGGAGAATCTTCTATGCTTCAGATGAAGTAAAAAAAAAAAAAAAAAAAGCAGAGGTAGCCATCCTAATCTCAGATCAAGCAAAATCAAAAACTGATCTAATTAAAAGAGATAAGGAAGGGCACTTTATTTTGCTAAAGGGCAGCATAGATAATAAAGCAATATTAATACTAAACATATATATGAATCAAGTGGTATAGCATCTAAATAAATTGCTAAAGGAGAAGTTAAGAGAGTTGCAAGAAGAAATAGACAGCAAAACTATAATAGTGGGAGATCACAACATTGAACTCTCAAAACCAGATAAATCAAGCCTGCAAATAAAAAGAAAAAATTTAAAGAGGAAATAGAACACTAGAAAAGTTGGTATGATAGATCTTTGGAGAAAACTAAATGGAAACAGGAAGGTTTCTTCATGGAACTTATACAAAAATTGACCATATATTAAGACATAAAGACTTCAAATTCAAATATAGAAAGGCAGAAATAGTAAATGCATCCTTTTCTGCTCATGATGCAATAAAAATCACATTCAATAAAAAGCCAAGGGAAAATATACTAAAAAGTAATTGGAAACTAAATAATCTCATTCTAAAAAATGAACGGGTAAAACAGCAAATCATAGACACAATAATTTCACCCAAGAGAATGACAATAATGAGACGACATACCAAAATATATGGAATGCAGCCAAAGTGGTAATAAGGGGAAATTTTATATCTCTAGAGGCCTACTTACATAAAATGGAGAAAAAAAAAATCAATGAATTAGGCTTGCTAAATTAAAGAAAGCTAGAAAAAGAGCAAATTAAAAACCTCCAATCAAACACTAGTTGAAATTCTAAAAATAAAAGGAGAGATCAATAAAATGGGATGTTAAAAAAAAAAAAAAAACTATTGAATTAATAAAACTGAGAGTTGGTTTTATGAAAAAAACAACAAAATAGATAAACACTTGGTAAATTTGATTAGAAAAAGAAAAGAGGAAAATAAAATTGTTAGTCTTAAAAATGAAAAGGGAGAACTTGCCACTAATGAAGAGGAAATTAGAGCACTAATTAGGAATTACTTTGCCCAACTTTATGCCAATAAATATGATAACTTAAATGAAATGGATAAATACCTTCAAAAATATAGGTTGCCCAGATTAACAGAGGAAGAAGTAAATTGCTTAAATAGTCCCATTTTAGAAAAAAGAAAAAGAATAAGCTATTAATCAACTCCCTAAGAAAAAATCCCCAGGACCAGATGGATTTACATGTTAATTCTGCCAAACATTTAAAGAACAATTAACTCCAGTACTATGTAAACTATTTGAAAAGATAGAGAATGAAGGAGTCCTACTAGATTCCTTTTATGAAACAGACATGGTACTGCTATCTAAACTAGGTAGGACAAAAACACAAAAAGAAAATGATAGAACAATCTCCCTAGTGAATATTGATGCAAAAATCTTAAATAAAATGTTAGCAAAAAGATTACAGAAAATCATCCCCAGGATAATACACCATGACCAAGTAGGATTTATACTAGAAATGCAGGGCTGGTTCAATATTAGGAAAACTATGAACACACTTGACTATATCAATAACCAAATTAACATAAAAAATATGATCATCTCAATAAATGCAGAAAAAAGCATCTGATAAAATACAATTCCCTTTCCTATTAAAAACACTAAACAATATAGGAATAAATGTACTCTTTCTTACAATAGTCAATATTATCTATTTAAAATCATCAGTAAGCATCATATATAATGGGGATAAACTGGAACCATTCCCAAGAAAATCAGGAGTGAAACAAGGTTGCCCACTATTGCTATTACTATTCAATAATGTTAGAAATGCTAGCTTCAGCAATAAGGGATGAGAAAGAGATTAAAGTAATTACAATAGGAAATGAGGAAATCAAATTATTATTCTTTGCAGATGACATGATGGTATGCTTAGAGAACCACAGTGATTCTACTAAAAAGCTATTAGAAATAATCCACAACTTCAGCAAAGTTACAGGATACAAAATGAATCCACATAAGCCATCAGCATTTTTGTACATCACTAAAAAAATCCAATAACAAGAGATACAAAGAAAAATCAATTTAAAATAATTGTTGATAGTATAAAATATTTGGGAATCTCTCTTCCAAGGGAAAGTCAGGAATTATATGAGCAAAACTATAATATACTTTCTACACAAATAAAGTCAGATCTAAACAATGGGGAAAATATTAAGTGCTCTTGGATAGGTAGAGTGAATATAATAAAGATGACAATACTCCCTAAACTAATCTATTTTTTTTAAGTTATATACCAATCAAATGCCCAAGAAACTATTTTAATAACCTAGAAAAAATAACAAAATTAATCTAGAAGAACAAAAGGCCAAGAATTTCCCATTAATGGGAAAAATATGAAATGAAGGTGGCCTAGATGTACCAGATCTAAAACTATATTATAAATTAATGGTCATCAAAACTATTTATATTGGCTAAGAAATAGACTAGTTGACCAGTGGAATAGGTTAGGATCATAGGACAAAATAATCAATAACTATAGCAATCTAGTGTTTGGCAAACCCAAAGATCTCAACTTTTGGGATAAGAATGTACTATTTAACAAAAACTGCTGGGAAAATTGGAAATTAGTATGGCAGAAACTAGGCATTTGCCCACACTTTACACCATGCACCAAGATAAGGTCAAAATGGGTTCATGATCTAGGCATAAAGAATGAGATTATAAATAAATTAAAAGAACATAGGATAGTTTAACCTCTCAGACTTGTGGAGAAGAAAGGAATTTTTGACCAAAGAAGAACTAGAGGTCATTATTGATCACAAAATAGATAATTTTGATCATAACAAGTTACAAAGCTTTTGTACAAACAAAACTAATGCAGACAAGATTAGAAGGGAAGCAAAATACTGAGAAAACATCTTTATAGTTAAAGGTTCTAATAAAGGCCTCATTTCCAAAATTATATATAGAGAATTGACTCTCATATATAAGAAATCAAGCCACTCTCTAATTGATAAATTGTCAAAAGATATGAACAGACAATTTTCAGATGATGAAATTGAAACTATTTCTACCCATATGAAAAGGTGTTCCAAATCATTATTAATCAGAGAAATGCAAATTAAGACAACTCTGAAATACCACTACAAACTTCTCAGATTGGTTAAGATGACAATAAAAGATATTGCTGAATGTTGGAGGGGATGTGGGAAAACTGGGACACTGATGTATTGTTGGTGGATTTGTGAATGGATCCAACCATTCTGGAGAACAATTTGGAACTATACTCAAAATGTTATCAAACTATGCATACCCTTTGATCTAGCAGTATTACTACTAGGCTCATATCCCAAAGAAATACTAAATAAGGGAAAGGGATCTGTATGTGCCAAAATGTATGTGGCAGCCCTTTTCATAGTGGCTAGAAACTGGAAATTGAATGGAGGCCCATCAGTGGAGAATGGTGAGGTAAATTGTGATATATGACTGTTATGAAATATAATTGTTCTGTAAGAAATGACCAGCAGGAGTGAAATAAGCAGGACCAAGGAGATCATTGTATACTTCAATAACAATACCATATGATAATCAATTCTGATGGATGTGGCCATCTTCAACAATGAGATGAACCAAATCAGTTCCAATAAAGCAGTAATGAACTGAACCAGCTACACCCAGCAAAAGAACTCTAGGAGATGATTATGAACCTCTACATAGAATTCCCAGTCCCTCTAATTTTGTCTGCTTGCATTTTGGATTTCCTTCACAGGCTATTTCAAAGTCCAATTCTTTTTGTACAGCAAAACAACTGTATGGACATGTATACATATATGGTATTTTATTTATACTCTAACATATTTAACATCTATTGGTCAACCTGCCATCTGAAGAGGGGAGGAAGGAAGGGAAAAATTAGAACAAAAGGTTTGGCAATTTTCAATGTTGTAAAATTACCCAGGCATATATCTTAAATTATAATATATATTAAAAATATATAAAGTATTACTGTATATTAAATATATAAAATATATTAAAATATATATTTAAAAAATTAAATGACCAACAGGATTAATACAGAGAAGTTTGGAGAGACATATATGAACTAATGCTAAGTGAAATGAGCAGAACCAAGAGATAATTACATACTTCAACAACAGTGCTATATGAGGATCAATTCTGATGGAAGTGGCTATCTTCAACAATGAGAGGATCCAAATCAGTTCCAATTGACCAGTAATGAACAGAACCAGCTACACCCAACAAAAGAACACTAGGAAATGATTGTGGACCCCAACATAGCATTTACACTCTTTCTATTATTGTTTGCTTGCACTTTTGTTTTCTTCCCAGGCTATTTTTACCTTCTTTCCAAATCCTATTTTTCTCATGGAGCAAGACAATTGTATAAATATATATACATATATTGTATTTAACATATTTACCATGTATGGGAATACCTGCCATCTAGTGGAGGGGGTGGAGGGAATAAGGGGAAAAGTTGGAACAGAAATATTTGCAAGGATCAGTGTTAAAAAATTATTAATGCATATGTTTTGGCAATAAAAACTATAATAAAAAAAGAAAAAAAAATTGAATTGATTAATTAATTAAATGGACCCCAAAAATTAATCTTTCTTTACTACTTTACTTTTCATTGTTTTCCCCTATGAACTCATTTTATTTATTATCTGTATCACTTATTTGTCACAAATTATGAATTCCTTTTGTTAGATATTTTGATATACTGACATTTTAAATTTAAATGCTGTATTATTTGGATGAGAATTTTTAACTTTTTTGTCATTAAAGTCATATATTACCTAACTTTTCTCACCTGTAAATCTTGTCTCAGTGAAAATAATGTATAATATTTTTAAAACCAAGTTGGGGGGGGCGGAGCCAAGATGGCGGAGAAGATACATGCGATTCTTTAAGCTCCTTTATTCCCTCACCACCAACTAGATATAATCAGCCCCAGAAATAGCGCTGGACTGATAGAATCCACAAGGACTGGAAGCACGACTTGCCAGCTGAAGAGAATCTGGAGTTTCAATAGGAAAGGTCAGTCCCCAGGGGAGGAAGAAGAAAGGCCAGCACAGATGGCTGGGTGCTGGCACGTTGCGCCGATCGCACTGGGGAGGGCTCTGGGAGCAGAGAAGCCACTGAGATAGAGGAATCTGGCACAGGCTGTTAGCTCTTCTCTGCTTATAAAACAGCAGTTCAGAGGAGAAATATAAGCCACTTTAAAATTTGAAATTAGATTGGATCTTCCCAGATGCCAGGGGTGACTCAGCAGATCTAGGCACTGGGGGGTGTGGCCGACATAGGCAATCCAGGCTTTCGCCTCAGGGTAGTTAAGAGATTGAAGAGTGGGCGGGGCGGTAACTCATAGTGCCTGGCTTGGCTGGCTGGAGGCTGTGGAACGGAAGTCCCAGAGAAGCACAACCTTTGAACTAGGGACCGCGGTTTCTGGCAGACACTTCCAGTTTGAGCACAGGGGCTTTTCAGGTCACCTGGTTCTGACATCCACGCCCCACTGGGACACATAGGCTGGGCTTTGTGTTGCCTTTACTGTTCAGTCTCAAACCTCAGGGAAGCCGCTAGAACACAGCGCCCTCAGGGCACAGCAGTGCTGATCACCTGTGAGGCACTTCCAGGGAGGGGGTGGGGAACTCTCTCCCAGAGCTCTCTTTTAGCTCAGGCGCAGGGGCTGCTGCATCCATCCAGTCTGGGAGGAAGCTGGTAAAGAAATAAATAATTTCCTACCCCAGGGACAGACCCCCAAAGATTTGTTAAGTATGAGCAAAAAGCCAAGAAAAACTATAGATTCCTTCTACACAGAGAAAAAGCAGGTATCCAACCCCTAGGAAGTTAACAGCACAGAGTCAGCAGATAACAACCTAAAGGGGAATGATTCCTGCCCCCCATCACATAACTCTCTCCTAGAAGAGACTATTAAAAAGTTACGAGTTTGAAGAAAAATGGGGAAAGGAAAGAGAAGCTTTGATAGAGAATAACAACGTTCTGAAATTGGAGTTGGAAAAAATAAAGAATTCACAGGAGATGCAGGGAAACAAAATTAGTAAATTAGAAAAGGTAAAAAAATCACAGGAAAGTAGGATTTCTGAATTGGAGAAGATAAAAAAGTCTCAAGAAAATAGGATTTCTGAATTGGAAAAAGAAAATAATTCTCAAAAAATATTAGGGAAATGGAAAAAAATTCAATAGAGCAAAATAATTCATTTAAAAACGAAATTGGGCATTTACAAAAAGAACTAAAAACTGTGAATGAAGAAAATAACTCCTTAAAATTCAGGATGGAACAAATAGAAATGAATGATTCATTGAGAACCCAAGAATCAGTCAAACAAAACAACAAAAAAAGAAAACCTGGAGAATAACGTCAAATACTTACTTGGAAAATCTATAAACCTGGAAAATAGATCTAGGAGAGATAATCTGTGGATCATTGGACTTCCAGAAAACTATGACAAAAAAAAGAGCCTAGATTCTATTTTACAGGAAATTATCAAAGAGAACTGTCCAGAGATAATAGAAACAGAAGGGAAAGTAGATGTTGAAAGAATTCATCGAACTCCTTCTGAAATAGACCCTAAAAAAAGAACACCACGGAATATTGTAGCTAAGCTGCAGAATTACCACACAAAGGAGAAAATCCTGCAAGCAGCTAGAAAAAAAAAACAATTTAAATACCAAGGTGCCACAATAAGGGTCACAGAAGATCTGGCTGCCTCCACATTAAAAGATAGAAGGGCCTGGAACCTGATATTCCGTAAGGCAAAAGATCAAGGATTGCAACCAAGAATAAACTACCCAGCTAAATTTAGAATCTTTTTCCATGGAAGAAGATGGTCATTCAATGAAATAGAGGAATTCTATATGTTTCTAAGAAAAAAAATCAGACTTAAACAAAAAATTTGATCTACATCCACAAGACTGAAGAGAAACAGAAAAAGGTACACAGAACCCTTGAGAAATGTATCTCTGTTGTGGGTATATAGAAAGTACATATGGATAATTTGATTTTACTGATATAAAAGAAAAAGAAAAGGAGGGGGTATAGTAAAGGGAAGGGTGTAGTATCAGAAAAAGGGGAGGGAGTGATAAAAAGAGGGAAACTAAATCCCAGGAAGAGGCATAGAAAATACACCATATCTGAGGGAATTTAGAGAGGGGGAGAATCATTGTGTAAATCTTACTCTCATCAGAAGAGGCTCAAAGAGTAAATAATTGACACATTTGTTTTTCAGAGAATTCTCTATCACCTCATTAAAAGGGGGGAGAGGAAAAGGGAAAAGGAAAAGGAGAATAAGGGAAGGGACGTGGAGGGAGGGGTGAGGGATACTAAAAAAAAAGGGAGGGCTGTGCGTCACAAGGGGGGCCTATAAATTAAATATTGGGGAAGGGGTTCAGGGGGGTCAAGGGAAAAATAATAATCTGGGGATGATATGATGGCAGGAAATACAGAATTAGTCATTTTAACTGTAAATAAGAATGGGATGAATGCTCCCATCAAATGGAGACGGATAGCAGACTGGATCAAAAATCAGAACTCTACATTATGTTGTTTACAGGAAACACACTTAAAGCAGGGAGATACATATAGAGTAAAGGTAAAAGGTTGGAGCAGAATCTATTATGCTTCAGGTAAAGCCAAAAAAGCAGGGGTAGCTATCCTTATCTCAGATCAAGCAAAAGCAGAAGTTGATCTAGTTAAAAGAGCTAAGGAAGCAAACTATAACCTGCTGAAAGGTAGCATAAATAATGAAGCCATATCAATATTAAACATATATGCAACAAGTGGTATAGCATCTAACTTTCTAAAGGAAAAGTTAAGAGAGTTGCAAGAAGAAATAGACAGTAAAACTATAATAGTGGGAGATCTCAACATTGCACTCTCAGATTTAGACAAATCAAACCACAAAACAAATAAGAAAGAAATTAAAAAAGTAAATAGAACATTAGAAAAACTAAGTATAATAGACCTTTGGAGAAAACTGAATGGCAATAGAAAGGAATATACTTTCTTCTCAGCAGTTCATGGATCCTATACAAAAATTGACCATATATTAGGACATAAAGATCTCAAAATTAAATGTAGGAAGGCAGAAATAATAAATGCCTTCTTCTCAGACCACAATGCAATAAAAGCTACATTCAGTAAAAAGTTAGGGGTAAATAGACCAAAAAGTAATTGGAAACTGAATAATCTCCTCTTAAAGAATGATTGGGTGAAACAGCAAATTATAGAAGCAATTAATAATTTCACCCAAGATAATGACAATGATGAGACATCATACCAAAATCTGTGGGATGCAGCTAAAGCAGTAATAAGGGGAAATTTTATATCTTTAGAGGCTTATTTGAAGAAAATAGAGAAAGAAAAGATTAACGAATTGGGCTTGCAACCAAATTAAAAACCCCCTACCAAAAATGAAACTTGAAATACAAAAATTAAAAGGAGAAATCAATAATATTGAAAGTAAAAAAACTATTGAATTAATAAATAAAACCAAGAGTTGGTTTTATGAAAAAGCCAATAAAATAGATAAACCTTTGGTAAATCTGATCAGAAAAAAGAAAGAGGAAAATCAAATTGTTAGTCTTACAAATGAAAAGGGGGATCTTTCCACCAATAAAGAGGAAATTAGAGAAATAATAAGGAGTTACGTTGCCCAACTTTATGCCAATAAATTTGATAACTCAAGTGAAATGGATGACTTCCTCCAAAAATATAGGCTTCCTAGATTAACAGAGGAGGAAATAAATTGCTTAAATAGTCCCATTTCAGAAAAAGAAATAGAACAAGCTATTAATCAACTCCCCAGGAAAAAAATCCCCAGAACCAGATGGATTTACATGTGAATTCTACCAAACATTTAAAGAACAATTAGCCCCAATGCTATATAAACTATTTGAAAAAATAGGGGATGAAGGAGTCCTACCAACCTCCTTTTATGACACAGGCATGGTACTGATACCTAAACCAGGTCGATTGAAAACTGAGAAAGAAAATTATAGACCAATTTCTTTAATGAATATTGATGCTAAAATCTTAAATAAGATATTAGCAAAAAGACTTCAGAAAATCATCCCGAGGATAATACACTATGATCAAGTAGGATTCATACCAGGAATGCAGGGCTGGTTTAATATTAGGAAAACTATTAGTATAATTGACCATATTAATAAACAAATTAATAAAAACCATTTGATCATCTCAATAGATGCAGAAAAAGCATCTGACAAAATCCAACATCCATTCCTACTAAAAACTCTTGAGAGTATAGGAATAAATGGATTATTCCTTAGAATAATCAGGAGCATATATTTAAGACCGTCATTAAGCATAATATGCAATAGAAATAAACTGCAACCTTTCCCAGTAAGATCAGGAGTGAAACAAGGTTGCCCACTATCACCATTACTATTCAATATAGTACTAGAAATGCTACCCTTGGCAATAAGAGCCGAGAAAGAGATTCAAGGAATTAGAGTAGGAAATGAGGAAATCAAACTATCACTCTTTGCAGATGACATGATGGTATACTTAGAGAACCCCAAAGACTCTGCTATAAAGCTATTAAAAATAATTCAGAATTTTAGCAAAGTGGCAGGATACAAAATAAATCCACATAAATCCTCAGCATTCTTATATATCACCAACAAAATGCAACAGCAAGAGATACAAAGAGAAATTCCATTCCAAAGAAATGTTGAGAGTATAAATTATTTGGGAATCCATCTAGCAAAGAATAGTCAGGAATTTTATGAGAAAAATTACAAAAAACTTGCCAAAAAAATAAAGTCAGATTTAAATAATTGGAAAGACATTCAGTGCTCTTGGATAGGCTGAGCGAATATAATAAAGATGACAATACTCCCCAAACTAATCTATTTATTTAGTGCTATACCTATCAGACTTCCAAGAAACTATTTTCATGACCTAGAAAAAATAACAACAAAATTCATATGGAAGAATAAAAGGTTGAGAATTGCAAGGGAACTAATAAAAAAAAACTCAGAGGAAGGTGGTCTAAGTGTACCTGATCTAAAGCTATATTATATAGCAGCAGTCACCAAAACCATTTGGTACTGGCTAAGAAATAGACCGGTAGATCAGTGGAACAGATTAGCTACAAAGGACAAAAAAGGGTACATCTATAGCAATCTAATTTTTGACAAACCCAAAGATACCAACATTAGGGACAAAAATTCATTATTTGAAAAAAAATGTTGGGAAAACTGGAAATTAGTATGACAAAAATTAGATATGGATCCACACTTAACACCAAATACCAAGATAAGATCAAAATGGGTCCATGATTTAGGCATAAAGAATGAGATCATAAATAGATTAGAGGAACAGAGAATAGCCTACCTCTCAGACCTGTGGAGGAGGAAGGAATTTATGACCAGAGGAGGTAGAGATCATTATTGATCACAAAATAGAAGATTTTGATTACATCAAACTAAAAAGTTTCTGTACAAACAATACTAATGGAAACAAGATTAGAAGGGAAGTAACAAATTGGGAAAATATTTTTAAAAGTAAAGGTTCTGACAAAGGTCTCATTTCCAAAATATATAGAGAACTGACCCTAATTTATAGGAAACCAAACCATTTTCCAATTGATAAATGTTCAAGGGATATGAATAGACAATTCTCAGATGATGAAATTGAAATTATATCCACTCATATGAAAGAGTGTTCCAAATCACTACTGATCAGAGAAATGCAAATTAAGACAACTCTGAGATACCACTACACACCTGTCAGATTGGCTAAGATGACAGGAACAAATAATGATGAATGTTGGAGGGGATGTGGGAAAACTGGGACACTAATACATTCTTGGTGGAGCTGTGAAAGAATCCAACCATTCTGCAGAGCAATTTGGAATTATGCCCCAAAAGGTTATCAAACTGTGCATACCCTTGGACCCAGCATTGCTGTTATTGGGCTTATATCCCAAAGAAATACTAAAGAGCGGAAAGGGATCTGTATGTGCCAAAATGTTTGTGGCAGCTCTTTTTGTTGTAGCTAGAAACTGGAAGATGAATGGATGTCCATCAATTGGAGAATGGTTGGGTAAATTGTGGTATATGAAGGTTATGGAATATTATTGCTCTGTAAGAAATGACCAACAGGAGGAATACAGAGAGGCTTGGAGAGACTTACATCAACCGATGCTGAGTGAAAAGAACAGAACCAGAAGATCACTGTACACTTGAATGCTGTATGAAGAGGTATTCTGATGGAAGTGGATATCTTCAACATAAAGAAGATCCAAGTCACTTCCAGTTTATCAATGATGGACAGAAATAACTACACCCAAAGAAGGAACACTGGGAAGTGAATGTAAATTCTTAGCACTACTGTCTATCTAACCAGGTTACTTATACCTTCAGAAGCTAATACTTAATGTGCAACAAGAAAATGGTATTTATACACATATATTGTATCTAGGTTATATTGTAACACATGTAAAATGTATGGTATTACCTGTCATCGCGGGGAGGGAGTGGAGGGAGGGAGGGGATAATTTGAAAAAATGAATTTTTAAAAAAAAAATAATTAATTAATTGAAAAACAAAAACAAACAAACAAAAAAAAAAAAAACAAAAAAAAGTTAGTTTTTCCTAGCCTGAACTTATTACTGTTCTTTGAAATCTTTTACTCTTTCACAAAAGAATATTTACGAACTATTCCCCAGTAACTCCATTTATTTTTTTGTTTATTCATTGTTATTCATTTATTTTTCTTAAATAAGTGAAGAACACCTGAAAAGTTTTTCTAATGCCAAGTTGTTTTAAAAATTCTGAAAGTCTGGCACAAGAATCATGTCTCAATCTATGTGAATTTAAATATCAGTTATTTGTCATACATTCTGCTAAGTGCTGGAGATAAAATGCAAAATTAAAATAGTCGGCATCCTGAAAGATCTTCATTCTACTACAGCTATACAATACATTTATATATTGATAGATACAATATCTATATATAGATAGATATATAGATAGATACAATATATATATATTTATAGATGCAATATCTATATCTATATCTATATCTATAGATATAGATATATATGTATATATATATGTATATATATATATATATATATATATATACACACACATACAAAATAAATACACCAAAGGAGAAGCACATGAAAGAATAAGGAGAAATCTAGAAGATGGTGGTACTTACATTTTGAAGGAATAAAATGGTTCCAAGAGGCAAGAAACATTGGGATGTACTTGCAAATTTTTAACAACTGGATATTTTAAAAAATATATTAACATTTTATCCCTTACTCTTTTTTTTTTTATTTGAATTCCAAATTCTCTCATTCCTTCAAGCATCTTATGTACCTATTGAGAAGACAAGCAATATGGTAGCCATTTTACATGTGATATCATACAAAACATATTTTAATATTAGCCATATTGACAAAACAAAATACGAAAAAGTGAGAAAAATATGCTTCAATCTATATTCAAAGCTCTCATTCTCTCTGGAGGGACATAGTATTCTTCATAAAGATTCTAGAATTGTGAATCATTGTATTTATCACAATAAGTCTTTCATTATTTAAAGTGAAATCAGTGAAACTAAATAATACTGAGAAATTAGCAAGTAAAACAATATAGAGCAAAAATAGAAGAAAGTCAAGGACAGAGCCTTGTACAAGTACTTTGTGGATACTTACAATTAGTATAATATGGATGAAGATTCAGTAAAGGATATTGAAGAATGATCAGAAGGGAATACAGAAATTGTGAAGAAAAGGGGTAAAATAAGGGAAGTAACTTTAAGGTGGGGGAGGGATACTAAAAAGGGAGGGCTGTGAAAAGCAAGTGGTGTTCACAAGTTTAATACTGGGTAGAGGGGTAAGAGGGAAGGAAAGGAGAAAAGCATAAGCAGGGGTTAACAGGATGGCAAGCAATATAGAATTAGTCATTCTAACCATAAATGTGAATGGGGTAAACTCCCTCATAAAGAGGAAGCAGTTAGCAGATTGGATCATAAGTCAGAATCCTATTATATGTGTTGTTTACAGAAAACACACCTGAAACAGGGTGATACATTCAAACTAAATGTAAAAGGGTGTAGCAGAATCTACTATGCTTCAGGGAAAGCCAAAAAAACAGGGGTAGCCATCCTCATCTCAGATCAAGCAAAAACAAAAATTGATCTAATTAAAAGAGATAAGGAAGGGCATTATATCCTGCTAAAGGGTAGCATCAAAAATGAAGCAGTATCAATATTAAACATATATGCACCAAGTGGTGCAGCATCTAAATTCTTAAAAGAGAAATTAAGAGAGCTGCAAGAAGAAATAGACAGAAAAACTATAATACTGGGAGATCTCAACCTTGCACTCTCAGAATTAGATAAACCACAAAGTAAATAAGAAAGAAGTCAAAGAGGTAAATAGAATATTAGAAAAGTTTGATATGATAGATCTTTGGCGAAAGCTAAATGGAGACAGAAAGGAATATACTTTCTTCTCAGCAGTTCATGGAACCTATACAAAAATTGACCATATACTAGGACATAAAAACCTCAAAATCAAATGCAGTAAGGCAGAAATAGTAAATGCATATTTTTCAGACCACAATGCAATTAAAATTACATTTAATAAAATGCCAGGTGAAAATAGACCAAAAAATAATTGGAAACTAAATAATCTCATACTAAAGAATGATTGGGTAAAACAACAAATCATAGACATTATTAATAACTTCACCCAAGAAAATGACAATAATGAGACATCATACCAAAATGTGTGGGATACAGCCAAAGCAGTAATTAGGGGAAGTTTTATATCTCTAAAGGCCTACTTGCATAAAATAGAGAAAGAGAGGGCCAACGAATTGTGCTTACAACTAAAATTTCTAGAAAAGGAACAAATTAAAAACCCCCAGACAAACACAAAAGTTGAAATTCAAAAAATAAAAGGTGAGATTAATAAAATTGAAAGTAAAAAAACTATTGAATTAATTAATAAAACTAAGAGTTGGTTCTATGAAAAAACCAACAAAATAGACAAACCCTTAGTAAACCTGATTAAAAAAAGGAAAGAGAAAAAGCAAATTGTTAGTCTTGAAAATGAAAAGGGAGAACTCACCACTAATGAAGAGGAAATTAGAACAATAGTTAGGAGCTACTTTGCTCAACTTTATGCCAATAAATTCGATAACTTAAATGAAATGGAAGAATACCTTCAAAAATATAGCTTGCCCAGATTAACAGAGGAAGAAGTAAGTAGTCTAAATAGTCCCATCTCAGAAAAAGAAATAGAACAAGCTATTAACCAACTGCTTAAGAAAAAATCCCCAGGACCAGATGGATTCACATGTGAATTCTACCAAACATTTAAAGAACAACTAACTCCAATGCTATATAAACTATTTGAAAAAATAGGGATTGAAGGAGTCCTACCAAATTCCTTTTATGACAGAGACATGGTACTGATACCTAAACCAGGTAAGGAGTATTGTGGAATATTTTATAAAGATGAGAATATTTGGGACAGCCACTGTGGAGATCACAACAGCATACTTCTGGGAGAGGGACTAGTTGGGATTAGGTAACATAATTATCTAGATAGATTAACTATTTAGATTATTGGATAATAGAATCAGGGTCATAAGATATAGAGACAGGATGCTTCCCTTCCTTTCCTTCAGTTCTAATCTACTCTTATCTATTCTATTTCAAAATTATTAAGCATCTTATTCTACTCTACCCATATTGTTATCACCCTAATGCAAGCCCTAACTTCTTGATTAGACAAATGTAACAAAACCCTAATAGGTCCTAATATCTTCATTTTCTTTCCATTCTTTTCTATGCTTCCTGCTGTAACTAGAATAACTTTTCTTAAGATGATATCTGAGTATATCAAATGAGATTTTATGGAAATGTTTTTCATTTTGTAGAAATATAAATGCCAATTATCACTATCACCATCATCATCAATTTTGTCATTCTTTTCAAAAGCTTTTGGTTTTCTTAGTTACATACCAAATAAAATTTAAACTTTTGGTCCTAAAATTTAAGACCCTCCACAATTTGACATCATTTTATATTACCAGATTTAACGTATACTATTTTCGTTCTTACACCCTACAACCTAGTTGCATTCTACTATTCCTTTTCTATTTCTAAGTAGTAGCCTCCACTTTTCAAAATTTTATTTTTACTCATACCATTATAATTCCTGGAAATCATCTTTAATTCTTTCTATCTAATTTCTAATTATAGTCTATTGAATCCTAACTTTAAAGTCAATACTAATGTTATTTTCTTTGTTGTGACATTCAAATCAATTCCTCATATTAAAAATTTAGAGCTATAAGGGACTTGAAGACTTTCTGGTCTAACCTTTCATTTTATGTATGTGGAATAGAGGTCAGGAGAGGCAAGTAATTTGCTTAAGGTCACATATATAATAAAGAAAAAAGAAAGAAAGGATTTGAACACAGGACATCTAGCTTTAAATCTAACACATTTTCCATTGTACCTCCTTCATTGAAACATGGATTTATTAAGTGCCTGCCATGGACAAGACAGTGTGCTAGGCACTGGGGACATAAAGAAAAAACTCCTTACTTCAAGACATTTACAATCTACTGGATATTTTGCTGTCCACTTCTAGTGGGTAACCTCATCCTCAAATCTTTCACACACACACATACACACACCCCTTTTGTGTGTTCTCATAAAACACATTCACATCCCCTGTTACTTTTATTCTATACTTTATTCTAGTTACATTTCATTCTAGTAATGTGTGCCATTTTGATATCTCATCCCATTCTGTTGTAAGCTTCAAGAGAGCAGGGATTTCAAATGAAATTTATATCTCCCCCAATCTTCAAAGTGTTGCTCTGCACATATTCAATGTTTATTATGGTGTTTAAGTGGAATTTATTAAGATAGGATAATATAAATTAGTAAACATATGTTCTAAAGAAATAAAATGGCTAATTAAGTAATAGAATAATCTCAAAAATCATCTTATTAATGTATTGTCTGATTAGAAAATCAACTACTTTTGCATCAGAAAAATCAATTTTCATGAATTCTTGTGTAGGATCATAAAATTTGGGACACTATAGGTCATATAGTCCCAGTTTTAATTTTACAGACTTAGGAAATTGAGGCAGAAGATGGATTAAGTAACTTATCCAAGATAATGCAAACAGCAATTGGCTGAACTGGAATTCAAACTCAGATCCTCTATCTCCAAAACCATATTTCTTCAACTGCAGGATCCTTTAGCTTACAATACCAACCCTCACCCCTCAGTCCCCCCCATAAAAAAATTCTCAGTTTATTCATTTAGAAGTTACATGATTAATGAACTTTTAAACTAGTGTTATCAGACTGTGAATTTTATATGTTGCTAGCATTATTTATTTACTTATTTTTTTTGTTTGTTTCCATTTGTCATTTCTAGTCTTTTTGAAGCAATTGCTTATATATCAGCCACAGTCGGTTAATGAAAGAGAGCAGCATTTTGAGACAACCAAAATTTCATCACTGAATCTATTTAAGGGGAAAACAGAGAGAAAGCATCCAGTCATTCTTCCTCTAATCTCTTACTGATTTTCAATGCAAATACTGACAGGCTCACTTGTGGCCATAGGATTTAGTTACTCACTTGACTGAAAAGCATGTCAATGTAAATTCAGGCAGCCAAACCAGCATGCAAATCTCGGGGGTTTCAGCAAGTTATAATTCAGCCCCAGCATTAGCAAAACAAGATAGCAATTATGCAAGGAATCAGCTGAAAGGTTATTTTTAATTTAAAATTTTGCATCTTTTACAGCTGTTAAAAAAAATGAAACACAAACTATTCCTCCCTGCAAAACTCACCCTTTAGAAGCCCAAATCCATGTGGTAACTCTGTACCAATACATGCTGAAGCGATTCTCAAAAACCTGATGAAAAAACAAATTGTTTGCCAGTGAGGTTAAATGTGTATTTTCAATATTTTTATTAATAATCATCCAGACAAAAATGCATATTGATATCATTAAAGCTTGCTGTTCATTGGAAGTAGGTTCTGTGCAAACTTGTGCTCTCCAA
Organism: Sminthopsis crassicaudata; assembly: GCF_048593235.1. NCBI lineage: Eukaryota > Metazoa > Chordata > Mammalia > Dasyuromorphia > Dasyuridae > Sminthopsis > Sminthopsis crassicaudata. The sequence goes on along the minus strand of NC_133618.1, from coordinate 301,158,809 downwards.
GCATTTTTCAGACTATTTGCCTTTCATTATCAATGAGTGATATTAGTTGAGAACTGAAAAGTAGTCAAATTGAACCTTCAATAGAAGCATGGAGCTTTTCTTTGGCATTATGTTGTTGTTACTGTCTTTGATTTATTTGCTTTAAGTCTAGGGAAAAGGACATAGGAAAGCCATGTGTCTAAGACAAAGTACAATTGGCTGGTAGTCTGAATGATCCAATCATGGCCAAAAGCCCAGGAGGCTTAAGAAAAAAAGCAAACAACAAAACAAATAAAGAAAAGCAAACAAGATGATTCCCACTGGCCTAGGTAGAATGTCTGTGGAGGAATTATGAAAAGACAAAAGAATCACACAAGATGAAAAATTATGACTGGATTGGGATCCTAGAACTACAGAATCTCAAAGCTTCAGGGGACCTCAGAGATCATCTAATGCAATACATATCTGACCAGAAATTCTTTCTACAATATCCTCAGTAAGTTATCATCCATCCTCTGTCAAAAGATCTCAAATGAAGAATTCATTACATATTATGATCGTTTAAAAATATTTGGTCTATTGTATATACTGTAATGTATATACTGAGAACATAAGAAAGCAAAAGCAATGAAGAACAACAGGAGGGACTGTCTCTTGTACATGTGTGTCTCTATTTCACTCTGTACTCTTCAAATATAAAGTATTATTTTCTAAGGTACATCGGACTCTCTTTTGCAAGCAACTACTCCCATTAAAACAAGTGTCATTACAATTCCAAAAAACAAGTGGGAGTCCATTCTACCTTTAAACTGTTCTATTATTCAAAGTTTTCTATTTTTAAAATTTTTCTACAGGAAGTCTAAATCTATGTCTCTATGCCTCTCACTTGTTCCTAATTATGCTTTCTGAGGCAAACAGAATTAATGCATGCTAAAGTAAAAGTCTAAAAGTCTATGAATGATGATATGAGGGAGACTACTGATAAAATTATCAGGTGAAGAAATGATTATTTCATAGATCCTTAGGAAGACGTTGCTTTTTACTAGTGGATCTAGCTCTGTTTAAGTCCTGGACTGTGAACTCAAATAGCAAAATAATATTCTCAAACCATGCATTCTAATTATTGAGATGAAAACAGATACTATCAATGTACAATGAGAATTATCATAGAATGATCACTAGCATTTCTCATTGTTTGGCTTAAAGGACTTTCACAGTTTGAAAAAGTAAAAAGGAGCTCAAAGAAATTTTGTATATGTGTAATATTTATTTTATTGGAAATTATAAAGTCCTTGATATTGTTATTAATAATGTAACATTAATCTCAAATATTATACTCACCCAACCCCAATTCTACCTCTAAAAGATCCTTCGGGAGGTACAGCCATCCTGGGACCACATATTAAAAACAATTGGTATTAGAAACTGTGTTTCCAAGTATTAAATGATTAAAAACCTCCCAACTAAGAAATAGTTAGATGAACTAGATGAAAAGGTACTCATACTTTTAGCCCATTCCTGACTTTGCCTTGGCTACTTCTCAGAATGTAAAAGGGAGTTTGTCACTATTTCATGAAAAATTCTCCTTATCAGGTCTTGCATGAAACATCTATAAATGGCACAAAAGTAAGAATTTGGAATGGAACTAACACATGCTTCACTTATCTTTGGTTGGAAAGCCAGGAGCTTAAAAAAACGAATCCCAGGGAAACATAAAATGAAGCAGGAAAAAACAAACAAACAAACAAATATACCTTAAGACATGAATAGGTGAATGATTAGACAGTCAATCATATACAGTTGGAATAAAATTTGGTTTTTACTGATCTATTCCCTATCTCTAGTCTTTCCTCTAAACCTCTTCCACATAGTAGTAAATTTAAAATCAGCAAGCACAAAACAGACTATATAACTCCTCTGGGCAAAAAATTAGAGCAATCCCTTTTTGTCTGCAGGATACAATAGAAACTTCTCTGGCATAGAAATCCTTATGATTTAGCTCTGATTTATCTTTCTAGATTGATTTCATATTTTTTACAAAACAAAAACAAAAAAACAAAACTTGTGTCTTGAAAAGCTGGCCTTGTTGTCTATACCCAACATGCCATATCTGTTCTCCATACCTATTCAAAAGCCAATACTTTTTCCTAGAGTATTTCCCCTCCTCATTTCTGCCTCTTGGAATCCCAACATCCTTTGTGTCCTTCCTTTAGTATGACTTTAACTTCATGTACCAGGATTTTCCTGGTTATCTTAGCCCTTAGCACTTTTTCTACCTCTAAAATGATTTTGTACAGGGGCAGCTAGATGGCACAGTGCATAGAGTATCAACCCTGAAGTCATAGGACCAGAGTTCAAATCCAGTCTCAGACAGTTAATACTTACTAGCAGTGTGACCCTAAGCAAGTCATTTAATCCCAATAGCCTTGCAAAAAAAAAAAAAAAAAAAAAAAAACTAACGTAGTTTTTACTAATTTAGCTGGATATGCCTTGTTTCCTTAAAATGGAAATGCATGTTTGACTTTCTGATCCTTTGTACCTAGCATAATGTCTTAACACTGTCCTTTCTTGTTGTAGGTCTATGATTTTACTTATTTTTTCCAAATAAAGAAAAACAAAAACAAAAAACACCTATTATTTTGGAAACTCTTTCCAGTGAAGCACTTTAACAACAAGGTTGTTTACTTGTTAACCTTTCTATCTAAGAAAAATATACTGACTAGTTAATATATAAATCTATTGACTGGTTAAATGCCTTATTTGTGATCTTACAGTTAACTCTGAATCTTACATAGGACTTGAATCTATCTGAGTCTTTCTGTCAATAAGACCAGCTCTACATCCACTATGCAACACTTTTTGCTAATAGTCATTACTTGATAAACATCGGATCAATTGATATAATAACAACAGTAATAATAATAGCTAGCATTGATACAGCATTTTAAGTTTGCAAATAATTTTATAAATATTATTTTATCCTATTGAGTAAATGCTTATTTTTCTTTTCATTTTATACATATAAAAACTGAGATAGCAAGAAGCTAAATAATTTTCCAGAGTTCCACAGCTAAATCTGAGGCCACATTTATATTTTGGTCTTTTTGACTCTAGTTCAGCATCCTATCTAACTCACAATTATTCTAATAGCTTTTCAATATGACATAGCCCTTTAATTACTTGAAAAAAGATTATCACATCCTTACCTTGAGATTTCTTTTCTTCATAGTAAAAATTTCCAGGTTTATTCAGCCAATTTGTACTTGTGGAGGTAATGTTCAAATCAATCAATAAATTAACCTTCGTCAACCACTTTCCCTTAAAATAAAACTTTTAAAAACCACTGATCCTATTAATATTCATTACCTATCACATTAGTCCAAAGTAAAAGAAATGTTTCCAAAAAAATCAGAAATCAGTAACTACAAGAAGTACAGGTATATTCATGTTTATATAAACACATGTATATTTATCCATGTATTCACATATATACACATACATATATATGCATACATGTATCCTTTTATTGAATATTTGTATAAGTATGTATGTATGTGTGCATGTGTGTATAATGTAAGAAAGATCAAGAATAGTTCAGTGAGTATCATATCGATCACTATCATTTATTTTAACAATATATGCTTTAAAAAAAGAAAATATATTCTATTAAGTTCTGAGGAAAGTGATTTCAGTCTAGGAGAAACAATAGTTGTCAATGTGTCTTTGTTTATGAAACTAGGATAAGGACTAAGTTGAAATCACTTTGTTCTGAATACTTTTGTTGATTGCTGATTCTCATCCTTCATTCTCAACAACAACAACAACATAAATCTGACTCACAAACTTTGTTTCTGGCCAACATTAGCACAGTCAGCCCATAAACACCCCTTTTGCTTTCCCAACTGGGTTTTCTCTGAAAAGATATTTAGCACTATGGGGATAATATAACTCTTCACTAGCACAGTCTACATGAGTGTGTAGTCACAGCTCAGAGGTTTCTATGAGGTTAAGTTCCCTCTTTGGATTTTCAGTATTATAGTAATCACTTTTTTCCAATTTTCCCCCTCTCTTCTGTAAGTACTACTTTAAGTCTCCACTGTGTCTTGACCCTGCCTATCTAAGCATATCTATATTTTAGTTTCTGCATATATGATAATAATGTGGCCCGCTCATACAGTGAAAGATAAAGATATAGATTGGCCTTATTTCCAAATACAAGTTCAGAAAGGCTTACATCTACTCCTTATCCTTGTTTTATGAATTGTTGCCTATAGTCTTGCTGAAAATAATGGCAGGTGTGTATCTGAGCATTTGTTTGTGTGTAATCCCACTATCAGAGACTCAGATTTAGAATTGGAAGGGAATTTAAGAAGTCTAATCTAACCTTCACATTTTATAGATGAGATTAAGAAGGCCAAGAAATATTAACTTACTCAGAAATACATAACATAGATTCAAATGAGGTGTTCTAGCTCCAAGTACATTGTTCTTTACACAAGAGTCAACAAATCTCCTTTGTGTCACCAACAGAAATTTTTTCTAATACCTACTGTGTATAGAGTATTGTGCTGAGTATAGACTACTAAAACTTATTATTTTTTAATAGCTCAAAGGCAAAAGGAACTTCTCAACTCCTTTCAATAATGTCTTGCCATGAAAAATGATATATTTTATTAGATGGTTAAGTTCCTTCTTTCCCAGAAAAATACAGTGTTAGCATTCCCACTGAGATAGACAAACGACAAAAATTATCCACAAATTCCACATGAAAGACTGTGCATATGTGCAGACTGAAAAACAGGCCAAGGAGAATACTAAACTGTGCTATATGAAATTTCTATCGCAGCTTACTTTTTATAATCAATATGGAAACATTAACTGGGTAGTGAGGCAGGATAGAAACTAGAATTGTGATTTCACTGGCATAGAGAGATTCCCTATGAGACATTTTTCCTACCAGTTCAGGTCAGCATTTTCTCTGCAATGTTCAGTCTTCAAAAGTGGTTTAGAATGAGAGGTTAAGTGATTTGGCCAGAGACAAACAGCCAGTATGCCTCAGGGGTAATATTGAATATAAGCCTTAACAAACATGAGCATGTCAATACAATAAGAAAAGAAAAAGAAAATTTTACATGAAACTGAATTTCTATTCTGTAATTTTAACTGCACATTAAATAAAAATTATAGTATAAAATCTACCATTTTATACATCTTTATACATCCATTTCTAACCTTTGTACTCTCATATGTTGATACTTCTTTATTTTCTTCTTTTTTATCATTATCACTACTATATACTTCAAACATAGAGAAACATACAAAACAATCTCCTTTTCCATAAAAGTCTTTCTTTAAAAAATAATTATTGTCATGAAAAGCAAATTCACATTGTACTGCTGATGTCTCAATATGTTTTGTTTGTGCATATAGTCTATTACATTTCTGCCGAGAGATGAGATGCATGTTTCATCATCAGTCTTATGTAGTCATTATTGGTGAGTAATTGTATTGATCAGAGTTCTCTGATTTTTCAAAATATTTTTCCTACATTGTTTCAGTGATGGTATAAATTGTCCTAAATATTCTGCTTACATCATTCTATGTCAGTTAAGACAAATAAATCTTTGCAGTTTTTGCTCCCTAAAACTTTTTTTTTTATCATTTCTTATAACAGCATTAAATTGTGTTACATTCATTTACTATAACTTGTTCAATCATTCCCTAATTGAAAATAAACTATTTGATTTACATTTATTTTGTGGAAAAATATTATTAAAAATAAATATAAACATAAATATAAATATGTGTACTTTTTGCTTTTAACTTATTTTTGGTTATAAACCTAATAATGGTAACACAATCTAAGGAAAGTGATATGATTTAGTAACTTTTTCAGCTATTCCAAGATGTTTTTCAGAAGAATTGGGCTAATTCATAGCTCTAACTCTAGTACCATACTATGGTTATTTTCAAAGTAATCATTCCATCTATTACCCATTTCTTTTTCTTTTCATCATTTTTTTTCTTTGCCAATGTGATGAGTGTGAGATAGAACCGCAGACATATTATAATCTGCTTTTCTCTCATTAATACTTTGGAATATTTAAAACTATAACAACCAACTTTTGCAAATTATTTTCTACAGTAGACTGCATTATCATTATCATTCTACTAATAACATGATAAGTAACTGAAGTCCTTTATATCATTGCTTCTATCATGTAAATAATAATACTGTTTCTGCTTATTTTGCTTTACTTCTTGTTATCATATTGCTCTTATTTTTTTCCATATTTGCCTTCTCTTACATAATGCAATAATATTCCATTGTAATCATATGTCAAAATTTTCTTACTCTTTTCTCATTTGGTATGTATCCAGTTGACTTCCATTTCTTTCCTACTATAAAAAGCACTGATACATATATGCACACCAACATACACGAATACATACAAGTCCATCTAAAACACTTGGAACCATATGGGAGGATTTCCTTAGGGAAAATTGGAAAGAAACATAGAAAACTGTCAATGAATGACATAAATATAAGAAAGAACAAGATTTATCTATCTATCTGCCTGTTTACTTTCCTCTTTTTCTTTCTTTCTTTTTTTTTTTCTTCTTTTTCCTTCCCTATCAAATATATGTGAGACATTTTCTTCTGTCTTTGATTTTGTTATTCAAAGGATTGTACAGCTTGGTAACTTTTCTATATTCTAAATTTTTTACAGAAGAATTAGATCAATTCATAGCTCCATAGCTATTACAGTATTGTATTTATCTTTCTACAAAATGTCTTTTGTTTATATTCCCAAGAGTCAAACTATGCTATTTTACTAGTAGAACAATTAGTTGAAAAATTGGGAATAAGTCAAACCATAAGTGTATACCAACCATCTTTCCTTCTCTTTCTTTTCACTTTTTAAAAAGGCAATATCTACATGAAATCCGACAATCAACTCACCTTTTTTTTTTCTCCTATTAAATGAGCAAAGTGCATTAAATGATGATATATTATTTTATAGACATGACATTCAATCCATGTTAAATTTGTAATCCAAAATGGCTGGGGAGAGAAGGGACAATTATAGGGACCAGCAAAATACTAGCAGTATAATCTTATTTTTTCAGCCAGCAAATTAAGGATTGATTCCTTGTATATATGCCAAAAGAAAGCATGAAAGATTTTACAAATTTACCCAAGATATCAAAAATATTCTTATTTTACTTCATATAATTTTTTTAATAAGTGATGAACTGAAATATATTAACTTGCTCAGTAAGGTCTTATTTTTCAACAGGAAAACAGATTCCCAAAATAACTTGCAGTATCAATAGTAATGCTGATTAGTTTTGATTAATATAGAAACTTGCATAATGCACTAATTTGGACAAAGCACATGTTTGAGGTCCTTGCCTTGAATTCCCAACCAGTATTGAAATTAGCTTTCCAGCAACTGAATAGCAGCAGAAGAAAGAGGATATAACTGATGGAGGAACATACAGATTAATTTCAAATGGAATGGGAAAAATGAGGTTCACATGAGGTGAAAAGGCAGTGGGGAATTTTGACAGAAAAAAGTCTTCTCTTTCTATTCAAGGAAATTGTCTTTTAGTCTGAATGTATGTTTAAAGAAAGTTTTATATTGTAAAACTATAGTATTAGGATTTTGAGAATGTCACCTCCTTAGTGTGAAGGGCATCTGAGTATAAAACATCAAAGATAGTCTGAGGAAGTCAGTGGAGCTATTAACCTGAGGCCAAGAATAGTAGAAAGGCCCTGAGCATAGGGCCTATCCATTCACTCCACTCTGCAAATAGCTAGAGGTGACCCTGAGATAAGAATCAGGAACTAAGTAGAAAATGCAACAGGGTATGTGAATTTTTGAAATAGAAAGAGATGTAAGAAGTGTGTTTGTTTGTGTGTGTGTGTGTGTGTGTGTGTGTGTTTATACCACAGGAAGGAAGGAAGGGTTATAAATGCTAGGGGGTAACTGAATGCATGTCAAGGTACTTGATATTTGTGAGGATTTAGGCTTACAAGTGAAAGAAGTCAAGTTTTAGATAAAAGGTGGAATAATTTATTGTTACCTAATGAATTTACTTCCAGCAACCTAGTGTGGGCAGAGAGTGAAAAGATATGAAAAGTCTGAGTCCCAACATGAGAGCAAACAGGCTATTAGAAAATGTCTAGGATAAGAGTGGAGGGGGGGAATCTTTGTGGGCCAGAGAGGGAAATGTTTTGATTCATGATTGCTAATTTATGTTAAATATTTAAAAGGATACACAATTATGTAGATTTCCAATGTAGTCCCAGGTTAAAAATCCTCGAAATCTATATTGTTTTGATTGAGAAAGTTCAATGTCTAACTATGTTTTCTGTTTTTTTTTTTTTTTTTTTTTTTTTTCTCCCCCATGTCAGGGCCTCCTCCAATATTAATAAAGACATTCAACATAACTATATGATTTTCTTATTTTCTTTGTTATTTTAAAATATGTATATATTACTGATTGTGAAATAATTAGAAAACATAATCAAAGGGGAAAATTGTATGTAATACAACTGAAGACATAGAAATCTAAAAATTGGCAAAATCTTGACTACATTAAAAGAAAGTACCCAGAAGGAGAAATATAATAGCCCATTTCTGGTTTGGCCAGACCACAGTTAGTTGACTATGTTCAATTTGAATAGTAATACTTTAGAAGTAATATTAATAAACTGGGGTATATCCCACAGAATGTTACCCAGAATACTGATGATCTAGAGAAAGATCTGGGAATGTTTATCCTAGAGAGAATTACATTTATAGGAGTATGGAGATGGAGGAGGATAAATGTCAATTATTAGAATGATTTCTGTGGACATGGTGAATGACATCTTGCTTTGCTTTTCTTGAAAAGACAATACTAGAAGCAATGCATAGAATACACAGAGTAACCCATATAAGAGGGAACATTTTTCCTTTTTCCTTTGGGAAAAAATGTTCCAGCAAAATTTTCTTAAATCAGACAGAGTTATGAAGGTAGAGGATTTGTAATCATTTTAATTCATCAAGATAATGCAAAATAAATATGGAGAATCAAGGATCCTTGTTGATGTGTTGGGCTTATGTGATGTATTAAATGAATTGTGTAGTTCCTTTCATATTTTCTAAATTGTGGGAAAGCTTGAAACCTGTGCCATTTCTCAAGTAAAGTTGATTATATATAACTTAGGCTGTAGGATGGGTTGATGGCAGAGGTTATTAGGAGAATCATTGAATCAAGTAATGAAACCGAGAAGAAGAAAATGGTGGTATCTGGATCTGTGAATGATACACATTTTCTCAAATCCCACATTCTCAAAATCTCTTTCCATTGTCCCCCCAAAACAAACCATACTTACACATACACAATTGGCACTATAAAGGCTAAGAAATTCAGGGAATAATAATATCAATTGTGTGTGTGTGTGTGAATAGAGGTAAAAAAACAATGTGTATATAAAATCTTTATACTTATTATTGTTATATTTTCCTGAATTCAGAGGTTCAAACATAAACTACTTATTGGCCTATATAGGAGTGTCTTCTTTTCAAATATATTCCATAGTATGATAAAAAGAAATGTTAAAACATATCTTTTACTATTTGCTTCAAAATTTAATAATCACATTAATAAAGTCATGTTTAAAAAGCTCCAAATTAAATTTTTCATCTAGAGAGGATTGTGTGTGTGTGTGTGTGTGTGTGTGTGTGTGTGTGTGTTTGCATTTGACAGCTGATTTCAAGCAACAATCTTTGTTCTAGAAGGTTATTATGGCATTTCCCAAATTCTTCAAAGTTGTGATACTTTTGGGTTGGAAAAAATAAAAACAAAAAACTATTTAAAGCAAAATGATTTTTCTGTCCTTGTTCTCTTTAGCTTCCCCAAAGTCCTCTAGAATTTTCCATAATCCTATTTATTGAGAGTGTTGGAGATACTACATGTTTGACAGCCATATCATTCTATTAGAGCATGCATCATTTTCTTTTTCTCTGAAGGACAACAAAATAAAATGTTTCATGTTGATTTTCAAAGGCACACCAGCAAGTCTGTCTTTCTAGACGGTTGGCACACCTGAGTGTATTCTGTTTCCAGAGCTGCATCAAGACAGATTTCAGTATCCCAGCTGGTGATCAAATTTGTGATATTACAAACCTTGCAACCAAAGGCATTTTCTCTCACTGAACCCCAAAGTCAATTTCAATTATATTGTGCTATTAGTATTGTGAACTACTGGTGCCGAATTATCTTTTCCCCTAAAGTCTGGTCCAGATGCAATTTGCAAATATATCCCTTTTGTTACTACAAATACAAGACAGGGCAGTGCATTGAGCAAGACTGATTCAATCAGGCTCCCTGTTAGCTTATGCTTGGTGTTGGAATGAAATGAGACACTTGAAGGTCATTCAGCAGTTAACAAAATAAAGTTTATTCAGCCACTATATAAAAAGGGTGCTCAACAAGGACAAAATAGCACACAGATTGAAGAAACATTCTTTCACGTAGAAGTGTCTGTTTTCCAGGGGAAAGTGAGCTGACTTTGGGAATCTCAAGACATCCACCAAGTCTGAAAGGCCCTGTCCATAAGTGGGTAGGTATTTTATGCTCTTTGAGAACCAGAAAGCTAAATCAATGTAGAGAGAAGCCAGCAAGAAGAGGTAGTCAGGGATTAATGATTAGCTACCAGGACCTGGTTCTTTGCCTTTTTAAGTTATTGGGGGTAAGGAAGGAAAGATTAAAAATAAAATAACAAAAACAAATGAAACTAGGCTGAGTCACATGACTGGGCAATCCCCAGCCCCAGGCAAGGAAAGTAGATTGTGAAGGAGATAATAAAGGCTATTCTTGTGGTGATTACTCTACTGAAAGGAAGCTGCTCCAGAGACATCCAGAAAACCAAAGGAGAACAGTACACAATACATTCCTGGTTCTTCTTGTTTTGCATAGCATCAATTCATGTAAATCTTTCCCAGCCTTTCTAAAGTCAGCTTGTTCAACATTTTTATAGAAGAATAATATTTTGTTAACTTCACATATTACAGCTTATTCCTCCATTACCCAACTGATTGGCATATACTCATTTCCCAATGTTTATTACTTCCAAAAAGAGCTGCTATAAACATTTTCCCTTTCCCCTCCTTTATGATTTCCCTGGGTTACAGACCCATTAGTGGCACTGATGGGTCAAAGGGTATACACAGTGTATGTACCACAGGTATCCCCTTGGGCATAGCTCCAGATTGCTCTCAATCTGGTTGGATCATGTCACAACTTTACCAACAATGCATCAGTGTCCCAGTTTTCCCATATTCCCTCCAATAATAACCATTATCTCTTCCTATCATCTTACCCAATCTGGGAGTTGTCAGGTGGTACATCAGAGTTGTTTTAGTTTGCATTTCACTGATCAATAATGATTTAGAACTTTTTTTTTTTTTCCATAAGACTATACATAGTTTTAATTTCATTATCTGAAAATTGTTCATATTTTTGACCATTTATCATTTGGGGAGTGACTTTTGCATTCTTATAAATTTGACACAGCTCATAATATATTTTTAGAAATGAGATATTTATCAAAAACACTGGCTGTATGAATTTTCCCCAGTTTTGTATTTCTCTTATAATATTATTTCTATTGGTTTTGTTTGTGAGAAAAGTTTTTTTTAATTGAATGTAGTCAAAGTTGTCCATTTTGCTTTTCATAATGTTTTCTAATTCTTCTCTGGTCATAAATTCTTCCTTTCTCCAAATATCTCATCTGCAAATTATCCCTTGTTCTGCAAATTTGTTTTTATCATTCTTTATGCCCAAAGCACATACCCATTTTGAGCATAATTTGGTATGTGGTTAAAGAATTATTTTTAATCTTAACATTGAAAAATGATATATTATCAAATATCAGTACTTTCTCAACTTGTTCTCTAAAGAAACCCTACATTTGTATTATGTGCCAGGCACTGTGCTAAGTGCTAGGGATATAAAAATAGGCAAAAAATAGCCCTGTCCTCAAGGAGCTTACAATATAATGGGGGAAGAAAATGCAAAGAAATATACACAAAGCAAATTATATAAGAATAAATAGGAAATCATTAAAGAGACAAATCACTGGAATTGACAAGAATTAAGGAAGGCTTATTGTAGGATGGATTTTAATTGGGACTTAATGGAATCCAGGGAGGTCAGTACTCTAAGAAGAGGAGGGTTGAGAATTCCAGACAAAGGGACAACTAGGGGAAAAATGCCCAGAAACAAGAAATCAAGTTTCTTAGATATTGAAGACTCAGGAGGCTAGTGTTACAACATTAAAGAACACATGTTGGGGAATAAGGAAGAAGAAGACTAGAAAGGTAGGTGTTGAAAGGATTTGAATATCAGAGGATTTTGCATTTGATCCTGAAGGCTATAGGGAGACACAAGAATTTATTGACTAAGGGATCTGACATGATTGGACCTGTGTTTTGGGAAAAAGTTACTTTAGTGACTGAATGGAGGGTGGATTGGAATGGGGAGAAATTTGTGGAAAGCAGATTCATCATTAAACTATTTCAAGAATCTAGATATGAAGTGTTGAGGGCCCTAAGTGTGTTAAAGCAAAGCAGGGGGTATATTTGGAAAATGATGGAAATGTAACTGACAGGTTTTGGCAACAGGTTGGATATGGGGAGTGAAAAATTGTGAGGAGTTCAGAAACACTGCTAGGTTCTGAGATGAGAGAATGGGAGAATGGGAGAATGGGAAGATCATGTTGCACTCTGTAGTCACAGAGGATAGCTTAGAGAGTTCCATTTTGGACATATTTAGCTTAGGATATATTTAGTGTCTACTGGCCTTCTAATTTGAGATGCCTGTGATTTGTAGACACTTGCTGTTTTATTTTTAAAAGATAATATCAGTATAGTGTAGTAGAAAATAATCTGAAATACAAGTAAGGAAATGTGGATTTTGGCGTAGTATTGTGACTTCTCCATGACCCACAGTTCATCATAATATAGACATGACAAAGAATTCTCTATAAATGTTTGAAATAAGATAATTCTTATCTGGTCCTATCACATAAAGCAGTCTTTAGTATATGAGTTTTATAGTAGATTGCAAAAAAAAAAGTCTAAATTCACAGATTTGTTGCCAGGAATTTGCCTTTAAGAGGATGGCCTCCACAAATCTTGAAGAACAGCTGAAAGGCTTTCTGTCTGATTTGGTGAATGAAGTTTTCAGTAAAATCAAGGATAATTTCAAATGCTATTATGTAAAATGTACACTTCATTAAGCCTTTACCTCAGGCTCTTGGACTTAGTAACTAATTCATAAAAATTAGAAAACAAGACTAGATGCTATATAAGGTTCATTCCAGATTTATGATTAATTAATACAAAGATTTCACATTTCTATTTCAATTTAATGTATCATTCATTCAGCAACCTATGGGTACATTTAATGAGAAAATATGACTAATTAACTCATCTAGGCCATGAATACTTGTTAAAAAGCTTTCTTTTGATTATTGGTACAAACCTGGCTGCTCAAGTGATATTTTACAAGAAGGACATAAGAAAATAAAGACATGGAAATCAGTAGAAGGCTCCAGCGGAAGTTTAAATAAAAAGAAACTAAACTAGGGTTAGGATTATATAACTGAAGAGGATACATGTTTAAGAAATGTTATAAAGAAAGAAACAATGAAGTTTGTAAATGAATTGTATATGTTGGATGAGTGAAATGAGGGATCAAGAGCATTGGATGGCTATAATAAGAATATCTTCTATATTAATAAGTAATTATGGAAGAACAAAATAGTTTTGAAGGGAAATATTTTTTTCTCTTTTTAAAAGACTTTGGGCTTATTGCACTTAAGATGTCTATAGGGTTTTCAGTTAAAGATGTTTTCAAAAAAGCTGGATGTACATTACTATCTATATGACTATATTTATACATATGTATACATATGCACAAATGTATATATGTATATATGCACACACATATATACATATATAGTGTAATTATTTATATATCTCTGTGTGTATATATATATATACATACATATATATATATATATGTATGTATATATATATATATGTATATATACACATACATACATATATAGGATTAGTTGGTTGTTGTCCTTCATTTTCAAAGAGATCCAAAATGATATTATTATGTTAGAGTGTGTCCAACTCTGGATCTGTTTGCCACAGGTAAGATACAACTGATTCCTATGAACATCTGGGGTACCTTCTCTAACTTTGCTTATCCCATATTTCTATTGGGCTTATTCAATTCTGGTTTGAATTGTGTTCTATAACTCTCCCATCAAACAGAGATGGATAGCAGACTGGATCAAAAGTCAAAACCCTACAATATGTTGTTTATAGGAAACACACTTAAAGCAGGGAGATACATACAAAATAAAGGTAAAAGGTTGGAGCAGAATCTATTATGCTTCAGGTAAAGCCAAAAAAGCAGGGGTAGCTATCCTTATCTCAGATCAAGCAAAAGCAGAAGTTGATCTAGTTAAAAAAGATAAGGAAGGAAACTATATCCTGCTAAAAGGTAGCATAAACAATGAAGACATATCAATACTAAACATATATGCACCAAATGGTTTAGCATCTAACTTTCTAAAGGAAAAGTTAAGAGAGTTGCAAGAAGAAATAGACAGTAAAACTATAATAGTGGGAGATCTCAACATTGCACTCTCAGATTTAGACAAATCAAACCACAAAACAAATAAGAAAGAAATTAAAAAGGTAAATAGAACATTAGAAAAACTAGGTATGATAGACCTTTGGAAAAAACTGAATGGTGATAGAAAGGAATATACTTTTTTCTCAACAGTTCATGGAACCTATACAAAAATTGACCATATATTAGGACATAAAGATCTCAAAATTAAATGCAGGAAGGCAGAAATAATAAATGCCTTCTTATCAGATAACAATGCAAAAAAACTACATTCAATAAGAAGTTAGGGGTAAATAGACCAAAAAGTAATTGGAAACTGAATAATCTCATCTTAAAGAATGACTGGGTGAAAAAGCAAATTATAGAAACAATTAATAATTTCACCAAAGATAATGACAATGATGAGACATTATACCAAAATCTGTGGGATGCAGCTAAAGCAGTAAGAAGGGGACATTTTATATCTTTAGAGGCTTATTTGAAGAAAATAGAGAAAGAGAAGATTAATGAATTGGGCCTACAACTTAAAATAAAGGTAAAAAAAGACCAAATAAACCCCCAACCAAAAATCAAACTTGAAATACTAAAATTAAAAAGAGAAATCAATAATATTGAAAGTAAAAAAACTATTGAATTGATAAATAAAACCAAAAGTTGGTTTTATGAAAAAACCAATAAAATAGATAAACCTTTGGTAAATCTGATCAGAAAAAGGAAAGAGGAAATTCAAATTGTTAGTCTTACAAATGAAAAGGGGGATCTTTCCACAAATGAAGAGGAAATTAGAGAAATAATAAGGAGTTACTTTGCCCAACTTTATGCCAATAAATTTGATAACTTAAGTGAAATGGATGACTTCCTCCAAAAATATAGGCTTCCTAGATTAACAGAGGAGGAGACAAATTGCTTAAATAGTCCCATTTCAGAAAAAGAAATAGAACAAGCTATTAATCAACTCTCCAGGAAAAAAATCCCCAGGACCAGATGGATTTACATATGAATTCTACCAAACATTTAAAGAACAATTAGCCCCAATGTTATATAAACTATTTGAAAAGAATAGGGGATGAAGGAGTCCTACCAAACTCCTTTTATGACACAGGCATGGTACTGATACCTAAACCAAGTAGATTGAAAACTGAGAAAGAAAACTATAGACCAATTTCCTTAATGAATATTGATGCTAAAATCTTAAATAAGATATTAGCAAAAAGACTTCAGAAAATCATCCCGAGGATAATACACTATGATCAAGTAGGATTCATACCAGGAATGCAGGGCTGGTTTAATATTAGGAAAACTATTAGTATAATTGACCATATTAATAATCAAATTGATAAGAACCATATGATCATCTCAATAGATGCAGAAAAAGCATTTGATAAAATCCAACATCCATTCCTACTAAAAACGCTTGAGAGTATAGGAATAAATGCACTATTCCTTAGAAAAATCAGGAGCATATATTTACGACCTTCAGTAAGCATAATATGTAATGGAGATAAATTGGAACCTTTCCCAGTAAGATCAGGAGTGAAACAAGGTTGCCCACTATCACCATTACTATTCAATATAGTACTAGAAACACTAGCCTCAGCAATAAGAGTCCAGAAAGAGATTAAAGGAATAAGAGTAGGTAATGAGGAAATCAAACTGTCACTCTTTGCAGATGATATGATGGTATACTTAGAAAACCCCAGAGATTCTAATAAAAAGTTATTAGAAATAATTCACAACTTTAGCAAAATTGCTGCATACAAAATAAATCCGCATAAATCCTCAGCATTTTTGTACATCACCAACAAAATTCAATAGCAAGAGATACAAAGAGAAATTCCATTCCAAACAACTTTTGAGAGTATAAAATATTTGGGAATCCATCTACCAAAGAAAAGTCAGGAATTATATGAGCAAAATTACAAAACACTTGCCACAAAAATAAAGTCAGATTTAAATAATTGGAAAGACATTCAGTGCTCTTGGATAGGACAAGCGAATATAATAAAGATGACAATACTCCCCAAACTAATCTATTTATTTAGTGCTATACCAATCAGACTCCCAAGAAACTATTTTAATGACCTAGAAAAAATAACAACAAAATTCATATGGAAGAATAAAAGGTTGAGAATTTCAAGGGAACTAATCGAAAAAAAAGTCAGATGAAGGTGGTCTAGGTGTACCTGATTGAAAGCTATATTATATAGCAGCAGTCACCAAAACCATTTGGTATTGGCTAAGAAATAGACCGGTCGATCAGTGGAACAGATTAAGTACAAAGGACAAAAAAGGGTACTTCTATAGCAATCTAGTGTTTGACAAACCCAAAGATACCAACATTAGGGATAAAAATTCATTATTTGAAAAAAACTGTTGGGAAAACTGGAAATTAGTATGGCAAAAATTAGATATGGATCCACACTTAACATCATATACCAAGATAAGCTCAAAATGGGTCCATGATTTAGGCATAAAGAATGAGATCATAAATAGATTAGAGGAATAGAGGATAGTCTCAGACCTGTGGAGGAGGAAGGAATTTATGACCAGAGGAGAACTAGAGATCATTATCGATCACAAAATAGAAGATTTTGATTACATCAAACTAAAATGTGTCTGTACAAACAATACTAATGCAAACAAGATTAGAAGGGAAGTAACAAATTGGGAAAATATTTTTACAGTTAAAGGTTCCAATAAAGGTCTCATTTCCAAAATATATAGAGAATTGATCCTAATTTATAAGAAATCAAACCATTCTCCAATTGATAAATGGTTAAAGGATATGAACAGACAATTCTCAGATTGATGAAATTGAAATTATATCAACTCATATGAAAGAGTGTTCCAAATCACTACTGATCAGAGAAATGCAAATTAAGACAACTCTGAGATACCACTACACACCTGTCAGATTGGCTAAGATGACAGGAACAAATAATGATGAATGTTGGAGGGGATGTGGGAAAACTGGGACACTAATACATTGTTGGTGGAGCTGTGAAAGAATCCAACCATTCTGCAGAGCAATTTGGAATTATGCCCCAAAAGTCATCAAACTGTGCATACCCTTTGATCCAGCAGTGCTGTTATTGGGCTTATATCCCAAAAAAATACTAAAGAGGGGAAAGGGACCTGCATGTGCCAAAATGTTTGTGGCAGCTCTTTTTGTTGTAGCTAGAAACTGGAAGTTGAATGGCTGTCCATCAATTGGAGAATGGTTGGGTAAATTATGGCATATGAAGGTTATGGAATATTATTGCTCTGTAAGAAATGACCAGCAGGATGAATTCAGAAAGGTTTGGAGAGACTTACATCAACTGATGCTGAGTGAAATGAGCAGAACCAGAAGATCACTGTACACTTCAACAACAATACTGTATGAAGATATATTCTGATGGAAGTGGATGTCTTCAACAAAAAGAAGATCCAACTCACTTCCAGTTGATCAATGATGGACAGAAACAACTACACCCAGAGAAGGAACACTGAGAAGTGAATGTAAATTGTTAGCACTACTGTCTATCTACCCAGGTTACTTATACCTTTGGAAGCTAATACTTAATGTGCAACAAGAAAATTGTATTTACACACATATATTGTCTTTAGGTTATACTGTTACACATGTAAAATGTATGGTGTTGCCTGTCATCTAGGGAAGGGAGTAGAGGGAGGGAGGGGAAAATTTGGGATAATGTTATAAAAAAATTTACTCATGCATATATACTGTCAAAAAAATTTATAATTATAAAATTAAAAAAACAAAAACAAACAAACAAACAAACAAAAAAGAATTGTGTTCTATAAGCACAGCAACTTCCCTACTGAGGGCACACCATGCTGGGTGGTCCTTTGCCAATGTCTCCCATGCCATGTAATCAATTCTAAAGTTCCCAAGAGAAACCTGGAGAGTGTTCTTGTATTGCTTTTTCTGGCCACCTTGTGAGCATATTTATATTATAAATTAATACCTCTCCTCTCCCACACTTTCCTTTGGAGTCTCCCAAATGCTAAGCCATCAAGATTCCTTAACTACAGGATTATGGTTTCTTGGGAGGAGCTGACCATTCCTTAGGATGGATAATATTCAAACACCTAGTGACCCTGATCCTCATGCTGAATCCTGGGAATCTTTTTAGGTTAAGAAGCATAATAATAGCCCAGGAGATGAAGGTAACTTCTGAGGTATTTCTAGAAGTGGTGGCCAGAACATTAGAAAAGAAGACTTTGCTAAATAATGCTGATTCCTTCTTGGAGTTTTGCTGAAAGGGAAATTGGAAATGATATTTCTTTTACAGATTTGAGATGATCAAGAACAACCTGAATTTTGCCTAGATGGAACCACCTCAATATCCCTTTGCAGTTTTTCTCTAATGGAGATCCCAACATGCCCATCCATGTGTGTTGCTCTCACTATGACAATGAATTTCCTTATTTAATTGGCTTTTTTATATCTAACCAGACTCAGTTGCACAGCACCCCAGTGTCATCTGATTGTGTTCATGCTGAGAAAAAATAGAAAAAGAAGGCTTATGAGAACTCAGGGATAATCTACTTCAACTATTCTTGGACTCTGTTTATGTGCACCTACCAGATCAATTGGCAGTAGTTATGAATGTTACCTGATTCAATAAGGACCTTTCTCCTTATTCTCTTAACTACTTGAGCCTCTCAATAATCAATATGAACCTGAAAGGTTTGTGGATCATGGACTATGTGGAATAAGACTACAACATGAAAAACTCTTCTTGATTTTGAGATTTAAATACAAAATGTTCTATGACTTTCACATCTTTCATAACTTTTCCTTAAATATTGATTCTGGTAGCCCTTTTTGTCCACAGCATTATAGTTGCCCTTGGTGAGATTCAAGAGTACTACAAATTTCATCCCTATATCATGCCTGCAGTACAATTTTCTATTGAATTATTCAATCTCATGGCTAAGATGAAAGCCAAAACCCCTGAGTTTGGGAATTTTTAGGATACTGGTACTCAGGTAGCTAATAAAATCAAGAACTATATCATTATGTGATGCCCCAAGTAGGCAAATGAAAGCACACAAACATACACACACTTTATATACACACTTTTTTGGCAATATAAAAAAAAAAAAAAAAAACAGGTTCATCTCTATGGATACGAGAAACATTGAGGAAGGAAACATGTAAAGTAGGAAACACATTTCAAGATTCAGATGGCAAAATTGCATAACCTAAGAATTGAGTATATGTATTTATCTATAAACACACATACATATGATATATACATGAATGTATGTATATATAAAAACACATATACATATGTGTGTGTGTGTGTGTGTGTGTGTGTGTGTGTATATTATAGCTAGGTGACTCAGTGAATAGAGTGCTGGGTCGTGAGTTTGAAATATCTGAGTTCAAATCTTGCCTAAGACACTTTCTACCTGTATGACCCTGAGAAAGTTACTTAACTATGTTTGCCTTAATATGCTGCAGAGGGAATGGCAAACCACTCTAGTATATTTTCCAAGAAAATTACATAGACAGTATTGGCATGCTATAGTCTGCAAGGTCATGAAGAGTGAAATAGAATTGAATAACTGAAAAACAGCAACAACAAAGAATTGACTTGATTAAAAAAAAGATAATTACTGCCATATACTTAAATACCCCTTGTTAAGAGACCTGCAATATATATATATATATATATATATATATATATATATATATAATTGAAATATATAATATTGTATAATTGAAATACATACTTAGTGCATAGAAAGAAATAAAAGAAAGATTAGAAGGAAACAGTCAAGACTTTGAAAGTTAAATGTGTAATTTGCTATAAATTTAATATCAAAATCAAGCTTTATAAAATAAAAAATCAGTTCCTTGTACAATCTTTGGTTTTTCTGTTCGTCTTGGAGAACAATAACATTCATTTTTATTTGGTTTAAATTAAATTCAAATTATTTTTGTTTAAGTAATATTCTGGCTTCCATGAAAGACAATAAATTCTATTTCTTATTAAAGACAGTATTTCTATTACATTCACTAAAGAATATTACTAGAATATCTGCTATGAAAGCCTATCTGTATGAGCCAAGTAGTGTTGTAGTCTGGAGTATTATCAGTTCATTCAAATGAACAGATGTGAACACACCTGTTAACTACTAACCTTCATTAAATGTGTACTAATCTCCCAGCTTTCCCAAACTCTGAATCTCTTTAGTGACTCCCTGGGTTCCTATTTAAGGGTAGAGATATCATGATAATTACTTATAATTCAATAGGGTCATTGCCTCCATCACCTTAGCTTGTTTTCCTGGAGCAAGGATGCCCCTCCTGTCTATGTCTATTTCTTGGATGTTGCTCAACCAATATTTAGGTTAAATTGTATTTATGACATTACAATTGACAGGAAAACATAAAGCTCTAATATAAATTATGGCGATAGCACCAGTTACTTGTACTAAAAGTCAGATTTTTCTCCTCTCCTCAGTCTTGGCATGTCTCTCTCCTTTCTCAGGAAAATTCTTCATAAAAACCTTCATAAGTAAAACAAAGCAAAACTCAAAATAAAAATCTTTCAAGTTTACCTAAAATCAACACCATTGAGGAGATGAAAAATTGTCTTATCCCTTTCCAACTCCTTTTACTTGACCTTATAATTGGTTGGTTGATTATTGTCCTTTGTTCTAGAAAAAGACCAAAATGACATCTCCTTGTTATAATTGTTAGTGTGTTTGATTGTGACTCATTAGACCAAGATGAGCTCAGAATGTTCTGCCACAGGTTAGAATAGATAGTCGTTACGAACATTTCGGATGGACACTAACTCATGTTTCTTCTGCTCTTATTCAATTCTGCTTTGCTCATAGAGCATAATATCTTCTCTGATGAAGGCACATCATTCTGGATAGTCTCACACCAGTATGTCCCACATCTCCCACAATCGATTCTAAAGTTTTTAAGAGAAACCTTGAGAGTGTCCTTGTATCTCTTTATCAGACCACTCTCTGATCACTTGCCCTTTGTAAAACTACTTTCAACTCCTAGCTGGATTCTAAGTAGATATGATGACCAAATCTCCAGCAGTGAATACTGGGAATATCCTTTCTGGTTCCACTTCAAATGGTGAGATGCCTGTATCTTTTAGTTTCACAGTTCTTATCCTGTGAATAAGCCAATAAAAAACCAATAATAGGAGAACTAGATGTTAGCTTTAACCACAAGATCAGCCCAGATCTGGCAACATTCCTTAATAGTAATGCCTACAAAAGTCCATACTACCCTTTCTCTGTATTGTTAAAGACAAAGAAAAGACAGAAAAATACAATAATGCATAATTGCTCCATATCAGGAAGGGGTCACTAGTTTTACAATAAATGAAACTTTATAGTTACTTTCATATACCATATTTCAAGCACAAGCAGTTTTTTCTCATGATTGCTCTTTCAAAAGGACCTCAGTGAATAAAAACTTACTTTAATTACCTAAATGCACACTTTCAGAGAGATAAACTACAAACAAGCATTTATATAAACACAATGTGCTAATTTCAAAGTTATGAGTAAGGAGCAGGATAACTTGGGCAAATGTTATATAATCCCAATCTTTTGCACATTTCTTGTCTGCTAAAATCTATAAGAGCATCCATGAAAGACGTCATTTTTAGGTCATAAAGAAAATATTCCTTGGGTAAACTTAGTAGATGTGAAACCGGCAAAATTTATAATCTTGACTTATCAAAAATAGCATTGTAGCTCACCGCATGTTCATATTTATTTTTGCTCTATTTTCCTATATAAAATAAACAAATGAAAATGGTATAAGTATTTGAAGGAATTCAAGATAGTGCTTTAATATTAGAAGGATGGCAACTATATGGTATAGTGGATAGAATTCTGGTCTGAAATTCAGAAAGACTCAGCTTCCTGAGTTCAACTCTGTCCTCAGGCACTTGTTAGCTGTGTGTCCATAGGCATGTCACTTCACCCTATTTGCCTCAGTTCCGTATTTATAAAATGATCTAGAGAAGGAAATGACAAACCTCTCTAATATCAGAAAACCCCAGATGCGATCATGAAGAGCCAGACATGACTGAAGCAAGTAAACAACAATAAGCAACAAATGTTGGAAGGATTTTTCTATGTTGTATTTCTCATTCCTTCTGTCTCTCTGTGTATCTATATCTTTCTATCCCTGTGTGTTTCTATATTTTTCTGTCTGTGTGTCTGTCTATCTATCTCTATTTGTTTTTATCTTTCTGTTTGTCCATCTCTGTGTGTCTGTCTCTGTCTCCAGGAAAAATATTTGTTTTCTTAGTCCATTCTCATTTCCAAGAATTAATTTCAGGGTAGAGACAATAACACCATTTCTGTAATAAGACTAGAAATGATAGTAAATCTATTTGCCTGTTTTCTAGGGGACACAGTGTAGTACTTTTCCCTCACTGTTCTAATCAAGTCCTGTTTTTATTTGTTTTCTCCAATACCCAGAATGCCTATTTACAAATTCCAAAGATCCTTTCTGATCTAAACCCTCTACCTTGTAAGATCATACTGAATTAAGCTTGGAGACTTGATGACTATATTATAGGGTTGATTCTTATTGAGATACACATTGAATGAGATGAACTCAGAGATCCCTTTGTGCCCTGAACTTTTGTTTGTGATTAAATATAATTTTGTACAATCTAGAAAATAGTAAATATGATTTAATGTCAGGAGGACCATGTTCCAGTCCTAATCCTACTATAAATGTGTTTCTTTACCTGGTACTATTCTTTGTCATTCACTGAATCTCAATTTCTTAAGGTGTTATTTTCTTCAGTATTGGGGTGTGTGTGTGTGTGTGTGTGTGTGTGTGTGTGTGTGTGTGTGTGTGTGTATGTGAATTTTACTAAGCTATTGACCCTTTTTTCAGAATTTTCTTTTTCCCCCCTGAGGCTGGGGTTAAGTAACTTGCCCAGGGTCACACAGCTAGGAAGTGTTAAGTGTCTGAGACCAGATTTGAACTCAGGTCCTCCTGAATTCAGGCTGGTGCTCTATTCACTGCACCACCTAGCTGCCCCTCAGAATTTTCTTAAATCACTCTCATTTCTCTTCACAATTTTTCCTCTATCTTTTTACTTGATTTTCTTCTTTGACCTGAGGTCAATTCTTATTTTTTTCTTGGAAGCTGTGATGGATGTAGGAGCTATTTTTTCTGAGTGTGTGTTTTTATCTTTTTTGTCTCCGTAGTTAATTTTTTATGGTCAGAATTTTTTTCTGTTGCTTTCTCATTTTCCCAGACTAATTTTTTTTTTTTTTTTTTTTTTTTTTTTTTTTACTTTTAACTCTAGTATAGTAGGGTTATGTTTCCAAGGTCCCAAGCTTTAGCGATTTTGTGCAGCTGTTTTCTGAGATCCTTCTAGGGACCTGTAGGTCTTCAATTCTTCCAGGGTTGTGTGATTGATGGAGAAGTGTATTTACTCTCCTGGTTCTTGTGTTCTTGGCTGTGAACGAACATGAGCACTCTTTTCTGAGCTGCAAGCTCTGATGTCTTAGGACTTGTACTTAGTCTGGGACTGCCACTCAATCACAACTGCAACCCAGATCTGAGTATGGGCAAAGAAGCAGAGTCCTGCCTCAGTTTTGTAATCTCCTTCTGACCAGTTGTTCAACCCCTTTACTACTTGTGGACTGATCAAGTGGCTCCCAAAGCCTGCTCCTGGTGTTCTGGGTCCCATCTAGATCTGGGCTGGCACAGTCTGCACTGGAGTATGCTCACTATCTGTGACAAGCCTTTGCTGCTGACCTTCAATGATTTTTTTTTTTTTTTTGACTAGAAAATTATTTCATTCTATCTTTTAGCTTATGTTTTGTGTGTGTGTGTGTGTGTGTGTGTGTGTTTGTTTTTTAGCTTTTGTTGCTCTAGGAGTTGCTTTTAGAATCATTTTAAGAGTGTTGGAGAGCTTTTGGGATGAGCCCCTGCCATCTTATCTCCACTCCCTTCATTTTCTGTTTCTTTATATATAAAAATAACAATGTAAAATTTTCATCACATATCATTGTAAATGTCTCCATAAAGGAAGTAGGATCTTTAAAATACTTTATGGAAGGCTGAGAGGAATCACAGGCAAGAAGGACAGCTTTGAAGGCAACAAATTGAAATTATTATATCCTTTAAAAGAAATTCAGACTTTATATAAGACAGATTCGTGGTTTTTATGTACAGACCTCTCTTTTCTGCTTTGTATTTGGGAGTACTTACTTTTGTTGATGTTTGTTAAGGTTAAGATAAAAATAGTAGGGGGGAAGCAGTTACGTTAGTCTCATTACTTATTATCTTTATTATCATAGTGAAAAGAACAAGTTATAACTGATTCATATATACACTGTTTTGATGTTTTTTTCATCTACCATGTAAATGGCAAAGTTTTTGAAATGGCAAAATGATGTTTGTCTTCTTTGTACCTTGGAAAAATATTAAAAGTGTCAGTCATTTATTTCAATGTTATGGAAGTAATCCTGACCTTGATGATACTGAAGGAAGTCTATAAGTTATTAGTTAATTTTCAACACAATTGGGCCAGACTGTCATTCATTTGGCATGATAAAAACCAAATTCCCATCCCAATTGTAATATGGAATGTAAAGGAAGGTAGTAGAATCATTTTATGAAGAAAAAATCATCAGAAACATACTTTCATTTGAACTATTAGTTTGTTTTTTGTTTTTTGTTTTTTTTTTTTTTGCCTTGAATTACATAGATAATTGCTTCAATTATCTATTTCACTTCGATAGCACTGTCTTAGTTTGTAGGAGGAAAAAATTCCTTCTTGATTTCATTAGTGATTAGTTCACTCCTCAAAGCATGATATTTGATTACCCTTAGCTGAAGACATAACTACAAACATTATTGATGGTCATAAAACTACCAAACCTTTTAAAAGACTCAGACAGCATATTTGATTATGTGACCTTCTATTACTAGGATTTCAGTATGCAGCTTAAATACCATTGGAAGCAATATTTCCTTTTGTTTGCTGTACATTTAGTGCCCATTAATTTCAGCCAAAGTCATCTTATTTTCATGTTCTCGAAAACTCATACAAAAGAAGCCCTGATGACTTTTAAGTAGATTATGTTCCTCTTTGAAGCACCTGCCTCAGTGCCACTTGTCAGGGGACCATAATGACCAGAGTGAACCCTGAAATTAGATTGAGGATCTCAGACTCCAAAAAGTATGGGAAAAAAGCATACTTTCCCAGACAAGCTTTTTCCAAGTTAAGCTGTGTCATTCAATTGAAGATCTTGGTCAAATCACCCTCCATTGATCTTTTGGGGTGACCCTGGATCCTCTTCAGGAAATTCCAGGCTCTGGGAAAAAAGTCTTCAAACTGATTTTATTCATTTAGAGATATGCGCTTGATATTCCTATTGAGTGGCTTGAAATTCCAAGATAAGTATCTAGGCCTGGGGCCATTGACTGTTTTTTCCAACTGGAATTTAGCCCCAGACCACCAATAAAAGACAATGTTGAACTCCAAATCTCTGCAGAAATCCAAAGCAGGATTATGCTTTGCCAAGAGACCTTTCTTCTTGGCACAGCGTTCTGGTAGGACTCTTTCCCACTGTGAAGATATCCTCTTCTCAGTGATAACCTTTATTTCTCTAACAGGCCTCTTGACACTAAGGAGACTGTCTTCCTAGCAAAGCTGTCTTCTCAGTGCCAATAAAAATCCCTTTTGCCATTCAGACTTTTCGGGTTCACAAATTCTTTCATGATGGACTTGTGTGCCAACCAGAAGGGATATTCTCACAGACCAATTCTTTACCACTAGAACTGCCTCAATACACACATTATATATATACATACATATATATATATATATATATATACACACATGTATATATATATATATATATATATGTGTGTGTGTGTGTGTGTGTATACACAAATACATATACATACACATATATATACATATGATGGTATATGTATATATATATATATATATATATATGTATATATGTATATATACATATATAGAAGATAGTAATTACAATTAAAAATACAACTGGTGTTACAGTGGCAAATAATAATGATATCGAATAATAAATTTAGAATTGGAAGGGATTTTAGAAATGGAGATATGAATGATGTTCCAATCCTTCATTTTAGAGATGGAAAATTGAGACCCAGAAAGGCTTAGTAACTTGCCTAACATTTTACAGGCAGGGATACAATTTGACTCCAGATCCTCTGGCTTCAATCTAAGGTCTAATACCAGACTCTTAACTTGGCTAGAAAACTGCAGCAAATGCTCTGACACTTGTGGAAAGCAATACCAGCTGTATACTAGGAGGTAGCCAGATCTCACTTATCACATTTCTTTTGAAAGGGGCCAGTTTAAAGAATTACAATCCCTGCCCTTCAGTATTCATTTTGAGCATTCAAGCCAACCATGATTCTGTTGAAGGGACCAAGCAAATGGCTTAGTTGCTTCATTGACCTAAGACACTTTCATCTATAGCTATTGATATAAACATATAGGAAATAAGAGACTAATTTACTAATGAGCTAAATTAGCATAGCTCAATCCAGTTTGATTAAAAAAAAAAAAAAAAAGGTTTTTACAAAGCCAGGTTGTTTTTTTTTTGTTTGTTTGTTTGTTTGTTTGTTTGTTTTTGTTTGTGTTTTCATTTCTCTATCTCAGAGTATAAAAATCTCAACTACATCCAACTCTGCCTCTGGCAACAAGTTTATTTTGTTTTGGTCTGGCAAAAAATGCCATTTTGTCACAGGCTTACTGAACTTTCACAAAGGTATGAATAGTTACTTTTCATAAAGAGATAAATCAACTCCTCTTATTTCTTTTTTTTTTCTCCTTTGTTCCTGAGTGAATTCTGAATTTAAATAATTTAAATTTGCATATTTGCTTATTTTCCCTTTGAAGAAAACAATACAAGATGACTAAGCTACAAATTGCAATACATTGCCTCTTTCCTTTAAGTAACTCAACATCAAACCAGACCTATATTTTTGGGAGGTTGGAGGAGAACTAAGGAAAGGGGGGGAAATTATTATTTTGTTCTAGGTTCCCTCATAAGTTATGTATAGATTATCTAATTGTCTCCACCTTTGAAACTGGTCACTGCTTCATCTGGTGAGTAGAAAGTATAGTTAGAATTCAGTATGATATTTTACTGGTTTTAAAATTCATGATCTAGAAGTAGGGGGAAATGGAATAAGCAGAATTTTCCTTGGGATAGGTGTCTACCACATCACTACAAGTAATATATATCACAAGATATCCCAAATGTAGAAATTCAGCGATTATAAATTAAAATTATAAAATATATCTATACATTACAATTACAAATCATAGAAAGATACATGAAACTCTCAAATAGAGACTAGTAATGTCATTCTGAATAATAATTGGGTTAAAGGAAAAAATAGAAATAATGTGGAAACAAAAATTACATTAGGGATAAAATTCTTTTAGAAGAAAAGAAAGAAAGAAAGAAAGAAAGAAAGAAAGAAAGAAAGAAAGAAAGAAAGAAAGAAAGAAAGAAAGAAAGAAAGAAAGAAAGAAAGAAAGAAAGAAAGAAAGAAAGAAAGAGAGAGAGAGAGAGAGAGAAAGAAAGAAAGAAAGAGAGAAAGAAAGAAAGAGAGAGAGAAAGAAAGAGAGAAAGAGAGAAAGAGAGAAAGAAAGAAAGAGAGAAAGAAAGAGAGAAAGAAAGAGAGAAAGAGAGAAAGAAAGAGAGGAAGAGAGAAAGAAAGAGAGAAAGAAAGAAAGAGAGAGATAAAGAAAGAAAGAGAGAGATAAAGAAAGAAAGAAAGAGAGAAAGAAAGAAAGAGAGGAAGAGAGAAAGAAAGAGAGAGATAAAGAAAGAAAGAAAGAAAGAAAGAGAGAAAGAAAGAAAGAGAGGAAGAGAGAAAGAAAGAGAGAAAGAAAGAAAACATCAAAGTAAAGATAGTTCCTGGCTTAATCTAATGGAGGAGAAAATGATGAGGGTATAGCCCCCTTTAAGATTCCTTTTCTGATCTCCAACTTCCTTTGGGACTGACCTTTGAGTTACAAGATCTGGTCAAAACCACCATTTTGTATTCCAAGGGGAGAGATCGGGATCTGAGCCAGTTTGGGCTTGTACCTAGCTCCCATTCTAATGATCTGCTCAGGTTTCCCAACCCCCCACCTGGTGGGTTCTGGCTATCTAGGAATCAACCTGGGTTCTACCCTAGGCCCCTTCAAGCAAATAAAAGAGGCAAGCTGGAATCATCTCTTGGCAGAGAGTTGAAACATGCAGGCAACCATGCTTTACATCACAGACTCTCTGTCCCGCCACTTTTAGTGTATTTCTTCCTCTATCTAATACCTTTTACTAACCAGACTTTTACCTTATTTCCAAACCCTACAATAAACCTCTTTTTAACCATCTAGGTTTTCAGGTCTATAAATTCATTTACAGGGGACTCTTGCTGCCACTATATCTCATTTAACTTTGTATCCTTGCACTGAATCCAAAGGGGTTGCAGGAGAGCTCCATTGGACTCCCTGTACCCCAAACCTGCCACTAGACCTCACTTAGTCCTAATTTTATTTAGGCATAGACCTCCTCATTGGGTTATACCCCATCAAAAACATACCAGAAAAACACACACACAACACACACACACACACACACACACTCACTCACATTCACCAAGCTTCTTTATAGGATAAATGGGAAAGGGAAGACACTGTAATTAAAACACTCTAGAGAAGACTTCCTTTTAGAAGGCAAGATTTTGGTTGGTACTAAAAGGAATCCAGGAAGATTCAATAGTCTTAGTGGGAGAGGGAAAGCATTCCAGGAATAGGAGATAGAGAGAAAGCTAAGACCAGAAGGATGAAATGGAACTCTGTTCATAGAACAACCAGAGAATGAGAGATAAGAACACTAGAAACTTAGGAAGGAATTAATTTATTAAGGGTTTGGGCATTTTGTATTTTATTCTGGAGAGAATAAAAAGCCTTTGGAGTTTATTGGAAAAGGGTTTGGGAGGGACATGATCAAAAAAATGAACACTAGAATGTAACTTACTGGAAGAATGATCCTTTAAAAAAAAAAAAAAAAGTACCGATGGAACAAATGAAAAGCAAGTTGACAGAAATTAGACTACTGGCTTATACTATATATCATCATAAGGAGAAAAAAATACCTGAATCCAAGAGACACCAACCATAACAACAAAAGAAAGTAAAAAAGGGGTCAAATGCCTTGCAAAATTCTGGTTAGGGAAAGATTTTTCTTTTAAATAAATTATTATTGATATATTTTGTTTTTATATTGATTAAATTTCTCCAAATATCTTTCTCTTTTTTTGTTTCTCCAAGATCACTATCTTATATAATTAATCATTTTCCATGAAAAAAGAAAAAAGAAAGAGAAAAAGCAATCAATAAAACTAATCAATATATGTGGGGAGGGATCTCAAAATATATAGTATGGTCCATACTAGTGATCTTCCCACCTTTGAAAAGGAATAGAGAGAATTTATGTTTTCTTTTTGTCCCCAGCCTCCTTAGAGTTCATAGCTAATAATACAAACTCTGGGTGAAAGGCTGTGAACATTTTATATATTTTAGTTATATAAATTAATTTTGATTTACAGACTAGTTACTAATTTATAGTAACAATAAAATTTGCTATGAGTGATTTCTCATAAATATTCCATCAATGACTATTTCTACTTATTATCATATTTTCCAGTTTTCTGGCTGGGCACTGAACTTTCTAGGTTATTTTTCATAGGGGTATGTTTAGGATGCAATTCTTTTGAGAATCATTTGTTAGTGAGAGAACTGTATTGATTGATTGATTTTTATTATAGCTTTTTATTGACAAAACATATGCATGGGTAATTTTTCAACATTGACTCTTGCAAACACTTCTGTTCTAACTTTTCCCCTCCTTCCCTCCACTCCCTCTCCTAGATGGCAGTTAGTCCCATATATGATAAATATGTTAAGTATATGTTAAATATAATATATGTATACATATTTATACAGTTATCTTGCTACATGAAAAAAAATCAGATTTAGAAAGAAAATAAAAATAAACTAGGAAGAAAAACAAAAATGCAAGCAAACAATAATAAAAAGAGTGTAAATTCTATGTTGTAGTCCACACTCATTTCTCAGCGTTCTTTTGCTGAGTGTAGCTGCTTCTGTTCATTACTGATCAATTGGAACCGACTTGGCTCTCATTGTTGAAGAGAGCCATGGCCATCAGAACTGATCCATAGAGTACTGTTGTTGAAGTGTATAATGATATTCTAGTTCTGTTCATTTCACTCAGCATCAGTTCATGTAAGTCTTTCCAAGCCTTTTTGAAATCATTCTGCTGGTCATTTCTTACAGAACAATAATATTCCATAGCATGCATATACCACAATTTACCCAGTCAATCTCCAATTGATGGGCATCCATTCAATTTCCAGTTTCAAACCACTACAAAAAGGGCTGCCACAAACATTTTTTGCGCATGTGGATCCCTTTCCCCTTTTTAAATATCTCTTTGGGATATAAGCCCAGTAATAACACTACTGGATCAAAGGGTATGAACAATTTGATAACTTTTTGAGTATAGTTCCAACTTTCTCTCCAGAATGGTTGGATCCGTTCACAGTTCTACCAACAATGCATCAGTGACCCAGTTTCCCCACATCCCCTCCAATATTCATCACTATCTTTTCCTGTCATTTTAGCCAACCTTACAAGTGTGTAGTGATATCTCAGAGTTGTCTTAATTTGCATTTCTTTGATCAATAGTGATTTGGAACACTCTTTCATGTGAGTGGATATAGTTTTAATTTCATCATCTGAAAAGTGTCTGTTCATATCCTTTGACCATTTATCAATTGGAGAATGGCTTGATTTCTTATAAATTAGAGTTAATTTTCTATATATTTTGGAAATGAGGCCTTTATCAGAACCTTTAACTGCAAAGAAGTTTCCCCAGTTTATTGTTTCCCTTCTAATCTTGTCTGCATTAATTTTGTTTGTACAAAAGCCTTGTAACTTGATAAAATCAAAATTATCTATTTTGTGTAAAGATCTCTAGTTCTTCTTTGGTCACAAATTCCTTCCTCCTCCCCAGATCTGAGAGGTAAACTATCCTATGTTCTTCTAATTTGTTTATAGTATCATTCTTTACATCTAGATCATGAACCCATTTTGAGCTTATCTTGGTGTATGGTGTAAAGTGTCTAGTTTCTGCCATACTAATTTCCAATTTTCTCAGCACTTTTTGTCAAATAGTGCATTCTTATCCAAAAAGTTGGGGTCTTTGGGTTTGTCAAATACTAGATTGCTATAGTTATTGACTATTTTGTCCTATGAACCTAACCTACTTATCCACTGATCAACTAGTCTATTTCTTAGCCGATACCAAACGGTTTTGGTGACTGCTGCTTTATAATATAGTTTTAAATCAGGTATGTCTAGGCCACCTTCATTTTTTTTTTTTTCATTAATTCCCTTCTAATTCTTGATCTTTCATTCTTCCAGATGAATTTTGTTGTTATTTTTTTTCTAGGTCATTAAAAGTTTCTTGGGAGTCTGATTGGTATAGCACTAAAAAAATAGATTAGTTTAGAAAGTATTGTCATCTTTATTATAGTCACCTGACTTATCCAAGAACACTTAATATTTTCCCATTTGTTTAGATGTGATTTTATTTGTGTGGAAAGTGTTTTATAGTTTTGCTCATATAGTTCCTGATTTTCCCTTGGCAGATAGATTCAATGGGAGAATTTTAAGCCAAAAAAAAGGGGTATACTAGGACATAAAATATATTTTTTATTTTATTATAGTTTGAACAAATATAAAGTAAAATTTGTATTTTCATGTATAAAACAGAATATCAAGAAGAGTATTATTCATGAAATCACAAATTTGTTTTATAGAAGTACACACAAACACATATACACACATGCCCATACCCACAAACACACTTGAACAATGGTTATGGCCTTCCTGTAGAAATATTGGTCAGTCCATAATCATTAACAATCTCTTCTTCCTTCCTCATTTCTCTCTTTAGATTGAAAGAACATTTTCTGGTTACAATTAGTTCATTTTTTAAGTCTAGTAATGAAAAAGGTTCTCAGGTTCAAGGGATTTTGTTTTCCTTTTTCATATATATTTATATATCTTCCAGATTAAAGAAAAAAATTCAAATTACTAGAAATGTTTGAATAATGAAGTGAGTAGCACATATTACAACTTCTATTAATGGATACGATCAGAAAGAGCAAGCTTGGTGGGGAAAAGATCTTTGCTTAGAACTCCCCACAGTCAATAAAGAAATGGTTACAGTAATGTCAAACTCAGTTTTTTTTTTTTTTTTTTTCTTTTCTGAAATAACATAAGGGTCAATGACTTTTGTCAAAATTTCCTTTTCCTGCTTCAAATGAGTCCTTCTTTCATTGTCTGCCTTCTATGAAGCCCTGATGTCTATTCTTTGTAACTCAGCTCATTAAACTGAGTAGGAGAGTCTGAATTCATTACTGCTTATCAGGTTCCTACTTATCATTTTTTGCCTTACAGAATTTGTATCTCCTATAATACTCCAAGAAAGTCTTACCTTTCAGCTCAAAGATTATAATAATCACAAATCAGGGGCAGCTAGGTGGCACAGTGGATAGAGCACCGGCCTTGAATTCAGGAGGACCTGAGTTCAAATCTAGTCTCAGACACTTAACACTTCCTAGCTGTGTGACCCTGGGCAAGTCACTTAACCCCAGCCTCAGGGGGGGAAAAAAAAAAGGAAAAAAAATAATAATCACAAATCACCTTGATAGCTGAGAGGGAATATTTATTCCTTTTTTATAAATTTTTCCTGGTTTTACATGTACTTCATTTAAAAGAAAAGCACATTTCCTTATTATCATATTAGGACAGAAAAATCAGACCAAAAGGGGAAAACCATTAGAGAGAAAAAAAAAAAAAAAAAAAAACAAGAAAAAAATTTTAAAAAGTGAACACAGTATGTGTTGATTTACAATCAAACTCAATATTTTTTTTTTTTTCTCTCTGGATGCCAATGGTGTTTTCCATCCAAAATTTATTGCGATTGCCTTGTATTACTAAACCACTGAAAAGAACTGTCTTTCATAACTGATCAATGCATAAACTTGCTGTTACTGTACACAATGTATTCCTGGTTCTGTTTGGTTTCACTCAGCATCAGTTCATGTAAATCTTTTCAAGCCTTTCTAAAAATAGCCTGTTTTTCATTATATAGAACAATAATATTCCAATACTTTCATATACCATAACTTAATCAGACATTCCCCAATTAATAGTCTTCTATACATTTTCCAATTCTTTGACTTCACAAAAATTGCTGCTACAAATATTTTTACACATGTGGGTCCATTTTCTTTCTTTATGATTTCCTTAGGATATAGACCCAGTAGTGGCACTGTTGGGTTGCAATAATTTTATAGCTCTTTGGACAAAATTCCAAATTGCTGTCCAGAATGATTGGATCATTTCACAACTCCACAAACAATACATTAGTGCCCCCATTTTCTTATATCCCCTACAGTATTTATCTTTATCTTTTCCTTTCATCTTACCCAATCTGAGATGTATGAGGTGGTGCCTCAGAGTTGTTTTAATTTTCATTTTTCTAATCAATAGTGATTTAAACATTTTTCTTATGACTGATGGATAATTTTAATGTCTTCATCTGAAAAGTGCCTGATCGTATCCTATTTATTCCTTTTAACTATGAATGCTAAGATTATTACTTTTTAATTAGTTCTCAAAACTTTATTAGATTTATAATAAATTTGACTTGTAATATAATAAATTTCCCTTCAGAGAACAGATTGGTATGTTTCATCTGGTTAAAATCTTTCTGATATGCCCACTTTTTCCTCAATCTATGTATAAAATCTCTCCCCCCCCCCCCCATCATACACTCCTCTATGTTAAAAAATGGTGAAAAACGCCTATGGGTGTGCTGTTTAATATTCAATTAACTTATTGAGCAGGCAGTAATTTGGTCAAGTCTGGTCATTGACACTAACTAGTTTGGGCTGGATCAACTATTATCTTAAGTTTGTGGTTTTCTCAAAAATCAGAATGAGTTCTGATTGGCTGAATCCACCTGTGTCTTCCTAGCTCCCCCAATTCCTTGCTTGCTCAAGGCTTCCTTCTATTGATCACTTAATTGTTCTGTGAATCCTAACCTTCCTTAACTCTCACTTTCTGAAAACTCTCACTTTGTCAATGATACCCACTCAACACTATCCACAGCTTGTAACACTGTGGATATCCTATTTTTCGGCATTTCCCCACACTAAACAGCATTTTACAGCCAGTGTTTCTGAAAAAATATAGATAAATGGGTCAAATTGTAAGAATGCAAGTAAATCTCCAATAGATAAATTGTTAAAGGATATGAAAATTTTCAGATAAAAAAAAACAAAGCCATTTATAATCTTATAAAAAATTAAATCACTATTGATTAGAGAAATGAAAATTAAAACACTTCTGGGATACCAACTCATATCTATTTCTGAGGTACCAACTCATACCTATTTCTGAAGTACCAATTCGTACCTATTTGATTGACCAAGATGAGAGGAAAAAATAATGATAAATGTTGTAAGAATATGAGAAAATTAGAACACGAATGTGTTTTTGCTCTGTCATTCTGGAGAACAATTTGAAACTATGCCCAAAGGGCTATTCAATTGTGTATACCTTTTGATCCAATAGTGTCACTACTTGGTCTAAATGCCAAAGAGGTCATAAAAAAGGGAAAAAGACTCACATGTACAAAAATGTTTGTAGTACCTTTTTTCATAGTGGCAAAGAATTGGAAATTGAGTATATGCACATTAATTGGGGAATGGCTGAATAAGTTATGGTATATGAATATAATCAGCTTTATTCCTGCCCATGCTTTCATTCTCACCAACCTGTCACATGTTTGTCCATGCCATAAATAAATCCCTGATTCATTTGAACCTCTACCTTCTCCCTTAGAGGTATTTTGAGGAAAGTGTCACTTAGCAATCTATATAGCTACCTTAATTATAAATACTGCATAATATTACTACACAATACTATATAATAATGGTACATAAATACTAAGTAATTATTGAATAAATGAGAATGAAATACTTCTAAAATAGTTTTAAAAATCTGGAAACAAATTGGAGTAAACTAAATATGGTCCCTAGAAGAAATGAGACCTAAGAAAACTTCTGAAGAAAGGGACAAGATGAAGAGTAATCTCACTCTACACACTGGTTTGAAATAGATGATTTTTTTAATTTTTATTTTTATTTTTATTTTTATTTTATTTTATTTATTTATTTATTATTATTATTTTTTTTTTTTTGCTAAAGCATTTGGGATTAAGAGACTTGCCTAATCACACAGCTAGGAAGTGTTAAATATCTGATTTGAACTCAGGTCCTACTGACTTCAGGGCGGGAGGGTGCTCTATCCACTGTATCACCTAGCTGCCCCAAAATAGATGATTTGCAACATACCTTCAAGGACTTAACAAACTTATCTAATGTTTATCATTTATTAAGAGCTAATAAACATGACTTGTAAATAAGCTTAGAAGTTATCACAGAATATTTGTCCAAAAGACTGCTGATAGTTTGCTTAAACAGAATGATACAATGATTGCTAGATTTTGCATTTTAATGTTTTGTGAATATGAACTATATTATATATTCTCTCTCTCCCTGAGGGTATTGATATTCCAGTAGAGGAAGGCTGAATATATAGAGTAGGTAGAGGTAAAAATCATAAAGATGATAGATGGTATTGGACATGTTTTTGGAGATGTCCTGGAAGTATCCTTTCCTTTCCGTGCAAATTAAGAAAAAAAAAAGTCTCCTGAAGGTTGGGTCTTCTCTCTCCCCAAGGGAAGATTAGAGTGAAAAGATTTATCATCCAGCAAATTGATTATATGATTAAATACTGAAAAACAATTTTGAAAATTAAGAACTTCTGTTTTCCCAAAGACCCATTTTATTTTTTCTTATTTGGGGAGGGTTTTGATGAATTTATTTACAAAATCACACTCATTTTTCTTTACATGGAAACTATGATCTGTGTCATATCTTCTGATGTCTTTTATTTTGGCTTCCTTTCAACCTCCTATATCTGGCCTTTTTGGGAAACAGGAAATCCTAAAAATCAAATGTGAAAGAGTATACTTAATTCAATTCTTACTCTAAGTTTTATCCTTATGTATTAAGGTCTGTAAAAGTCAGACTAAGTTGTCTATTATCAATCAAGTAATTTCATTTCAGTTTTAAAAATAAATCTCATCCTTCTTCCTCTTACAATATTGTGTTAGTTATTCCTTAATTTTTTTCCAAGAGAGAATGAAGAAATTTCTGCAGCTTCAATCTATATATATTTTTTTATTCTTAAACTACAAGTTTGTGCTGTTTTTAAAGCTGAAATTTAAAATACAAAATTGCTTGTAAATTAATTCTATTTAATTAGATATCTCAAGGACAGGGATGAAGATCATTGAAAGAAAGAAACTAGAAAGATCTCTTCTAAAACTTTTTCAAGAAAATATTTTCCATGTTGCATGGTTTAAAAATTTAGAACAGAATTAAACAGAAACTGTTAATGTGGACTTTAAAATACTTTTAAAAATATCTTTTAAAATCTATATCTTCACCCTCCCTCTCCAAACTGAATTTGTTCATTTATTCTAATGAAGATACTAAAATGTATTGAATAAATTGATATTTTTGGTAGTAAACCAAGTGTCTTTCAGAAGGTTTTTAAAATATATAAGTGATGTAAATCATGCACATATAAAACATAACATTATACTATGTCATTAAAAAGTTTGCTTTCAACAACAAAAAGAAATATCAGTCCAGTCTTTCCACCAACTCTGATATTCATGAATCTTGTACCTAATATATTATAACTCCTCAAATTAGAAGGT
This sequence comes from Sminthopsis crassicaudata, assembly GCF_048593235.1. Lineage (NCBI taxonomy): Eukaryota > Metazoa > Chordata > Mammalia > Dasyuromorphia > Dasyuridae > Sminthopsis > Sminthopsis crassicaudata. The sequence goes on along the minus strand of NC_133618.1, from coordinate 301,121,150 downwards.
TAAACTATTGACCTGACTTTATTTATTTGTGTGTTCATTTATTTGAAGTTTGTTGACTTGAGAATGAGTTTCAGATAGATTTGAAAGGAGTTTTGTTTTAAAGAGCATTCAAACCAGGTCAAAAAATAAAATCCAGATCAATACTGAAAAAAATGATCTCAGTCTATTTTTACATCATTGAAGGAAGACGTATCGAGATTGGAAAAATCATAGATTCTCTGTTTATTAACTTTCAATTGTTTAAAAAAGAGATGACTGCCAAAGCTAAAAAGATCCAAAAATGTAGCTGTGAGTGTCTGGTTATGAAATAGCATGATAAACTTTTATTTATCATGATAGTTCTTGCCTTTCTATTTGTTATCATGTCAATAACTATTTTAACACAAGTCAGCAATTTTTTGTATATTATTTTCTAAATAGAAATTTCAGGACTTCTAGAAAAGAGCTGTGATCAGTAGCCATTGATAACTATGAGTTCTTGAAGAGACCTTATATAATTATTGATCTTCCCTCTTTAATTGAGCAGGTAAAAAGGCAGGGCTCAATAGCAAAACTTTGTTGTCCCAGAAAAACCCTGGCAACACAAAGATTAACATTGCCCTAAATCAGTGATAGGAGGAAATTAATGAACAAAAAAACAAAACAAAACAAAACAAAATAAACAAACAAATAAAAAAACAACTCTGGTGGCTTTTTATAATATAAAACTATATTATAAAGCAGTAGTTATCAAAACCATTTAGTAGCTGAATAGAGTATTAAATCAATAAAATAGATTAGATAAACATGACACAATAATCAAGATGTATAGTAATCTGGTATTTGATAAACCACGAAATTCTAGCTTCTGGAATAAGAGCTCATTATTTCACAAAAATTTCTGGAAAACTGGAAAATAATAAGTCAGAAACTTGACATAGATGTACATCTTAAACCCCATACCAAAATAAAGTCAAACTGGGTACATGATTTGGGTATAAAGGATAATACCATAAACAAATTCAGAGAGAAAGAGATAATTTACCTATCAGATCTTTGGAGAAGGGAAGAATTTATGACCAAAGAAAAAACTAGAGAACATTATGGAAGGAAATGTGGACAACTTTGATTACATTAAATTAAAAAGTTTTGTTACAAAAAACCAACAGACACAAGATTAAAAGGGAAGTACAAAGATGGGAAAAATCTTTGTAGCCAGTGTTTTCTGTCATTTCTAAAATATATAAAGAACTGTGTCAAATTTATAAGAATACAAGTTATTCCCCAATTGATAAATGGTCAAAGAATATGAACAGACAATTTTCAAATAATAAAATCAAAGCCAACTATAGCTTGTGCTCTAAATCACTATTGATTAGAGAAATGCAAATTAAAGCAACTCTGAGGTACCACCTCACACCTCTCAGATTGGCTAAGATGACATGAAAAGATAATGACAAACGTTGACAAGATTGTGGTAAAATTGGGACACTAATACATTGATGGTGGAGTTGTGAAATGATCTAACCATTCTGGAAAACAATCTGTAACTATGCCCAAGGGGCTGTAAAACTGCATACTCTATGACCCAGTAGTACCATTACTGGATCTGTATCCCAAGGAAATCATAAAGAAGAGAAAAGAACTCACATGTGCACAAATGTTTGTAGTAGCTCTTTTTGTGGTAGCAAAGAATTTGAAAATGAATAGATGCCCATCATTTGGGGAATGTCTGAACAACTTGTGATATATGAAGATAATAGGATATTGTTGGTCTATTAAAAAAATGATACACAAGGTAATTTTAGAAGGGCTTAGAAAGACTTACACGAACTGATGCTGAGCAAAACAAGAAAAATCAGAAGTACATTATACACAATAACAGCAAAAATGTTCAACTATGAAAGATCCGGTTCTTCTCAATGGTTTAATGATCCCAAAACAATCTCGATAAACTTTGGACAGAAAATGCCATCTGTAAAAGAACCAATGTAAATCAACACATGCTACATTCCCTGTTCCCTTCCTTTTTCCTGTTTTCTTATATGTCCCATGGTTTTTCCCATTTGCTCTGTTTTTTTTTTCTCTCCCAAAATTATTCATAATGTGTCTTAAAAATAAATAAATTTATGAGGGAAAAATGAGTAATAGGAGCACCTACCTTTCATATTGACAACCATAACCATAACCACAATAAGAACAACAACCACAGTAGTCACAATAGCCATAAATTTAAATGAAAGAGTGAAGAAGAGAACAGCAAACACATCTTTAAAATGAAGGTTTTTATTTCTCTGAAGTTCAGATGCAAGGAATGGACCTTCTTTATTTAGAAGTCTTATATATGCTCCAACTTTGCTTAAGGCAATTTAAGATTCTGTACACCTGCACTGGAAATAATCCAGAAGGCAAGAGATCTAGAATTGTGGAGACAATAGTTAGAGAGCACATAATTTTCATCCATGGTACTTATAGTCTCTCCTGCCATGTGGGTGGGCTAGTATCATTGTCAATGTGTGCAGATGTGTCCCTCAAGTATGAACCTTGATGTTACTTCTTCAGTGCTTGATATACGTTACTGGTAATACTTGGTCAGGGTCATATTTCTGAGAGCACAAGTTATGGAATTCTATACATGTGTACATCTCTACAAAAAAAAGTGCAAACTTTCTTATGTTTTTATTTTATCTTTATTTTATTTTTTTTTAATGTTGAAAAAAAATGAACTTTTAAAGCCTTGATTTCCTGAATTAAGAAGTTAACATTTTATAAACAGAATATTTGAATGACAAAAATACCACTGAGAATTGAATTGAAATAAAATTTCTTAAAATGAGTTCAGTTGAATAATTGAGAACTTAAGTATTGGATAAAGGAACAAACTATATGTTTTAATTAAGTCACTACTTCTATACATAGTCTATGTTTTACCTAATAATGATATTTAATCATCTTGTAGACCATAAACAACAATGTGGATACACTTACCTGGGACATAGCAATTATCACAACTTATTCATGTCTGGCTCTCCTTTGCTATTCTTCTCCATGTCATTCTGCAAATTCAATCCTGGGAGTAGGAAAGAATAAGTTATCTTTTTTCCAGTCATCTGATTCATTATGAGAATTCCATCAAAAATATAATACAAACATCTAATTTAAACAATTAAGAAAAAACAGACAAAAATCAAATAAAGTATAGTTTGTATTTTATACAATAAACTCCTATTTTTTTTTAAACTCATCTGTCCCTCAGGGGGAAAATAATTGAAATTACCAAACAGTACAGTAAAGCAATCTTTCAATTTATCTCATGAAATGAAATCTTAGAAATTAACATCTTCATTCTTATATATATCCTTATAATTTGATGACATCTTTATATATTTCGTCTATAACTATCATTAGAAATATAGGACTAGAGATATATAAAGATATCTATCTATATTTATATAGATCTCAATAGATCTGAAAAAGCCTGCCTTCATAGAAAGCAATTTTTCATTTAACTTTTACTTAAGATACTGTTATATTCCCCCTTCTTCACCTCCCTATGGTTGTAATACTATTTTACTTTTAAATGGAGGCAGGTTTTGTATTTACAGAGATTTTAGAATTGATATAGAAATCCTTACAGGCCAGCTTAGCTTTGACAAAGTATTCTTTTACTTTAAAACCACCACCATAATGTTAGATAAGATTAGAAGTTGGGGGAAAGGAAAAAATTTCCATTTGAATGATGCACATTTTTGTGTTCTTTCTTTATTAAAAGTACACAATACACTTGAAATGTACAATCGTATTTGAATGGTTATTCATGGGATTCAAGGCACTGTTTACTTTTTTTAAAAAAAGTTCCTATTTTTACATCTAAATGCTCTCAAATGTACCCAGATTGAACACATCTGTTGGAAGAGTTAGATAGGGACCCTGCAGCATTCTTCTCTGGTCTAAACTAGCTAACTGGCACTTAACACAGGACTAAATAAGCTTGCTTGATTTTCCTTTGTCCCAGGAGAAGGATAATGCCTGATTGTCCCTTTGGGAAACAGACAACTTCTGTGTACAATGGCGAAATGGAAGCTACATACTATTCAGAAAATTGCTATTTAGATTTATGCTACATGTATTCCAAAAGTTTGTGAAATAGGAATGCCTAGAGACTTAGCCAAAAAAGGCAGATGAGTGTGGTATCCAGGGGAATAGATGATAGTAATGGAAGAAACTTTAAGTTCATTTCATCCAATGGTCCTCAAAGTGAAGTCCAGAAACACCTCAGTGGTCTCCAAGGCCCTCTCATGAAGTCCCCAAGGTCAAAACTATTTTCATAAAAATACTAACATTTTATAGTTAATCTATTATATAGTAAATGGATATAAACAAAATAGGCATAAACAAAAACTATTTAAGAGTATAAAATGTAAAGTTTTCCTAAAACTAAAATGTAAAGTTTTCCTAAAACTACTAAGCTTAAGAACTGCTGGTCCAGTTAACCTCAAAATGTTCATATGAGAAAACAAAGAAAAAGAGGTCCAAAGACTTTCAGTGATTTATACAAGGTGACACAGGAAAAAAGCAACTAATCCCAATCCAAACCTGTGTTCTCTATCAGTGCAGACCTCCTCTATTTCATAACACACACATACACACACACACACACACACACACACACACACACACACATGCACACACATCCCTCTCATGAAGTAAATATTTCTTTTAAAGAAGAAAAAGAGAAAGGTTGGAAATAAGAGTGGCATTGGGGGAAGAAATTTCCCTCGTTTGGTTTAGATAAAACAGAGCATATGCCTTCATGAAATGCCCTGTCAGAAATGATTAGATTTTATAGAAGTGTGGATAATTTTTAATGCGAGGACAATTTCTAAAATGCACGAATTTTACTATGTAAAGCTTGAAACACCATTTCATCTATTCGCCTATAAAAGTGTCATTGAACTGCCTTTAAGTTACCTGGCAAGAATTGCCAAGACACTTTTCTTTTTTACCTCTCATATCAAAATATGAAGAAACTTAGATTTAAAAAAAGTTTCCTATCAATTTCTCTCCTTTACACATGAAAACACATGATCTACTATCAGTAAAGAAAGGAAGGTCCACTCCTTTATACAACAATTTCTCTTTCCCAATAATTTGGTTGGTTTATCCCTGACTGGATTTAATTTTCTAGTTCCAAATATCAGGTATAATAAAAATGAAACAATTCTTGATGACCAGATAAGATTTTTGTACTTTGGAATGAAATAGGGTTAAGTACTATGGTCATCCTTGCATTAGAAGTTGGTGCCATCTTGAATCTGTTTATTATTCCTCTTAACTCTCTTGGGGCACTTAGCACATTTTCAATTATTAATTGAAATATAAACAGAAATATGTATTATTACCAAAAATATATTACCCTGTTGTGGTGCATGTTCAACTCAAAATACAAATTATAGAAATATTTCTAAGAAATAGTGAAGTTATCCAAGTGTTACTATTTGCTGATGACATTATGTTCCTTGCAACAAATCTTTTAAGTTTGCAGAGGCTCCTAAAAGGAATCTATAATTTACTAAAATAATTTGAACTAGCTTTCCAACAGAAAAATCTAGTAGATTGAGAATGCCTATTATCCAGACTTTGATATGCTATTAGATGGATAGCCAATAGAACTGGACTATCATTGCATATATCTTAGATGGACAATTATTGTAAAAGCAAAATTTGTTTAATGTAGTTTTAGATGATTTTTCCTTAATGGAAAAGAAATTCCCCAATTGGTCCAGGGAATTAGAGTTTGAAATATTGGCATAGACTCATAGCCACCCAAATTATTAAGGGCTCAGGTTCAAGTCCTATATAATTCTAATTGTCAATCATGTCAATACATCTCCTTGATTTACTACAATAAATGGAGTGAAATGGGATAGTGTTCATCTGAATCAATGAATATGTCCTGTTTAAATCTTTTTATTGTTAAATAAATCTCTTTTTTATTGAGTTTTATATATACTATAAGTAATTTCACTGCATTTCAATCCTGGACCTGCTAACCAGGGGACTAAACTATGTTGACCCTGCCCAGAATAATGACTTGGGATAAAGTTAGAATTGGGAAAGGGAATGAATTGGATTATTTTGGGGAAATTACAGTGATTCTGTTGACAATATCAGAGAATCTTAAGGGCAGTAGAATCTTTAGAAGCTATCTAATCTAAAAAAAGAACTCCTCACTATAACATATTATACAATTCATCATAAGGTTTCTTTCTTTTTCATGCCCTCCAAAAAAGATGAAATCACACTTTCTGATATAGTCTTTCTTACTTGAAATCAAACATATTATATGGAAAGGCCAAACTTCTCTCTGCATGTTTATTTGTGTATGTGTGTCTATCTATTTGGGCATTTCTGGTGAGGTAATACAATATTTCTGAGATATTTTAACTAGTTGTAGAAATAAAAAAATAATAATGACATTTAATGTTTAAAATATATGAATAAAAATTAGATAAATAGGGCAAATTAATTATTTTATGAGGCAATAAATTAATCTTTGATTTTTATCAAGATATATATTATATCTATTAAGCTTGCATACAATGAATTTAATCATCTAGCTTTTCAGTTATATGCTTCAAATTTTTAATGTAAATAAGTCTTTCCATTAGCATCAAACACAAATTGATGAAAATTTCCTCTTCAAATGTTTAAAAGTGTTTGATGGCAATGGTGGTCAGATTGATGATGGTGGTGGGTCTATAGATAATACTTTTCATTTCAATGATTCATTTTTCCTCCTTGATAAGAGAACATTTAATGAATAGTTTAATGTGGTAAGAACATGTAGTCAACATAAGGAGCTTTTTGAAGCATCTTTCACAGGAGATCAGCTCATCCTCTAAACTTGACTTTCTCCCAGAGTTGCTGCATTTCCTATGATGCCATACTAACTCAATTGGATTAAGGTCTAGGGACCTATAAAGAAAATACAATCTGCATTTACTGCCTAGTTATAATCTCCCCATGTAGTGCATAATGTTTTCACAGTACAAATTATGTGTCAGGAATCGAATTTCACTAAAAGCAGTTCATAAAGAACTATAGAGAAGTGCTGAATGTGAGTCTCAACTGCTTTGAAGTTGGGCCTTCATTTGTAATCAACACAGACCCCAGCATGTGTTTGAGGATCATTGCTAAATTCCAATGTAACATTAGAAAATTGTAATTGCTACCCATTCTGTTAAGGAATGCACCATGCATATGATTAATATAGAATAGGATAACAGATGATCCCAGTAATTCCCTAGGTTAGGCCCCCTGTGTGGGCTGCAATCATGTCTAGGGTAAGGGGGACTGCTTTTTTGTATATCACTTCATTCTTAAGGAATCACATCTTTATGACTCTGCTAAGAAGGTAGATGAGTATAAACAAATGAATGAAAAACTAGATTTTGTTCTATGTAAAATGCAAAGAATAGAAATGAATAGAGAAATATGGTTCCATTTATATTCCAGAGTAATCACAAGTGCCATCTCTCAATGGACAATTTCAGAGGCAGTTAATATGCACTGTCCCTGTCTCTAGAAGGAAATTGTATTAAATCTCTAGAGTTCTACTGTCATTTCATCAGGAAAAATAACAGCCTGAAACTTAGCATGTTCCAGATGAGAAACAGGCATTGGGTTGCATCTGTCATGTTTCATTATTAACCTTTCTGATCATTGAGTAATACCTAAGGAAAAACATATATGTCACACAGTACAGTGTGTGTCAAAACAGGTGGTTAGGAAAAATAACTGAAGTCACAACCTTGTGGCTTCTAACATTTAACACAAGCATAGAAAGGAATTTACCAATTCCCACATTGCTGTATTCACACAGCTATTTTTGTATGTGAATATATGGACGGAATCCATTTAGGTTAGGAGATTTTACTCTGAACTTCTTTTGAAACATGTTGTGTAGATGATATATTTATTCATATGTTTCACAAATAGGCTCTAAGTACAAAGTATATGCAAAACATTATGATAGAGTCTGTTTTGGGGGAGAGAACTGGAGTTGGAAATGGAGCATAAAGGTGACTGAAACAGTCTTTGGTATCAAAAAGAAAACAACTGAAAAAGCAAAGGAAACATGTCAAATACTATGGAATGGAACAAAGAACAAAAAGAGTTCAAAGCACGAAAATAATATTCAGTCATCTGACACTTCCTAAATGAGTTACAGTAAGAGGTGGTTGATTTCATCTTAGTTCAATTCATGAAATTATAGAAGGTAAGAGTAATAAAGAAAACAAGCTATTTAATCAAAAAAACAATAGCCATTATGAAGAACCAATAGTGTGCCAGATGCTGTGCTAACTACAGGGAATATTAGTACTATTACTACTGCAACTGCTAGTATTGCTAGTACCAGTAGGAAAGTACTATTACTGCTGCAGCTGCTGCTGCTATTACTACAAATCATAATAAACAATTTCTAGTGACCTAAATCAAGCTAATCTAATGCCCTTGGTTCAGAATTTGAATTCAATACAATATATAACAGTAAAGAAAATATTTACTTGTGCAATAAGTAGGTAAATACGAGAGAGAGATAGAGACAGAGAGAGAGAGAGAGAGAGAGAGAGAGAGAGAGAGAGAGAGAGAGAGAGAGAGAGAGAGAGAGAGAGAGGGGGGGGGGAGGGAGAGGGAGAGGGAGATAGAAGAAAAAGGAGAGACAAAGACAGAGACAGAGGAGGGGGCACTAGCAGTTGGAGGCATCAAGAAAGAGTACTTGTAGAAGATAATGCTTGAATTTTGTCTTGAAGAAATAAAACATTTCTATGAGAAAGAGAAAAAAAAGGGATTTAATAAAGGATGAGAGAAAATAAGGGCATAGAAACAGAGATAGTGAATGGAGTAAAGTTTGAGTAGTAAAAGAGTAGATTAGTTTGATTGGAATAAAGCATATGATGTCAAATCAACTATTGCTTGTTAAGTTTCACTGTCTTCTAGGCATTGATCTAAGCACTAAGACAACAACAGAACTCTCTCTCCCCCTCCCTCCTCCTCTTTCCCTCCCCCCCTCTCCCTCCCCCCCTCTTCTCTCTCTCTCTCTCTCTCTCTCTCTCTCTCTCTCTCTCTCTCTCTCTCTCTTCTCTTGCTCTCTCTCTCTGTTTCTCTCTCCCCCTTTCTCTTGCTCTCGCTCTCTTCTCTCGCTCTCTTCTCTCGCTCTCTCTCTCCCTCCCTCTCTCTCCTTCACTCCTTTCTTCCTTTCCCCTTTCCCTCCCTCTCTCTCTCCCTCTCTCCCTCTCTCTCTCTCTCTCTCTCTCTCTCTCTCTCTCTCTCTCTCTCTCTCTCTCTCTCTCTCTCTCTCTCTCTCTCTCTCTCTCTCTCACACACACACACACACACACACACACACACACACACACACACAAAAGGCAAAGGTAATCCATTACATGCTGTGTCATTATCACTCATCTTGATTTTTGTCTTGCCATTGGACTGCAATGTGTCTGGATGAGAGAGTGAAGCTGATGACTTTGCACAGCTCTCCCTCACTTAAGTCTAATTCCAGTGAGTCAAGATATCACCTTCAGGATATCATCAGTTCTCTTTTAAAATGAAGAATGAAGAACATCAATAACATAAGAAGAGAATTGCCTTTGTGAAACTATAATATTGGAGATATGAGTTCCCTTGACCATATGTTCACTTTAAATGTAAACTTACATTTATATATTTTAGACATGAGTCCACTCTTCCCCTGAATAATGCGCATAGTCATGGAAAAGGCCATTTTGATTGATGGTGGGAATTTTTTTTTTTTTAATTTCTGGTCTTACAATGTGTTCTCTTGTGTGTGTGTGTGTGTGTGTGTGTGTGTGTGTGTGTGTGTGTGTGTGTGTGTGTGTGTGTGTGAACTTACTGTTAAAGGTAAATGTTCCAATAACAAGTGGTAAGTTCTAGTGTTTATCCGGCAGACTCATAGATTACCTTGAATCTAAAACCTTGAATCCCAATTTCTGGGAAGCAAATATGAGTGAGGATTTGGAGGGCCTGAGCAGAGTGTGTGAATGTAGGAGTAAATGGAATTCAGAAGGGATGTTTTAAATGCCAATTCTGTCCCAAGTACTATGCTAGGTACTAGAGGCTCACTTCAAGAGGCTCACTTCTATTTGGTAACATGAAAAGCTTCAGAGAAAAGGGGAAATTTTAGTTGGAATTTAAAAACATGAATTCATCTTAACAGGTTAAAAATAGGAACTTTCAAGATGGAAGTTGTTTGAGGAAATTTGTGTTAAGAGGAATCTACAAGGAACTATGTAGTGGGACTAACATATAGGTTGAATTCAGGGAGGTTAGAGTAGAAAGGTTGTGTGGAAGGGTGGAGTGATATAAGTCAAACAGAAAAATCTGAATCATTAGTTGCATGAATATAAGCAGATCTAGCTTCTCAGAGCTTCTTCTTCCCCATCCTTAAAATGGACATAAAACATTTTTTATCCTAGTCACCTCACAAAGCTAGGTATTGATAAATAACAACATAAATATTGTTTTTTATTAAAGCTTTTTATTTTCAAAACATATGCATGGATAATTTTTCAACAATGACCCTTACAAAACCTTATGTTCTAAATTCCCCCCTTCTCCCACACCACCCCTAAATGGCAAGTAATCCAGTATATATATTGAACATGTTAAAAATATATAACAAAAATATTGTTGTTAATTTTAAAGAGACATAGATGTGAGGTTAAGAAGACTAGACAATTTGGAAGACATTCAAAGTTTTTGAGCATGGGAATGGCATTTAGACTCTATCAGGGCAAGAAAAAATGTATACGCATATGCACAAATTAACACATATGTATGTGTGTGTGTATTCTAGACATTTTAGACATTTTATTTCATCCATGTTGGAAATTATTTTGTGTAAAAACAAGGTATATAGAAAGAAATGGTATATAATCCAGGCAAGTAGCAAGTTACAAAAAATTTTTAGGGATTCTTAGAGATTGGGAACTAAAAGATTAAGAGGTTCTACAGAGTCACATGGATAATATTAATAGTTTTTGTTCTGTCGTTTCAGTTACGTCCAATTCTTAGAGTTTGCATTTGGATTTTTTTTTTTTTTTTTTGGCAAAGATACTGGGCTGATTTTCCATTCCTTCTCCAGTTCATTTTACAAATGAGGCAAACTATGGTTAACAAGGTGTTGTGATACTGGAGCCAAGTGCCAGTGGCTGCTGAGGTCTATCTCAGACCTTAGAATAGATCCCTTCATGTGAGAGGATGATGATGATACAAGGAGACTAAGAGGCAGTTGCATTCTCTGACCTCTCTCCTCTTCCCTCTGCCTCCAATTTATTCCATTCACAATTCACAAGGAACATCTGCGAAGGCTGCTTTGCAAACTCCTTCAAGTTTATGATTCACAGCTGTAGAAGTTCTTAGAGAACTGACCTGCCCCTTCACCTACCCCTTCATGGTTCTTAACTCAAGATAAATGACTTGCCCAGAGTCACACAACTAATAAGTGTATGAGATTAGATTTGAACTCAGGAAGACACATTTTCTTGATTCCAGACATATACACTGAGCCACCAAATTGTATCACTCTTACCAGAGGAAGACTGAAATTCAAGTCTTGTTAACATCCAAACTGGATCTCTGTGCCTTTTTCTTTGAATACAGAGTCCCCAGAACTTTGCACATTATTGGGAACATAGTAAGTGTTTAATAAATGTTTTTTGACTGACTGCCATTAAAGGTCTAATACATGGTTCTTGAAGTAGATTTACTTGATTTTAGAGAGATATTATAAGAAGATTAGTAGAAAGAAGGGATTGAAAAGAATGAAACTTGTTAACCAATTATTTATGTAAATACTAGAAAAAGAGCTAAACTAGATTGGCAGCACAGAATGGCAATTGGGAAAAAATCTGAGAGATATAGCAAAAGAAATATATAATTATGTGTTATGTAATTATATAATGACTAAGGTATTATAGGTGGGAAGTATTATAGGAAGGAGTCAAAGTAAAAGTTTTTGAATTTGGGAAAAGAAATGATGATTCTATTAACAAAAATAGAGACCTCAAAAATGATAGGGGAGGTTTGGTTTTAAAAGAAGAAAAATAACATTCAAACTGATATTTTCTTCTAATAGCATATTTTACAATATTTTTAAAGCAATTGATGAGAAACATAATTACTTCCTGATATAGGGAAAGTAGCATATCCAGAAGCAAACAATTAAATTCTAGCAACTACAATACCATTGTTAAAAGATTTGTTTTTATTAATACAATAAAATACTTCAGTTTTTTCCTGTCTTTCTGTGTGGTCTTTTATATGGAAAAATTTCGATGGATAAGACCACCCTGACTTTTAATTCTCACTTTTCTGGGGAGGAAAAATTATTTCCCTTCATTGTTGTCTGTGGAATTTGAATCTGAATTCCTCATATTAATTTACTATCTTCATATTCATGATGTTGGTATTCACTTAGTAATATGGATAAATCTGGGGACAGATAATAGCCTAAAAGAGTCATTCTTTTACAGAAGACCTGCACATTTTGAGAAAAATTGGAATAGAATCCACAATGAGATGAAGTTCTGTTTTACCATTATTTTTGTATGAAATGCTCCATTCACACATATGATTATAAACATGGATCAATGTTAACGTAGTTACACAGATAGAATGAGCAATATTTGTCATTTTTGAAGCTAATTAAATATAATTCTGCATTCAGGCTATTATTTTACCCTATAAGACAACAACTGTCAATTAATAATATCTGCTTTATCTGAAGTCTAGCACAATGAAGTTACAAAAATATCATTTAAATATAGGAAAGCATCTGGCTAATTTCCAATGTATTATCTTTGAAAATATTAAGGCTTTCTTCAAAGCAAAGGTTTTAAGTCCCTTTTGATGCTGATAGGGTTGCATAAGGATTTCAACTCAACTGATGTGAATGATTATTATTACATAATAATAAATTGTATATAGAGAGAGTGCTTTGATAAAGTTTTTTTTAAAGTACTTTACATTTTTCTTCTGAGTCTTATAATAACGCTATAAAATAAGTACTGCAGATGTTATATCATCAGGGTGGTGTAATGTTTAGTATTTTACGAGAAAAAATACTCCAGAATCATTGTTTCTTACAATGGAAATGAATGAATGATTGGATGAACAAAATAATTTAATTCCTTATTTTGTACCAGACACTGGGACATTAATTCAGAAAGCAAGGCAGTCCTTACTTTCAGGGAAATTACACTCTACTGGGGAGAAGGAGAGGAGAGACGGCAGTTCATAGAGAATATTGGTGGTGAGGAAAATGACCAGGTGGTCTGGAAAATCACTAGGATGATGAATTGAACTACATAACAGAACAGGGAAACTTGGCTTTCCAAAGGCAATTGTAAAGTTGATTTTTTTTTTATTAGCTATGTGACTAAGGGTAAATCACTTAACCTCTCTCTTCATCAGTTTCTTATAAAAATTTACCATTTTTTTATTTACCATTCCTCTTACATGAAACCCTCCTTTCATACAAATGATTATAAATATGATTCAGGTAATTGAATTACAAAAAAGTTGTAATTAGTAAAATTAACATCTATACCATAAGATTATGAGGATCAAATCAACTAATATATATATATATATATATATATATATATAAATTGAAAAGCTTAATGTGCCATATAAATGTCATTTTAAAGTTACTCCTGCTTTTAATACTGTTACTATTACTATTGTTGCTGCTGCTGCTGCTATTGAAACAAAGTATAGTAAGCAAACCTCAGGCATCTCTGAACATATCATTCATAAGTAGACTAGATGTCATGGTTCTAGGTGTTTCAATGGATAGAGCAGCTGGCCTGACTCATCTTCGGATATCAAATCTGGCCTTACATATTTACTAGCTGTGTGTTCTAAGGCAATCACTTAAGTTTCAGTTTCCTTATCTGTATAATGAGCTGAAGAAGTAAATGGCAAACCATTCCAGAATCTTTGTCAAGAAAAATCCAATTGGGATCATGAAAATTCAGATACTTTTATTCAGATTACTGAAGAAGGCTTATTAGGATAATCAAATTTTAGTTGGCAGAATTTCTTTGGTATTACAATATCATTATGAGACTTATTTTATATTTTTCTGCATTCGTACCATGCTTCAACTCCAGGAGAAAGGTAGCCAGTCTAATCGAAATGTATCATACTTTCAGATTGCAAGACGTTTAAGTAATCATCTTTCTGGCACAATGAGCAGAAGGGAGGAGCATCCTCTTGGCAGTCAATTAAGCATGCCATATTCCCAAATATATTACCTTGGGTGTATCTGGGAGGAGGAAACATTACCTGTTTAGTGCATCAATAACTCCCCCTCTAAATTAAAAAAAAAACTATATGTATAATAATTCAAAAAGTATATTATTCTCATATTCATTGATCTTGCTTTATCCATTAAATTGCATTGTTTCTCAGGCTACATAACTAGGTTCTATAATTCATAACTTTTTAAAAAAAATTACCTCTTTGAGAAATGACCCCAGAGGACATTTACTATCATATTCTTTAGTCTGTCTTTCTTCCCACCTTGTATCTAGGCAAAGTAGATAAATATGAAACTATATATGAACATCCATCCCTCAGCTGTTGATATAAGACTTCTCTATACAAATGGTCTCCAAACTTCTCAATTGAGTTAGAGTAAATGACTTTCTCTTACCCTTCACCTATGAGGGAAAACAAAGTAATTGCCTGTGATGTTTGAGACTGGCAATCTTCCTGTACCCCTATTCACCAATACCTTTAAATTCAATGATGTCCTGTCATGCAAGTTTCTTTAAGTGTTAATTTCTTCAGTCGTGTTTTATTCTTTGTGACCCATTTGGGATTTTCTTGGCAAAGATACTAGAGGAGTTTTCCATTTTTTTCTGAGGCAAACAAGGTTAAATGACTTGTGCATGGTCACACAGCTACTCAGTGTCTGAGACCAGATTTTGAACTCATGAAAATGGGTCTTCCTGACCTCAGATGTGGCATTTTGTCCACTGTGCCACCAGCTGTCCTAAGTATTTGATAGGAGAACAGAAAAGGGTACATTTATGAGTGGCTTTGTTATATATATAAGGTTTTCATTTCTTCTAGAATATTAAACAACTATTATGGTGATTATTTTTCAGTCATGTCCAATCCTTCATAAACCCATTGAGAGTTTTCTTGGCAAAGACACTGTAGTAGTTTGATCTATCTATCTTCAGCTCATTTTACAGATTAGGTAACTGAGGCAAACAAGGTAAAGTGAATTGCCAAGGATCACAGAGCTAAGTCAGAGATGGAAGCTGGATTTGAATTTAGGAAGATGAATCTTCCCATCTTCAGGGCTAGCACTTTATACACTGTGTCATCTAGCTTGCTCTTTTTTATGCGCAACTGTATGGGTATAAATGCAGATTGGTCTTTCTAAAAAAAAAAAAAAAAAAAAAAAAGAACATGATTGTGCTGGAGGAATCCATTCTTCTAAGATGTTTCTAGGAAAGAATGAAACTTACCTTAATAATATGTAAAAACTTTAAGGAGTTAATAGAAAAGAAAGGCTTTGAGATGGAAGATCGGAATAAACTTTTGTCGAAACTGAATGATAGAAGGTTATAAAATAGAACAGAGTTTCTTATTCTGGAGTTCATACACCTGCCAAGGATTCTGTGGACAGATTGCAGGGGGGGGGGGGTTTGTGAACTTTGAAGGGGAAAATATACATACCTGCACATACATAGAGTCATATATACATACATATATGCATATATTTAGACCTATACACACAATACATACAAACACATATACATACATGTATATATATACATATACACATATGTGTATACACACATATATATATAAAACTAACTTCTAACTGAAAGTTAGCATCTCACTTATTTGTAAACATGAGTTCCTAAAACCAAAGCAATTCTACCAATTAAATTATTTCTCCTAATACAGTCTCTTTATTGTAAAGATGGTTCTATATGTTTCAATGGTTAGTAAAGAAGTGTATTACTCATAAACACACACGTATATCTATACACACACAAACACACATGTACATACAAGGTTAAGGAACTGATCTGAGTCAGGATTTCCTGTTACAGTTCCCCTCTGTGTTAGAAATTTCTAAACTTGTATTTGCATTTTTGAAGTATGATTTTTTTTAAGGAAAATCATGAGAATTTTGTATTACCAAAAAAGTGCTAACTTACATTAGTAAATGGGTTTCTCTTATCTGTAAGTTTTCTACATCAAGAAAGTCATAAGTCTAACCCCAATTTTTCTTTAATCCCTACCTCAAAAATAACAGATATGACCTAAAACCAAATAACAGTGATGGATGGGCAATAGTCCATGGGAGATAATATTTGGGAAGGAAGCAAAAATTATACTCATATCATCAAATGCATGTATGTGTACTCATACATACATAAATGCATACGTATATATATGTATATATATATGTATGTGTATAGAATAAGCAATATGAATTATAAATATGAAACAATCAATTAACAAGCATTTATTAAAATATTATTATGTGCAAAACATGACTAGGACCTGGGAATAAAAGTACAAAATAGAAAAATATAATAATGTCTACTTGCAAAGATCTCCTGTTTTAATGGGGTAGGAGAAAGAAGGAACAAACAAAAATATATGGAGGAAAACATTTTTTAAATACACAAAAATGAGCTTAAAATACGATAACTTATGAGGAGGACACTAAATCAGGAAAGATTACAGGTAAAAGGGGATACTTGAGCTGAAGCTTTAAGAAAGAGATGAATTCCATCTGGAATGGTTAGGGAGGATGTGGACTCTAGGCATGAGGGTTGGCCAGTGACATAGTTTATGAAAAATTTGACCTTTTAAGGGTCATTGCTGTTTCACTTAATATCTAAGAACAAAAATATGGAGACAGGTAATAAAGTAGTATGATTTTATTTTTAAATAATAAAATTGTCCACTGAAATTTTACATGATTCAGTTCTTTGAATTAAATCTTTTAAATGTGCAATTGCAGTTCAAAATAGCCACCTAGGATTGGTTTAAAATCTCCTCAGTATTCTATTTAAAAATTGTTAACATCTTTCTTGGTAGCTTTAGTGATTCATCAGTGCACTACTTTTTTTCATGATAAAAAAAAAATAAGCCATAGCCCATAGATTAATGAAATCTTCAGTAAAATAAGATTTTACCTCACAAAACATATTCTAAAGCTTAAAATTAAAGCAATAATAAGCATAATTTAAGTTAGCATTACTACGAGCACATGATAGAATTAATTTGTTTTTGTTTTATATTTGTAAGTTATTAAATATATACTTTTTGAACTCTGATTTCATGCACAACTTTAAAAAAAATTCAGCTCAATATCCTTTTCTTTCTAAATTTTCAGCTTCCACTTCCCTTCTGCATATAATACAATGCTTAGTTTATTATACAACCATTTTAAATGGTATAAGAAAATTAATAAGAATTTCTTAAATATCAATAATGTATGAGACACCACATGAGATGGTCAGAAAACAAGTATATTTGAATATAAGCTTCTTGAGAACAAGGCTTTTCTTATTTTTAAGATTGTATCTCCAGTGCTTTGTGCATAGTAAGTGTTTGATAAATGCTTTATCCATTCATTCACTAAATTACAAAGAATAAAACAAAGAGCTTTAATTCTAAGGAGAAAAGCTAGAAATGAGTAATTATAATTAAAAAATAATAATGGATAGCAAATCCTTATTTTGGCCCTATCTGATTTTTGAACAGGAAAGGAGAAAATAAACGTTTGTCCTCATTTGAATGAGAAGACTGTCAAGAGAGAATCTCATGATCCCCAATGATTTCTGAGGATCAGAGCATACCCCATGTATTTAAAAGACTGTGGGAAACAAACAAACAAACAAGACCCATAAAAGACAGCTGGATATCATTATTGAGCAATGTCATTAAGAAATAGTAGGTGTTGAGAATTGTTGCTGAACAAATGCACTAGTTGTCAAAGAAAGGGAAGAGGATATGATATTCATACTATAGTTGATATAGCTTGAGTTAAATTTCTAGTAAAATTATAGAATATTATTATTTGAATAGTCTGTGATCATTTAAGGAGGAATTTTATAATGAAGAACAAAGAATAGTGTGAAAGATCACAACAAAATTATGCAATTCTTTTTTTTTTTTTTTTTTTTTTTTTTTTGGAAACACAGTAAATTGAACAACTAGATTAGAGAAATAATTCATACATATAAAATGCCTAGCTTTTGGCCATTTCATAATATCCTCATGGAAAAGGGGCATGTGTGAGCAACATGAAAGTAGAATTAGGTGCAACAGATAGCACTAAGTGATCATATACTAAGAATAGTCATTGTAAATTTGTCAAATTGGAGGAAAATCACAAAATTCTCAATTGGTGCAAATATGAACAATACACAGAATGTGCACAAAGACAGATTGGTGCACAATGTAGTAGAGGTAGTAGATGAGTGGGGATTTCCCAACAATAAGTTCACTCCAAAAGAGGGATTACTATATCAGGATATAGTGAATTTTCCATCATTACAGGTTTTCTAGTGAAGGTTGGATGACTACTAGTTGAGGTCTTCATAGAAGCTATTTAGGTATAGACAGCCAATTCTAATCGCATCTAAGGTGTCTTCCAACTCTGAGATTTGCCCTTTCTACATCATACACATATGAAATGGGATTTCCTAGACACCATGAGGAATTTGCTCCCTTCCTCTAGGCTATAATTGCTATCGGTTTTGCATGAATGTAGGTTTCTTGTTGCTGTTTGTCCATCATTCTCAAAGAAAACCATGACATCAGAGAGGTGATAGCATAATATGCAAGTGAATTGGATTTAAGTGTGGGAGAGCTGTGCAAGGTCACCTGTCTCACTTTTCCCTGCAGAACCGTTTGGATCCAGTGGCCAGATAGAGATCAGGATGACTGGAGATGTCTGGGTTAGAGGACATTAGTCATACCTTAGGTTTCAGAGTCAAACTCTCAGCCACTTTTCTCAGGTCAGGTCAGGGATATTGTAGTGTCCTTGGTCTACACATATTGCCCCAACTCTATCATCAACTTGAACTCCTTGAAGTCAGATGGCTATCTTATGCTTTTCCTCTTCATGCTTTTGTTCAGATGAATATCTGGATTTCCCTTTATCTAAACTCTCCTGCCTCTCCATTTTCACCTTAGGGACATTTCTTTTTAAGCCCAACTCAAGTGCAACTTCCTCCATTATACTTTCCCTGTCCTTTTTGGGTTAGTTTGTTTTGTTTTGTTTATGGCCTTTTCTCCTTTAGTTTTCACCTAACACTTTGTTTCACACGTTATTGATATATTGATATACCTACCATTCAGTATTTTAATTATATTCTAATTATTATAACTACATTCTTATTTGTCAATAAGTATTAATTCTCTAATAGACCCTAATAGATAAACTCTATAAAGGTATGATCATTTTTCTAAACACTTTGTCTTGCAGAGTGCTCTGCACTATTTATTCAGACCTAACTTTGCAGATTCAAATTACATTCCTGTCTTTCATGAACTCTAAGATTCAATCAAATAGGCCTTCCTGCTACTTCACATTCATAAAACTCCATTTTTCATCTTTATGTCTTTGCACAAGCTATCTTACAAGAATGGAACATACTCTCTCCATACAATTGCCTCTTAGAAGCCCTATCTTTCTTAAATATTTAGCTCAAGGACCACTTTCTACAATAATAAAGATAAGTATCTTCCAAAATTATACTATATTTTTCTTTAAATTTAAAATAATCCTTCTACTTTACTTTTGATGCTTCGAGATCTCATCTTCCTTTTCCTCAGCATTGAAGATATACTGCTCTATGAAACTAGTATCATTCCAAATGAAAGGAAAAGGAGCATAGAAAAAAAAGACCCCAATAGGCTGCAGTAGATAAAAAATTAAAAACAGCTGTATTGTAGTACAGAAGAGATTAGTGGTAAAGGAATGAGAGTAATAATTAAAAAGAAAAAAGAAATACAAATTACAAATAACCTTAACATACTTCAAGTGATTAGTAATATAAAATATTATCTAAAATGACTTTGAAATTTAATATACCAAGAATATTGAAAAAAGAGAATAAATGATAAAAAACTAATAAATTTTATAAGGGTTTCAAGAAGAAAAAAATAAAAACAAGCAAACAAAAATTCCTAAAAACAGGTATGCTGATATTGTCGGTGCAGTTGTGAATTTCTCTTTTTAGAAAACAATTTTAAGTGAAAAAAATCACTAAGCTATTCACATATATTTTACTATACTCATAACCAAAAGAAATAAAAAAAAATATTTCAAATATATTTCAAATATCCATAGCAATACTTGTCATGATAGCAATCAAAGCAAAATAGATGTACATTGATTATGGAATGGCCAAATTGTAGTATGTAATATAATGAGATCTTATCAAGCCAAAGACATAATAGATTTGGACAATTTTGAGACATATAAGAAAACTTGGATGAGCCAATGTAGAGGAAAGAAAATGGATCAAAAATATAAAATATTCACAATTACTATGATGTAAATGAAAAAACAAAAAGGATGAATGAACTTTGGTTAAATACAACAATCTAGAGAAGTGAGTTACTATAGGTATGGAATGTTGCATATGATGCCAGTTCTGGTCATTTTATTCATCAGTTTCACTATAATATTGCTCTTTTCTTCAAGGTAAAGAGGACTGGGTAGGGGAGTGAGTTAAAAGCATATTGAAGGTAATAACTGCAACATAAACAATAAAATAAATCAATAAAACTTTAAAAATAGACTTTTAAAGGTTAAAAGGAGTTCCTTTGTCCAGCTGGCCACCAGATGAGGCAACTATGGAGATTGGGGAAAAAAAAAAGATTTTTGGGTGTCATTTGTTTCTAAGGAAGATAATTGTCTTGAGCTCTCCAAGCAAGCATACTTATTAGTATATGAAGAACACCACATTTTAAATTTTTTTTTTCTGTTAAAGTATATCATTGCTTCACTAATTAATGTGGAAAGATGGACACCTATTTGTGTCTAGTCACATATTCTATTTGCATTTCTCTTTATATAGATCATAAACAGTCATATTGCATTTTATTTTATAAATACACAACCTAAATATGATAACTTATAATTTCCCTTGAAATGAGCCCAATTGAAAAAGAAAGTTGGGTTTAGTTTATAATCTAAAGATTTAATATTTGTTGCCTCAATCTCATAAGAGAACAGAACTATATTTGATCAGTATAACCTTTAAAAAATAAATGTTAGTGTGCTTTTTAAAAGTGTGATCATTTAATGAACTGAGATGTTAAATATTTTTGCTTCATTAGGAACTTTTAGATGCACATTCACTCACAACATGAAAAAGTATATAATTAATAAAGTCTTCTTTGATACACTGTGATACAACTGTAAAGGCCATTATAAACACCTTCTTTATGGTGTACTCTCCTCTGCATCTCATAAATGTCAAGAATCTTAGGAATAGTATGAAAGTGAGGGCATTTCCTAATAAATAATGCTCTAGGTCAGGTATTTTTCTGGTCCATTGGTCTAAAGTTCTGGGGAAGAAAAGAAGTTTAATGGGACTATGTTCTCTTAACCATTCATAAAGGCATGCAATAAATTCACAGTAATTATGCTTTAGGGAACCGTAAAGAAACACTTTGGTCTGTGGTTCTACAGAATTGCCACTGCAATACCAGCTCTGTTTGGAGACTTAGGCAGTCATACAGTATTTCCTAAGACAGATCCCCAAGTTCCCCCTCCCAGGGTTATGGCACGAAGGACAGTCTAACCTGACAAGGAGACTGCTTTGCTTAGTTGAAGAAAGAACATAGAGATGTGCTGCTATTTTATTAATAGTTGATGTTCATTATCTCTCTTCATATTACTATCGATCAATGACCAAGTATTAAGAGGCTGAAATCTGCTAATTGAGGGATTTTTTTTTTTTTTTTTTAGGGAGACATGTAGAAAGACTATTATAAATAAATTAAGCAAAAAAAAATTCATTCAATGATTTACATATATGCAGAAGGCAGGTAAGCACTGTGGGAAAATGCAAAATCACTATCAACTAAGGCCTGTCCCCATCACCTGAAATATAGTTTCTATAGATAGACCAGAGGCAGCTAATTCCCCTTCTGGTGGCATCTGCTGAGAATTGATTATGTGTGAGTTTGTGTGAGTGTGTATATATGGTATTATCTGAGGGCAGTGCTATTGGCAAAGTGATTTAGGTGGATATTTGAAGGGACCAATAACTTGTTAAGTCTTTAAAAAACATCTGCATAGAGAAGGCAACTCCCTAGGCCAATCACTCATCATACAGACAGCACTAAATAAGGGAGAGAGAAGTGCCTTTGGCAGGACTGATTGGAGCTGTTAGTACTGCTTCTAATAAAGTATTAATTTGTATAATATGGTCTATAAGCATTATAGGAGAGTCAGAGAAAAAAGAACTAAGTAAGGCCTGAAGAAATAGCAATAATTAGTTTTGTATGTTTTATATATATTTATATATATATATATTCACACACATACATATATGTATATATATACATATTAGCATGCATGCATATGCCTATGTGTGCATATTTATATGAACACGATTACTCCCTGTTTATAGTTTTTTGTTTTTTTTTTTTTGTTTTTTTGTTTTTGCCCAAAATTATCTTGGAATCAGTTCCAACCTGCTCCTGAGATCCAATTGCTAAATGCACATTTTGCATGCAAAAATATATGTATGTGTATATATAACAGATATATGTAAAATATCTGTTTTATATTCACACATATGTACACACATGTGCCTTACATAGTTGTTTTGAGACTGTAATAAGATATACATATGTTTTCACACATATAGAAGATATACATATATGCATGTACATATATGCACACATATATACATATATATGCACATAGGCATATACATACATATATATGTATATATATATACATATATACATATATATATATATATATATATATATATATATATATATATATATATATATATATGTGTGTGTGTGTGTGTGTGTGTGTGTACACACATTACATTCTAGAATCTCAAAATCCTATATGGTATATATCAAAGGTATAACTTCTATTTTAGAGGTTAGTGAAAGGAAGTTTAGTGAGATTGAGTGACTTGTTCAAACATGGGCACATAGTCAGTTACTATCAAAAACAGCAATTAATCCCAGGTCTTTCTGATTCCAGGTCTAAACTTTCATTCATTCTACCATTCTGAGTTTTTGATAATAGAAGGATTTCCAAAAATATTTGCATACTGATGAACAAATTTCTTGAACTAGTTTTAATTTAAACATCCTCCTTGACTTCCTAGATTGTGTACTCATGGATGGTAGCAACATTGATTTACTTGCCTTCTAGATGAAATTTTTGAGTAATTTTCCTTTTGTAAAATTGTAATTTGCCAACTGCATTCTGAGGAACTAAAACACTTGAGCATACTGCAAGTTTTAATGTGATAACATCCATGGTTTTACCCAGGGTTGTATTGGAGTCAGCTCCAACTAGCTCCTGAGAGCCAACTGGTAAATTTTCAGTGTGAGCATTTAAACCTTGGAAATTAACAAATGTTGTAAATCAGGGCTTGATTTATTATTTTGCTAATTGCCTAGACTTAGGAAAGTGATAGAGAAAATGCTGACAATAAAGATTAAACATAAAAGCTTGTACTTAGTTCTCTTTTTTTGAGAACTGGTTGTTTTTACATTTACTAATATAATCCTGTTTATGACATCAGAATCAGTAGAAAGAACTCAAAATGTTTAACTTGGAAAAAAATAGATTTTAGAATAGGGAGAACATAAGAATTGCCTTTAAGCCTTACTGTATGGAATAAGGATTGTTCTCTTTGGTCCCAGAGAGCAAATAGTAGCAACTGGTAAAAGTTTAAAAGAGGTAAATAAATCTGTCAATCAAAATGCATTTATTATACACTCACTATGTTCTTGGCACTAAGTTAATCATTGAAATGCAAATAAAGGAAATAATTATGTTAATAAAAATTCATATTATAATGAAATTCTGGCTTTATTGTAAGTAAAAATATTGTAGGGATATTTTATTGTAATGGAAAAAATGGGCAAAAATTGTTTTGGGATGGAGTATATTACTTATCATTATCCATATCAATGGAGAGTCTCAAGCAGAGATTGTTGGGGAGAACAGTTTATTTTATAAATTACAATTGGACCAGATGGCAAACAAGGTCCCTTCTCATTTCAAAATGTTCTGCTTTCTATGATTTGGTAGATAATACTACAAAACTCCCTAAGAAGAGCCATAGCTTCTTATAAGGACAAAAGAATGAGTGCTTTCATACTTTCATCATTCAATACAGAACATTTTCTCCGAATTTTGAGATTAAAGCTACTGGGAGACAAATGAATACAATTCATATTGCATTTAGGATGGGACGGGGTGGTCTATACTGAATTAATTAGGAGAGCATGACTTTAATGTGTCTTACATTTTTCTGTTCCCATATTATTGTTAAAATCCATGTTCAGTGTTGTGAAATGGGTGATTTTTGTTTATAGAATTACAAATATTTCTGTGTATAGCATCAGACAATCCTCAATTCCCATGACCTTCAGAAGAGTATCATTGCCTGGGGTAAATGAGTCCATGCATAAATTTCTAGAAGATCATGAACTTGTGGGGAATACATCTTTATTTTTACTAACCTCCAACTGAAATTTATCATTCATTAAATTACAAACGTAGGTAACAAACCATTATTGCAAAAAGGAATCCACAGATTTACCAGCCTGCAAAAGAGCTCTATGGGGGAAAAAATTAAGTTTGATCCCTTGATCTAGAAAGAACATAGATTGCCTATCTTCTCAGAAAGACAAATCAAATACATTGAAACACAAATACAAATAGTAATTAGAGACACCCAATTTATACTCTTAAAGTCCACAGTTTGAATGGTGATAAATTCTTTGAAATTTAAAAAAAAATTATTTGGGAAAGAACAAAACAACAAAATATTACTTTTAATTTTTTTGTTGTTTTTCACTGGGTGCATTAGCATCTGGAGCCAGTTACATTTTATTTATGTTCTATGACTAAAAATGGCTTAAATGAAAAGTATTTCAAAATTTATTTAAGGAAAAATAAAACTGGTCCTAGACTTACATGCCAGGTTTTAGCCCAAAGCAAATTGTCGTGCCTAAGTCCTAAGTGGAATGGAAACACAGACAGACTTTTCTATTCTGGTACTGTTATAATGATAACAGGTAAATACAATAGTTTCAGCTAATGGTAGGTAACACTTTCCAGGTTTAGCTATTGCAAAACCCTCATAACAAACACAGAAAAGCTTTGTGAAACTTCCCCAAAAGTGTTCTTGCAGGATTAAAAAGCTAACATTGAGCCAATTTTCCAATTCAATATCAGATGAATTATTTTTGTTTGCTTTTATTATGTTGGGTTTCTCTCTGCAAATTTTCCTTTAGTTGGAACATATATATCTGATGTGAGATTTCGCTAATCACAAAAAGCCCTGCAGATATACTGACTAAAAGCAGTATCATGCATAGAAATTTCTTCTCTATAACAACTCATTCCATTTCTCTCTTCCAATTTGTTTTGCAGATTGCCTTTATTTATGAAAAAATTAAATTTGGAGATGGTATTGGTTTATTCTTCCTATTGTCTCTATCTCTCACCCAGATGGTATGTCCATTATTTTTATAAGATTGCATCAATTTCTACATTCAGTAATCTAAATATCCAGTATTCTGAGAATATGTATGTGTGTGTATGTGTGTATGTGTAGTATAGTGTAGTGTAGTGTGTGCAGTGTGTGCATTTATAATATTTTGGGTGGGGGTGAGAAAAAATTAGGGTAGGAAGAATCCAAAAGGCCACAACAATCTAGCAAACAATAGGTCCTTAACCAAGAACATATGCTATCCCACACAATATGTAAGGCATTAAGAAAGGAAGGAGTAGGGGGGACAGCTAGGACATTGAGTATTGTATTACAATAAAGGGAAATAATATGGTTTTCCTTCAAGAGCTTTTTGGGAGGAGGGAATGAGAGAATTGTTCCTTGAATAAATGTTAACATTACTAGTTGTATGTGTGTCTCTGGGTGCATGTGCCCTGTATTTGTTAAACACATTGTAAAACATTCACATCTGGGTTTGCCAATTGTCTACTAGATTCAGTCCAGTACCCGATTCAGCTCCTTAAAATTTAAATGGTATATTAGTGATTAATAGGGCCACAACATAGCATTCTTTAAAGTGAATTTATTCTTATTTAATGAATAAAAATTGGACATGGAAAAGTTTCCTCTCTTAATTTGTTGTTTTAGGGTCTATCAGGACACACCATCTCTCTTATCTCAGCTTAGCTTAAGGAAAATCATTGAAAGTTTCATTGTAACAGAGATATGGATCAAATTCAGGAAAAAATCAGATTAGCCATGAATGAGAGTGAGATTTATCTTATGGCTGGCATCTACATGCATCATTGGTGTTCAGAAATGCAAAAGATCCAAATAGAAGCACCCAGCATATTTAATGGACATCATTTGAAGGAATGATGGACCATTAGTAATAAGAGACAACAGATCAGAAATTAGAGTAACTTGATTTTAAGGTCTTAAAAGTTATATAGTCCAACTTGTTGTTTTACAGAATAGGAAAATGAAACTAGGAGAGGTAAAGAGATTTGTGAAAGATCACAAAAGATACTAAATGCCCAGTTTTTTTAACTCCAAAGTTCAGCACTACATTATTCATAGGAAAAGTGATTATTTATAAGTTGTTATATTATACTTTTGGTAGGATTCCCAGCATTAGCGAAAATTGAGGGAATGGTATTGGTTCATTGGTTCATTCTTCCATTTCTCTCCATCTCTCACTCAGGTAGTATGCCATTCTTTTGTATGACAGCTCCAATTTATTTCATCAAATAATCTAAATATTCAGTTTAGTGGGGAAAAACTATGTCTGTTTGTGTGTGTGTGTGTGTGTTTGTAGTCACAAAACTAGAGGAAAATTAAAGATTAATTAAATGCTGAGAACTGAAAAAAGTGTTTGTGCTACCGAGTTCTAGTATATATGTGCTCATTATTGAAGTCTAAGTAAGGAGAGGAGAAAGTGAAACAAAAAAGATGTTGCAAATCAGTAAAACTTTTCACACCATGACAGAAGCAGTAAGGAGGGCCCCTAGACCAATAGTGCTGGCAGTAGCAGTATACATGTTCTTCCTCCACTGGCCCTACTTTTAGTCCAAATTCTGTTTCCATTGTTCAGATTAGTAACCCTGTAGAGTTGTGGTGCTGCTATCTCCAACTCCAAAAGCAACCTTCCTCAACTGGCCCATCAAGGGTTTAGCAAACCTGCCAGCAGAGCAGAATTAGTGAATCATTCCAAAAAAGAAAAAGTCTGTATGAATGAAGTGGGTCAAGCTGTGATATTTATCACATGTCTATCACATGTCCAAAGCACTTTAGCAACATTCCACCAACACAATTACCATGACCACTGATGTTCTTGCACACTTCCATGATGCCATCATCCCTAGGAAAAAACTCCTATTAAGAGACTATATTTACTAAAGATTCAGAAAATAAATTTCTCACCAGCAAAATTCTTGTCATTATCAAATGTGTTTGTACATTAGTTTTATTACCTTTATGTTGTTGCTCATTCTGCATTTTTATTTTATTATTTTTAACAAACATTTCTTTATGAATCAGGGTAGGAGAGAAAAATCAGAGCAAAAGGGAAAAACAAAAAAGAAGTGAACATAGAATGTGCTGATTTACATTAATTATTTTTCTGGATGCGGATGGCATTTTCATTCCAAATTCTGTTTGAATTGTTTTGAGTCACTGAACCATTGAGGACCAAGTCTTTCATAGTTAATCATGACACATTCTTGCTGTTATTGTGTACGATGTATCACTGATTCTTCTTTTGTTCAGCATCAGTTCATATAAATCTTTCCAGACCTTTCTAAAATTATCTTGTTCATCATTTTTTATAGAACAATAATATTCCATTATCTTCATATATCACAACTTGTTCAACCATTCCTCAATAGATGGGCATTCACTCATTTTCCAATTCTTTGCTGCCACAAAAAGAGTTGCCACAAACATTTTTGCACATGTAGGTCCATTTTCCTCTTTTATTATCATTTTGGGAAATAGACAAAGTACTGGAACTGCTGAGTCAAAGAGTATGCACAGTTTGGTAGCTCTTTGGGGATAGTTCCAGATTGCTCTCCAGAATGGTTAGATCATTTCACAACTCCACCAACAATGTATGTGTCGCAGTTTTCCCACATCTCCTCCAACATTTATCATTATCTTTTTCTGACATCTTAGTCAATGTGAATGACGTGATGTGATATCTCAAAGTTGTTTTAATTTTCATTTTTCTAGTCAACTTAGAACATTTTTTCATATAACTATAAATGGTTTTAATTTTACCATCTGAAAATTTCCTGTTCATATCCTTTGACCATTTATCAATTGGGGAATGATGTAGTCTTATAAATATGATGCAATTCATTATATATTTTGGAAATGAGAAATGAGTTGTATTTTTAATCAGAAATAATGGCTGTAAGATTTTTTTATCAGTTTTGTATTTTCCTTTTAATCTTATTTCTCTTTTGTTTGTGAAAAAAAACTTTTTAATTTAATGTATCCAAAGTTGTCCATTTCACCTTTCATAATGTTCTCTACTTCTGTTTTGTTCTTAAATTTCTCCCTTCTTCAAAGATGTGATAGGTAAATTATCCCTTGTTATCCTAATTTATTTGTGGTATATTTGACATATACTAGATTACATACCATCTAGGGGAAGTTGTGAGGAGAAGGGGAGATTGGGACACCAGCTTTTTCAAAAGTCAATGCTGAAAAAAATAATCTTACTTATTTTTTGAAAATTAAAGAAAATTCAATAAAATAGATAAGGTCAAAAAAAAAAAAAGAAAAAATCATATAGTATCATTCTTTATGCCCAAATCATATCCACTTTGACCTGATTTTGGTATGGGCTGTCATTCTGTATTTTTAAGGAGGACTGATGACATCCCAGGGCAATATCTTGATTTGACGTGAATTGCATTTAAATGGAGATACAAAAACTCTCTCTTTCAGAGTCTTTGAAATCCAGTGGCAAGACAAAAGTCAGTTTGACTGGTGATGGCTTAGAATGCAGTGGATGACCTTGGAGTCTTTTGTATCTAACCTATCTCTGCATGCTCCACAGTGACTTCAGGAGCCCTCATGTTCATTACCAAAAATTGCTCTCTTTTGCTCCTATAGAGTAATGCTTAGAGTAGACATGCCTTAACTCACTGATGGGTTTGAGGCCTGCCTGTAGGCCTAACCAAGCTAGATTGCCATTCAAAGACCCAGGTTTTATACAGTCTGTTTTGCTTTTTCAGTCTAAGGATCATGGGGTCGCTCTTTGTGTCCTGTAGTTGGACTTTTGCATATATTATGTCTGTTTCAATTAGAATGAGAGGAGAAACCATCTCATTCATTTGTTTGTGTTCCATGAACTCAGCATAGCATTTTACACATATTAAATGCTTAAAATTATTTTATATTAATTAATTCCCTGTGGAACTGAAGAAAAGGAGCTAAATTTGATGAGAATTTCTTCTCTAATTTACATTACTTCTCGGACTGATTGATACATCTTAGTTTTCCAGAATTTAATGGTTCACCATAGGTGGGGCATAGGCGATTTAACAACATGGTTTCTTTCTCCATGTGATGTTTCTGAAACTTTTAAACATCTGTTGTCTGGTTTCTAACAGCAAAACCCATTTAATACACATATATAAAGACACTGCTCAAAATGGGATTTGGCTCACTATTTCAAAGCAAGATAAGTTAGTGACAAATAGAACTTGAAAGTAGGGAAGAAAAAAGGAATGGAAGCTTTTGGTATAGTTCATGCCTCATCACTATGCATTGACTTAATCAAATCAGTATCTTAAACAAACATGCTGAAAATAATCCTTACAGAAAATTGTGTGCTTTGTCCCTCCTCATTTTCACCTATATGGTGAGATTCTCCAAGCCTTTGTCTCTTGAACATAATAAATAGTATAAAGTCTATTCCAAATACAAATACCATGGTCACAGGCATTTTTAAATCAAGCTACCATGTGTTTCAAAAGCAAGATGTGTTGCAAAAACAAAGCACCTTTCAAAAATGTGTGAGGCACTCAGTAAAAATATACTGAAATATGGTTATATGTACTGAGAAGTCTTCTCCAACTAATAGGTTTTGTTGTTGTTTTTAAGCACTTCATTCTTCATTTATACCTTTTATTAAATGATATTAAAGTTTTCTGGAAATGTTAAGTCTCTATGTTTTGGGAATACAAGGGAAAGGTGAAATATGGGAAGTGAAGTGATTGTCAGATTTTAACATATGAGTAGAAACAGAAAAATAGATTTCTAGGTTTGAGATCTTTGAATCTTTCCTTCCTTAGGTTGTCTTCAAAAGAATGAGTGGAATAGCTGTAGAAGGATGCCTCTATTCTAGCTGAATCATATTTACCAGAAGCGCATACACACACGCACACACGCGCACACACACACACACACACACACACACACACACACACACACATATATTAGACTAGAATAATACACACTTCTAAAATGCTTTTGTAAGTATGAAATCTTGTACGTGGCACATCCTTAAATCTTTAAGGAGTACCCAATTGATCCACTTCCTTTGCAGACTATGGGGACTAAAAATATAGAATGACATAATTTGAATGCTGGAAGAAAACCTAATTTTCATGAATATGTGACTCTATAGTTCAATGGTATCAGACTAAAATGAAAACAAATCCCAATAAGCAGAACACTAACTTAGATAATTACAAAGAAACTCTATCTGTGTTATATTACATTTTTATTTATTTTGCTAAACTTTTCTTAATGAAGTTTTTATCCAGTTCTGGTCTTCTTGCATATTTTACAGGGACACAGGTGACCAGCAGACTGTGAGTTTGACACCTCTATAATGCCTTCATTCAATAGGTGAGAAAAATGAGGCTTAAAAATGTTTACAAAGTTGGTATAAGAGCCTAGGTCTGATATTTCCTAGTTCAGATCTTGTTCCTCACCCCCATTACATATTCTTCCTTTGAAGGAATATTTTAGTACTGAAAATATGAATTGTTTTGACATGATAGATTTTTGCTGCTTTTAATGCTAAACGAGAATGGTCTTTAATTAATTAAAGAAATATGACAACAGTAAAATTGAGAGGACAATTTAGCATATATTATGCTTAAATTTATCAAAAAACAATATAAATGTATACCAAGATTTAATTAAAAATAATCCCATATAAAGCTAGTAGCTCTGAGAGAAGTTTGGGAAATAACAGCTTTTTTGGCCTCTATACTTTTTTTGTAAAGTATAGACCAGATGACTTATAAGTCCCCTCCAGCTCTAAATATAATGATCCAATAGCCTCTTCTATTCTGGCATTGTTACATTTTAGGTATCATATTTTAAAAACGATATTGATATTTTTCAAAAGGAAATATACAATAGGGAATAGTAAGCCTTGAAGCCAGGAAAACACAGAGGCAAAGTCCTGTCTGGCACATATGTTTACTCCTTGGCAAATCACTTAACATCTCAATGCTCTAGCACTATTCTTTATTACTATAAATAGCAGAGCAGTGTTTACAGGATACTGATAGAAAGGATTTCTTTACTATAAAGTGAAGAAATCAAAGATTAAGTCAGATCCCTTCTCATAAAAAAAAAAAAAAAGACATCATATATTAGGTCAAAAATATGCCAAGCCAAGTTAAGTCCTTGGAATTTATTATAGATAAGAGTTTGTACCTAGAGGAGTATTTCTATACTTTCAGAAAACCCTTAGCTTCCTCCCTATTCCCTGTGTGTGTGTGTGTGTGTGTGTGTGTGTGTGTGTGTCCCTAGAAGGGTATTTCTATACTTTAAAGAAAAAAATTTTTAGCTTCTTAGGAATTTATTAAAATTAAAGTAAGCTAATTTGCTTCAAATTATTCCTCTGTAACTTTGGGACACAAAGCTTATCCTAAGCTATGTTGTTGTTCATCATTTAGTAGTATCCAACCCTTTGTGACCCCATGGACCAGTTCTGTCCTTGGTGTTTTATTGGCAAAGATACTAGAGTGGTCTGCCATTTTCTTCTCCAGTTTATCTCATCTATACCAAAGGAGATTTGCTCATCAATACATAGGTCATATACACACATATATATATACATATATATACACACACACATATATATATACATATATATATATATATATAAATGTTTGTCTTTGGCAGAGTCACCTTAGTAGGGCCTAGTGGTGACACATATCTGTATTACCTACTGCTATGGAAACTGAAGGTGGTGAATCACCTTAATTTAGGATTTCTTTGTTGAAGCAGAGTTAAAATCAATTGGTCCAGTACTAATGTGGTGAACCAACTTTTGGTAAAAAGGCTATAGCATTGCC
This sequence comes from Sminthopsis crassicaudata, assembly GCF_048593235.1. Taxonomy (NCBI): domain Eukaryota; kingdom Metazoa; phylum Chordata; class Mammalia; order Dasyuromorphia; family Dasyuridae; genus Sminthopsis; species Sminthopsis crassicaudata. The sequence continues at coordinate 301,088,527 of NC_133618.1, read as the reverse complement.
TAAATTAGAACTCCTGTGCAGATCAGATTCATGAATGGAAGTTAGAGATATAAGATAAGAAAGGGAGAGGAGAAGAAGAGAAGGGAAGGGAGAGAAGAGGAAGGGAAGGAGAAAACAAAAAGTTTTATTGGAAAGCAAATGATTATAGAATTTATCTTTTTAAATTAAATAAAAATAAAACTTTAGGGAAAAAAGAAAACAGAAGAAACAGTTTTGATGTGACTAGAACCACAATGTCTTCAATTCCCTTAAACTAAATTAAAACTAAAAGTATTGTGAAAAGGTTTCATTTATTAATACCACATGTGGTTTTCCTGGCATTACAAGTTCTGGAATTACCAATGTAAGGTTGCCATGGTATTTTTCATCTAACTATAAACAGGAAGTAAAAGAAATCCCTCAGCTAAGCCTATTTTCATTATATTTCTTCAGTCAGAATTTTTCACCAAAGAGATGTGATATAGCTGAATCTATGAGATTAACTTCTTTTACTAGCTAGTGATGTTGATTATAATAGCAATATGACTATTAATTTGATAAACTGAGTAAAGTAAATTTAAAAAATAAAATAAAATGCATAAAATCCTAATGAGTAAAGAATGCCCTTAAATTATTTACTTGAATAACAAAAGTTTTAAAAAAGCAAATTCCTAATTAAATCTTATTGAAATTATACTAATTTATGGAGTGAGAGACATTGACTCCATGCATTTTTCATTATCATAGGACCTTAGAATATGAGTAGCTCTTATCATCTGACCCTTCACTCTCCTATAGCAGGCATATTTTCAGCTTTAATTCACTTTATCTTTGAACTCCAGATTCAATGTCTCTCTTCTCAATATTCTTATATCTAGCCTCACTGAATACTTCAAATCACTCTTATTTCTTCTGGTTTTTTTTGTACTGTCTGAAATTCCTATACCATTATTAACTGACTCTTTTATTTTAGTCCTTACTCCACACTTTCCTCATATTCTTATGTTAATGTAAATTTGGCACTTCTCAGACAATATTTCATCCCTTGCCACCTATTTCTCTACTCTTCATCTCAGTAAAGGACCCTCCCTTCTACTTTCTTGAGGAAAAAAAGAGATCATCCCTTGACAACTCTGCATCATCTCCTCCTTAATTACAATCTGATAAAAAGTTTGGACTTTTCCTTGGCAAAGCCAATCCATCCCTTTATACTTACTATATATCACATCCCATCTACTCTAGAAGACTATTTCCTTAATGATTTATTTTTTTCTTACCTCTTCTGCCTCATACTTATTATTTCTTTTTTAAGAATGGGACTATCTGGGTTTATATGTATAGATAACACCTGTATATGTGAGTATGTGTGTGTGTATACATAGGATGTAGGGTATTTTCAGAGAAGATCAGCTCTGGTATTAGGGCCGCTGAGCCCTTTTTCAAGGTGGTGTCTTTTGCACTTTTGGTGTCTACTTGATCCACCTACCTCTCATTTGCTACAAGAAGCTGTAGTATGCACAATGACCACATTCCAGCATATACTCTTCCAGTAGACATCCTAAACCAGATTGATTGTAATTGAGGAGTCTCAAATCCATTGGCAAATTTGGGGGGCGGCTACCCCCACCATGTGAAGACTTCGCCTGGTGGAATGAGCTGATGAAAACAATTAGCTCCAATGACCACTAAGGCAGCTGAAGTATAAAATGTGAAGTACCTGGAGTTTGGATACATTGAAGATACCAAAATTATACACTGCATATCAAGTTATCATAAAGGTACTGATTCCATACTACAGTCAACACACACACACACACACACACACACACACACACACACACTATACAAAAACTTCTGCAAAGATAATTCTACTTATCATCAGTATGTGGGATGTGTACACACTTAAAAGCAATATAAAATCCAGCAGACCTGAAAAATGAACAGCTTTTTTTGCAAGAGAGCTCAGCATCTATTATATTCAAATAGCAGCCCTGAGTAAAACAAGGTTGGCAAATGCAGGCCAGCCCACTGAATTCAGAACAAAACTTTCTGCTGAGATACAGTTTCCACTTGAATAACCCATTGGTATCTAAGATTCAATATATACAAAATGGACTTTATTATAATTCCCCTAAAATACATTATATTTCCTTCAAACACATCATTATTTAAGGTCCCCTTACAGTAGACGAATTTTGCAACTTAGAGTCATTTTTAGCTTTTAAAGGCTTTCATTCAAATCATTCAATCAATTTCCACATCTTATTGATTTGACCTCCACAATCCTCTCACATCCATCACATTCTCTATATTGACATAGACCCTTCTTTAGTCCCTCTTACCTGTATGTTACTTAATGGGTTTCCTATTCTCCAATTCCTTCTCCAGTTTATCTGCAATTTAGCTGCTAAATTTATAATTCTATGTCACAAATCTGGCCATGTCTCCATTCTACTTAGAAATAACCCTTTTCCTTCTAGAACAAAATGCAGAATGTTCAAGCTAAAGCTTTAAACCTCTCATTATGTTAATACTACCTACCTTTTCATTTAATTTCATATTGTTGACTTCCCAGCATTCATATTTCCAAACATTCTGACTCTCTGGATATTTATTATGCATAACAATGTAGAATCTGTCTCCATACCTTTGCTCAATAAGTCCTGATTTTGGGGAAGCATTCTCTACTCTTCTCCATCTTAAAGGTTTCACCGTTTTCATTCCAAGCCCAGCTCAAATGCAATTTTCCCCTGACTAGTGACTTAAACTGTTCTTTTTAGGTATTAATGATTTCTCCTTTTTAAAAACTAAGCTATTTATTGTTTAGCATAAACTTTGGGTTTATTTACTTGTCTACATAGTATAATTACCCCACTCTGCCCCAACCATCACCACCAGAGAACTTCTTAAGGTCACAGACTATTTCATTTTTCTTACTGCATTCAAAATTTTACATACTGAAGAAGTCACTTAGAAAGACAGGATGGGGAGAAAGCAAGAGGGCCCAAAACAAAGCTTTAAGGGATACTATACTTAGTGAGAAGGAAAAATGTTGTAGAAAGAGAGAGACAAATAGAAATGCACAGATAGACACACAGAGAGAAAAAGAGACAGAGAGAAACAGAAAAAGACAAAGACAGAAAGACAGAGAGACAGAGACAAAAAAAAGAAACAGAGAGAGACAGAAGCAGATACAGAGACAGAGAAACCAAAACACAGCAATACATTAAGAACTTTAAAAAATTAATGTAAGTCCATTTAATTTATTTAATTATAATTAATTATTTTTTTACTCTTTAAAATAACATGGAAACAGGTACAAAAATGCTTCTTTGAGACTTTTTTCACTTTGACATAGATTTCAAGAGTCCTGGCTTCTATCTCTTAGTCACCTTACGAAATAAATAAACAAATAGATCTTTCTGTGCATCAGACAAGTTTGAGTACTTGTCTAATAAGTTAAGTTTACAATGGTGAAAAGTGACAATGATCTGTTAAGGGAGCAACTCTCTTGTGAGAAATTAAGTACCTTTCATATATTTGGGAGAAGCACAACATATCTCAATTTTTTCTTCTCACTACAGTTGATTAAAAAAAAGTCAGAATTGCTACCAGATACTTTGCTTATGCTTCAAAACAAAATAAAATAAAAAATTTCAGTTCATGTGAACGGATCCAACATTCTGGAGAACAATTTGGAACTATGCTCAAAAAGTTATCAAACTGTGCATACTCTTTAATCCAGCAGTGTTACTACTGGGATTATATCCCAAAAAGATCTTAAAGGAGGGAAAGGGATTCACATGTGCAAAAATGTTTGTGGCAGCCCTCTTTGTAGTGTCCAGAAACTGGAAACTGAGTGGATGTCCATCAGATGGAGAATGGCTGAATAAGTTGTGGTATATGAATGTTATGGAGTATTATTGTTCTGTAAGAAATGACCAGCAGGATGATTTCAGAGAGACCTGGACAGATCATTATACATGGCAACAGCAAGACTATATGATGATTAATTCTGATGAAGGTGGCTATTGTCAACAATGAGATGAGTCAAACCAGTTCCAATAAATTGTTCAGTGATTAAGAGAGACATCTACACCCAGTGAGAGGGCTGTGTAAACTACGTGTGGTTTGCAACATAACATATTCACTCTTTTTCTTGTTTGCCTACATTTTATTTTGCTTCTCTCTCTCACTCTCTCTCTTTCTTTGTCTCTTTTTTACTTGTTTGACTGGATTTTTCTTGTGCAGCACGATAATTGTATAAATATGTATGCATATATTGGATTTAACATTTATTTCTACTTTGTTTAATATATATTGGACTACTTGTCATCCAGGGGAGACAGTGGGGGAACAGGGAGAAAATTGGAACACAAGGTTTTGCAAGGGCTAATGTTGAAGAATTGTGCACACATATGTTTTGAAAAATATAAAGCTTTGGGAAAGCTAGGTGGTGAAGTGAGTAGAGCACCAGCCCTGAAGTCAGGAGTACCTGAGTTCAAATCTGACCTGAGACCCAGAATACTTTCTAGCTGTGCAAGTCATTTAATCTCAATTGCCTCAGGAAAAAAAAAGCCAAATTTCAAGCTATAAAATTTGATTTTAGGCAAAATCATTCTTTTGACTCTAAATAGGTTTACTCATTTTATCCAATCAAGAAAGGGAATCAATCCACAATAAGAGGCATGATTTTACAGGACATGGATCCAAACACAGAGAGAGACCAAATAAAAAAATACCCCCTAAGTTTTATCTAACTTTATGTTAACTTCAAATTGCCAGATATTATTTATTTAATCAATTATTTACTTCTCTACTCCATTCATTTTTCCTGTGATAGGTTGGACATTGCTATTAAAATGAATGCTTACTACTCACTTGAATAAGTTGGATTGCCTGATTTCCCAATTTTTCTGCCAAAATGACTTTTTTTTTTTAAATGAAGACATTTTGGTCAATAGTCTTTCCAAGCCATTTCAATAAATAGTAGAAAATTATCTTTCTGATTGAAATTTGCAGTGAGATCATTTCAAGTTCAATTACACGCACACACACACACACACACACACACACACACACACACACACACACACACATATATATACATATATATATGTATGATCTTTATTATCTAATGGTTAATGTGACATTCACACATTTTTATTATCTAATAGTTTATATATTTTAAATATAGGTATAAAATGTCAACTCCTAAATAATAAAGACTATATAAATTGGGGTAACTACTTCTTTGATAAGCAAAATGTGTGTGTGTGCCTTATACAATAATTTAGGATAAGCTAAATTCAGGCAAAGAAAATTCAGGGGGAAATATCTTTTAAAACTCAAAATTAATCAACTATGGACTCAATTTTGTTCTGGTTTATATTAGTGCTTTGAATATGGAAAACAAGAAACAAGAAAATTTTCACAGTGATACATTAAGAATACAATACTTTCTCAGAAGGGTTTATGAAATTAGGAAAATAAATGCCTTTCTGTTTAAATTATCAGGATTGGCAGCATATACAGGAAGCCACAAGATAATTCCACAGCCTTCTGACTAGCTCTGTCTCTTTGGAGGATTTTCAGCATTGCCCGATTCATTGTCAATTTTTATGGAAGTTTTCCCTGAAGACTTTAATACATAATAAATAGATGTTGTTTTTTCCTTCCTCTGATTTCTTATGACTCTTAAAATCTATTTCATGCAATACAGAAGTTAGTGATTTAAAATTATATATTCTTTATGCTCTATTTTTTTCACTTATATTTTGCCTATACATTTGGGTTGTAAGAGGCTCAAGAACAATTCATGTTTTCTTTATTTCCTGCCTTTCAGGGAGCATATAGTAGATCAATGAACACTTAAATGCAAATAGATTTCAATTCCTTCAAAACTCATGGGAATACATTATATCTATGGAGGAAATCTTTACTTTGTGAATAAACCTCATTTATAAATAGGTACTGGATAAACTTAAATCCAGTATCCACATCCATATGTCCCAATGAAGAACAAACATCTTGAAGTGAGTAATTTGTGTACATCTTTGGGGGAGGTATTTGTGCATGGGTGAGATCTGAAATTAATCACCTCACTCCAGTCACATAATTAAATAATTAAATCCTGATGTAGTTATCTGGTAAAAAACATTTTATTTTATTTTATTTTTTTTTGACAAAAAAGACATTCAGCTTTAGCTTTGCTAGATTTGGACACTGCCATGTCCCAAAAATTATATGTAGTGGAAAACCTCAGAAAAAATTCTTCTTTTGAACCTGATTCTCAAAGGAGAGCAGTTGATTGTCCTATCATATTCTTTCCAGAATCCAGACTACGCTGCCAGACACTTGCCACTATTTAGGAATCAGTAAAGGTAAAAATCTTTTCTATTCAATTTCTAGTTGCCTTCCCCTATTCCACCCATGTATTTCAAAGTTCAGTCCATTAGCAGGACTTTCTAGGACTTCTGTACCATTGGACAACTGCTATTACTGAATTAATAGCTGCTGAAATTAATTTTTAATATTTCTCTTATAATGAGCAGAACTATCAAGAAACCAGAGGAAACAGCACTCATCTAGAAGCAATGTGTGGGGGTGATTGGAGAAGGCAGGATACTGGGGCCTACACTGGAAGCCTCCATTGGAGGGTATTAACCAAAGGTCCTGGATATGTTCAACCTTGAATATGTAATTTTCATTTGACAGGAGAAGTCTATTATTCCATACCCACTTTGCTATAAGATACATTTTGCATCATAATAGGCAACTCTGGGTGAAGAGTAAAACTAAGGTCAACAGTAGAAGAATGACTAATTTTCAAAAGTAGTTTAGCTAGGAATTATTTTTGGAAACTTTCCATTCCAGATATTTTTATGGGTCATTTTTTCTGTTTACCCACAAACCTGACAAAGACTCCTTGGTCTGATCTGGTGAATGGTTTTCTCTAGGTCCCAAATTGTAAAGATTAGTGGATGGTTTGCTTTAAATCTTCTATAACTATAATGTATTTTCAGGCCTACTTGAAAGAAGCAGATATATAGGTGCTTCAGTAAATGGTGGCAATCAGAATATTCAGTGTAAGATGTGAGTACTAGAGATTCAAAACTCCAATAAGTCCTATGAATTTGCTTTTTAGATTTTTGGGAAACCACTATCAGTGGCTAATTCTGAACTGGATCTGAGATTAAATGGATTTTTACCTTCCCTGTATTTCTAAGAATGTTACTGTCCTTTGGAGATCTTAGATTCTCTTGGAATTAATTACCTGTCTGTTATTCTTGCTTATAGAGATTTAGAGCCTTTATTTGTAATGAAATTAATATCTAGAAATGAATGCTGTCAACCCTATCGATATCACTTGGGCCTGTCAAAGCAACGTTTGGGTGATGGTAGGGAAATAGAAGGGGAGCTCTCCTGTTCTTCCGGCCATCAAGAACAATTTACAACATTTATCCAAAGCAGCTCAATGATATATTTAGGGAATATTGAAACAAGTTGAAACAACTCAAATGCTCCCACTTCAACCTGCCAAACATGATCATCATAGTTCAGAGTTGTCACAGATGAACTTGTCAAACTCTCCCCTTTCATTCTGAAGTTCATGGGGTCTGTCTCCCCTGAGAGACCAGTTCATTTGTATTCTGTATAGATAGCTTTGTTGAGCTACAGTGTAGGAAATTGGGGAAGTTACATCAGAAACAGACAGTTTGCCTGCTGGTAACAATCATATATTTGGCCAGCATTTAAGAATCTATTTTTCCTTCATGTAATAGTTAAACCTTCAAAACTTTTTGTTAAAGACCATTTGAGTTTCTCTTTTTTGCTTGCCTATAGGACAACCTGACTAAAGCATGCTATGGAAGTGGAACATAACACTATTTATGAAGGTTTTGAGGCTCAAGAACTAAATACTTCCTACCAGGGAAAAATGCCTTAGAAGGAAAATTGAAAAGTAGAGACTTAAGCTTAAGCATATTAAATCTGCCACATAAGAAATGTTAATTATCAGGATCTAAAGTTAGTCACTGTTTATTTACTTAGTCCCCAGAGAACACCTGTCACACAACACACTAAGCATTCTCAGCTTTAGGGTATAAAGCTTTATGTTAGTTACAATTCAAATTTATAGATAAATCAAGCAATTTACATTAAAAAATGAATAAGCAAGTTCAGACCAATAACAATAATAATAACTCACAACTTAGAAAGTGTTTTACATATGTTATCTCTTTTTTTTTTAATTGAATTTTTTGATAAAATTAATCCTCTGCATTTTGGGCCTATTTGATAAATTCAGATTATTCTAGACTTCAAAGAATCCTAAGAGATAATTCTAAAGCAAAAACTGTCAATTTATAAACAAGGAAACTAAGACCCTGAATATTACAATAATTTCTTTAAAAAGCAAAAGTTCACATAATTCAGGCCATCAGATTATTCTTACACAGATCTCCATTAAACCAAATTTTATTCTGATAACATGGAAATCAGAACAAAGTGGAAGGGGGAAAAAAACACATATAAAAATAAATAACAAGTATTATTAATCCTTCCATGAAAAACTAGATCAAATAGAGTTTCTTTCATGAAACGTTTCTTCATTCCCCCAGCTGGAAGTGATTTTTACTTCACTGACCTTGTAAATTCAAATTGTTACTCATTTTATTCACTTCTTATATATTCAAATTTGTATCATATTTGTCTTGTGAATATGTCTCACTTCTCCCTACTAAATTTTAAAATGACATTCTTGAAAGCAGATAAAATGTTATTATTAATTTATTACTACTATTGTTTTCTTCCTTACCACCTAGTTTATAACAAATAAAACATAGTTAATAAATATTTGTTGTTAAATCCAATTGAAATCAGCAGCATTCTGAGTTTTTCAAAAGTTCATCTACCAATTTTAAAAAATTTATTTATTGCACTAAATATAAAATAAAAAAAATTGTAAAAAGACAAAGAAACAACAAAACAGAACAGAAAACATACATAATAATATAAGAAATCATATTCATGAGTATCCATGTTTTCTTTGATTCCTTGTAAGTTGTTCTTTTATTCTCTGCTGCATGCTTTTTTTACCTTATTCTTTTTTCATCCTTTTTTATCACCCCCATCTCCTCCCAAGCAGGTTATATTTAAAGCTACCAATCTTGTTGTTCAAAAACAGACGACTAAAACATACATAAATTATCTAGGTAGAGATGTGGGGAGCTATTGGTGCAGAATGTTTGATACATTGCTAGAAAATGTCACTGTATTTATTATATGAATTTAATTGTGTTTTTTCACTGTTTTACATATAGGAATCAATTGTGAATAATTGAATGAATGTGTATGAATAGCAATATAATTAGACATAAGTATAGTTTTAAAAAAGACAATCGTTTTAAAAAATCTAGAATGGAAGGGACTATAGAACCTTCTGATTCCTTTTTGTTTTTCTAGTTATCTATATTCTCATGAAGGAAGATTTGAATTATGTACCTAAGATTTCCTAACTAGAAAGTAGCTTTTTCAGACTAAAATCCAAGTATCTGATTTTAAATCAAGTGCTGATCAATTGCCTCAGAAAAAAAAAATCCAAAAAAGTCACGTTATGGGGGAATGGGGGAACATAGATCTCTAAACGTAATGAAAATAAAAATTGAAGAAAATTTAAATGTATATATATATATATGTATATATGTTTGGGTATCTATATCTTTATATGTATGTGTATTTGTATATGTTATACATATACATATATAAATATACATGTATACACACATATATACTAAGGCATTTATTTTATTAATTAAAAACATTATTCTGAACAGGAGTTGATAAGCTAAAGCAGATTGTCAAAGATCCTCATAACACATACATATACACAAAAAATTATCCCCTACTTACAGGGCTAGACTCTCCCCAGGATTGACCTTAGCCTTTATACATAGGTGTAGAGCTAGGGAATCCCTATAGAAAAGCAGTTTTTGATGTTTTGTTTTGAGAGAATATAGAAATTAGATATAAGCTTTTCTATCAATATACTATTTAAAAATTGATTTAAATGAATGAAAAATATCAGCACAAGGTAAAGATGAACTAAATTATTGCTGATTGACTAGTAGCTTAAATGATTGAAAGAAAAGCCTAACTTCTCTGAAGTGATAAAGGCTGATCTTTTGTCATTTAATTCTGGGTCCAAATAGTTGTTTACAGGAAAGATATAATTATTGAAGGGATAATTCTGATGATTGGCTTTAAAGTGGCATTGCAAGTTATAAATATATATATATATATATATTTTATCTGCTTTGTATTTTTTTTACTTTTCTTTTCCCTTCTTTTCTTCTTTTCTGTTTGGATGAGAGGCATTTGTGATCAGTCTTTCTCTGGGATGGGTTTCTGGTTCCTGGTTACTATCCCTAGTAACCTCCATATTAACTCCAATTTTGTTTATTCTTTCTCTTTTGCTCATATTTAGTCCTTGTATTTTAATGCACTTGTGAAAGTTGCTTCTTCCACACTCTGAGGTATTAATAACTTGGTCAGCCTGAAATCACCTTGATTCTGACATTCAGCACTGGACACTGCTGTCCCTGCCTACAGCTCACTCATCTCCCCTCTTCAGTGTGGGCCCCATTGGGTAGGGCCAGCTATAAGTCCCTTGTCAGCCTGAAGCAGTTCCAGAAGATGAGACCTTCAGCTTTTTGTCCCAAATGAGTCTGGGTCTGGCCTGGTTGAGGTGGGAATGATGTGACAATGGACCTGAGACCCCACAGTACTGGAGTTTTATGGCTGCCAGATGCCAATCTGTTGGTCTATGATGACTGTGTTTCCAAGACAGATAGTGGAAGTTGGTAGAAGGGGGTCTGATTCCTGCTTTTTGTTTTAAGCAGCAATGGCCTGTCACTTGATTGCTTATGCACTTAATCATTAGAGTAGATCAAGATTTAGCCAAGTTCAGGAGTAGCTAAAGTGGTTCCTGAAAGCTTGCACTGATGTGTGGGAGTTGGTTTTAAATAGTAGAGGGCAGATTACAGTTAGTATTGAAAAGGGACCAGCCTGAAGGCCCAAGTCACAGAGATGCCCTAGTGGAAGATGTATATACTGGGATGAGAAGTCTTCAAATGGATGAAAAAGAAGGGAGGACTGAATGGGACTGATTGGATTTCTTAGTATTGAGTCACATGATCAATGTTCCCAGAGCTGGGACTCTGGGTCCATGAAAGGATGGGGGAGGAGAAGGGGGTAACTAACCACATGATCTCTGGAGGGATGAATCTTGAACCCTGGGATGCAGAACGCTAGTGAAGTTTCAGGAAGTGACATGACCAGTGGAAGGCAGACAACATTGGTGACTATTGGTCAAGGATGGTTATGTCCTTTTTATCTATCCAATGAAAAGGCTTGGGTCTTTTGCTACTAACTGATAAATAAAAAGGATAGAAATGTGGGTCATTCCTTCTCTGGTGACTAAATATTATTGGATGAATTATACCAGAGAAGCAGTGAAAGAAATAGTAGACTATTTAGATGCCACTATCAAAAGAGCAGGGAGAAATAAAATGACTCTTGAAAGATTTTTGGCAGGAAGAATATGTGTTACAATTGGAAGCAATTTCACTTCCAATATAACCTATCAGAAGAATTAGTAGAAAATTCAGGGATTAATTACACACACACATATATACATATATACATATATACATATATACACACAACACACACACATATATATATATATTATATATATATATATATATATATATATATATATATATATATTATATATATATATATATATGAAACTTTATCTTATCACAGTCAATTTGTAACCACATCTTCTAAGTATACAGTCTAATTGCCTTAATAGAACTGCAATTGCTAAGAATTACAAGGATCATCTTCCCATGTAGGAATGTAAATAGTTTTACTTGATTGAATACCATTATTTTATTTTTCCTCTTTACTTTTTTATTCTTCTTTTGAGTCTTATACTTAAACCCCAAATTTTCTGTACAGCTCTTTTCTTTTCACCAGAAAACTTTGAAAAGTACCCTATATCAATGAATATCCATCTTTTTCCCTTAAAGTTTATGCTCAATTTTTCTGGGTAATTGATTTTTATTTATAATATTTGCCTTTCAGAATATTATATTCCATGTCCTCTGATCTTTTAATCTAAGAGCTTCCAGGTTCAGTATAATCCTGATTTTTGGCTCTCTGTTATTTGTTTTTTTTTCCATTCCTGCTTGCATTATTTTCTCCTTTCTCTAATAATTCTGGCTTGTATGGGGACAGAGAAGATCAAAACACAGATGAACACAACAATGTCAAAATGCATACATGCAAAATAGAGGATTCTCCTTTGTTAAAAGAATTTTGTTTTCATTCTGAGATTTCTTTCATGACATAATTGGTGGATTGTTTCAATTTCAACTTTATCCCATGATTCTAGGATATGAGGGCAGTTTTCCTTGATAATTTTTTGCCCAGGTTCTTCTTTTGATCATAGATTTCAGGTAGTCCAGTAATTATTAAATTATCTCTCCTGGATCTATTTTCTAGGCCAGCTGTTTTCCCAGTAAGGTATTTTACATTTTCTTCTATTTGGTTAATTTTCATTCTTTTGATTTTGTTTGACTGATTCTTAATGTTTCATAGAGTCTTTAGCTTCTACTTGCCCAATTCTAATCTTTAAGGAATTATTTATTTCAAATAGTTTTTGTACTTTCTTTTTCCATTTGATTAATTCCATTTTTAAAGGACTTGTTTTATGCAGAAAATATTTTTTTCTTCCATTTGGTTAATTCTCTTTTTTAAGAAGTTTTTTTTTTTTTTTATGCTTCCTTTTCCAAGCTGTTATTTTTTCATACTCATCTTGCATAACACAGTTATTTTTCTAATTTTTCTTTTGTTTATATTACTTAATGTTTAAAATTCTTTTTGAGATCTTCCAAAAGGACTATTGGGGCTTGAGACTAATTCACATTTCCCTTTAAGATTAAAAAAAAGACTTTGCATGTAGATATTTTAATATTGTTGTCCTCATTTGTGTTTTGATCTTCCCCATTCACATATAAGCTTTTTGTTCTCAGGGCTCTCTTTCTCTCCCTCTCCCCTTCTGTCTCTGTCTCTCTCTGCCTCTATCTCAGTCTCTGTCTCTCGGTGTGTTTGTTTCTCTGTCTCTATCTTTCTCTGTGTGTGTGTGTGTGTGTGTGTGTGTGTGTGTGTGTGTGTGTTTCTTTTTCTTTTTTGATTAACTTAAAGTTTACCTCTGCTCCTGGGGAACAAGGAGAACATCTTGCACTGAGGGATAGAGGGCTAGTCACTGGGCTTTTTGTGATGGGGCCTCTGGGGCTGGCAGCTTGCCTACTGCACTGGGGTGGCCCAGCAAAGTTGCACCTGTTATGCCCTGGGTTCTGGAATTGGCACTTTGCCTGCTGTGCTGGAGCTGGAGGCCTTACAGCTGGCCTGATGTGGCCACTGGTCTACTAAGCCCAGAAAAGCTAGGGTTTACTTCCTAACTTATATTATGGCCAAGTGCCTCCTGATGGTTTGCCTGTACACCACCTTCACCAGCCATGCTCTCCTTCCCCTCAACTGAGATATATATTTACTGAAGTCCTTCTAACTTATCTCGAGCTGGAAATTTGTTTCATTCTGTCTTTTTATGGATTCTGTCACTTCATAATTCTTTTAGAAGCTTGACTTAAATTGTTTCTGAGGGAAACTATAGAGAGCTCAGGCAACTTCCTGGCTTCTCTCTGCCACTTTAGCTCTGTCCCTGCTTTGTATTTCTATTGAGGATTACAAGTTTTCCATAATGCTATGAATTTTGCTGAATAGGCTTTCTAGTATTCTGGCTTTTAATTAAATCAGTATAATGTTATCTGAGATGTACAATATTTAGGGAATTTCATCATAAATTTAGAGAAAAAAGATCAAATCTTTTCCTCTGGATTCTATATAGTAAGTTTCATAACAATGGCAAATACATTAGGATAACATATGAGGCCTTGTTTTATGTCTCAGTATTGTTAATACTCAATGGATCTTTGAAACAAGAAATGCAATATCCATAGTGTCATCTGTTGTGCAGTCTTTTACATTTATATAATTTAAAAATAGACATGGGAAACATCTTGTATGAGAAAAATCTTTTAGACTGCCTTTAGTTTTATGGAATCAAATAACAGAATGATCTTAGTTAAAAAAAAAAACATAAATATTTTCAGCTACATAAAATAATCTGCAAAATTATTTTATATCTTTTAATTGAACATATTTTCAAAATATTCATAGTGTAGTCTCATTTTATTGATATGAGATAATAACCAATGAGTTTAGTTTGTTAATGTCTTTTACAGTTATATTTTTTTAAAATTTCTCTTTCAGTCTCTGTCTCTCTGTTCTTATCTCTCTTTAATTTGTGACAAAGGCACTCTATAATTAAATTCTTTTCAAAATGATTATTCTTGGATAACTTTTCAATACTCAAAGCTGGAGTACCTTTAAAGTTGTCACTTTACACACACACACACACACACACACACACACACACACACTATGTATCTTCAGTTTTAACTACTCTTTTTAGATTTATTCTTCACATAAGGATGAGGACTACATACAAGTGGTTATCCTAAAAATATTACTGGCAGCTAGACCTGGAGTGAAGAAGACATACCTTCCTGAGTTCAAATTGAACCCCAAATAATTACCAGCTATATGTCCCTGGGTAAGTCACTCAGCAGTACTTGCTTCAGTTTCCTCTGATATAAAATGAATTCTAGAAAGAAGTGGCAACCCACTCTTATCTTTTACCAAAAAAATCCCAACTGGGGTCACCAAGAGTTGGACAATACTGAAAAGACAGAACAACAACAACAATTAATATTTCCCTAAGCCACTCTATCTCTCAACTTGGGGAGGATGTTATATGATTGATGTTTCAGGCATTTTCTTCCCCTTTTTTTGCCTCTTCCTTTTGGTAGTTATTTCAAGGTAGAAAAACCTCTCAAAGAAAGAACAAATGTCAAAGTTCAATTATTTATGTTTTCTCATTTCCTATTTTTAGAGTTCTTACTTTGTTTAAGTAATTCAGGTGGGTTCTTATCTCAACTTTATCTCTTTTTCTATTTTCTAAAATTATTATACATTTTTTATTTCTTTTTCACTTAATCTTTTGTTTTAACCAGACTGTGATCAGACTTTAGACAGCTGATTCTGAAATAACTACATTTTTTAAAACTTGGTTCTTATTGTCTAAGTTATAGTCAGTTTCATTTTTATCCTGTTACTTAGTGCTCATCAAAACTATCATCTTTTAACACTCCTCTTGAAAATATAGTTGACAAATAGTATAAAAATTTTGAATATATTAAAATATCTCTGAAATCTTTTTATTATTTTTATTGCGGACCATGTTTGTAAAAACAGTTTTCATCATCCTCCCCTTACTTACTTTATTATTGTAGTCAATGTCTTCAAAGCTTATGCCAGTAAAGTTAGAGTTCTTCTAACTCAGAAGTCAGTTTTTTCTCAGAATTATTGTACTTTTGCATCCTTTATAATTTTATTGGTGCATACAATGCAATTATGTGTTGTGTTTGCTTACACTAACCATGCAAGGAACAATAAATGACTTTCCTAGGGTTTGATGTTTATTGTAGCCTTTGGGTAAAAATGAAACCAATGCCACTAATTATTTTATTTTACTTGCTGTAGAGAACTGGTGAACTTACTTTCTATTTTGTAGTAATGTTTTAATGGATTTGGATTTCACTTTTAGCAATAGATATATGGGGGGGGGAGAAATGTGTTATTAGGAAGAATAAGAGTTTAAGTTTAAAAATAAAGAACATTAGAATGGTAATTCTTAGCATTTTCCTACCTTATTTTCCAACATTAGATGGTTTTGCTTAAAAAATGAAAGGTACTTTATAGGGCCATGGGATGCTTTTGACTACCAAAAATATTTGTCATATTGAGATACATTTTCTTATGATCATCTATTGTTATTCCTGTTTTTATAAAAATGTTAGTTTACAACCTACATATTCCATGTTTTAAAGACTTCATAAAAGTCTGTTATATATTGTAATGCTTGGTACATACTTGGAGAACCTAAGGACTCCTTTGTGATGGAACAAATAGTTTGTTTGAATCTTTGTGTTACTATTTATAACAGCATGGTAAAGCTTGAAGTCAAGAAAACGAGTTCTAATTTAACTTAAGACACTTTGTTAGCTGTGTGACTCTGGGCAAGTCACTTAACTATTGCACTTGGTTTTCTCATCTGTAAAATGTAAAAGGAAGTGACAATATCTTTGCCCAGAAAACTCAAATGGGATCATGAAGAATTGAACATGATTGAAATGACTAAACAATAACAACACTGCCATCAGTTCAGAGTTGAAAAGGACTTTTACCCAATCTATTCCTATAACCAAAGTAGAAATTGAGGTCCAGGTCAGTTAAATGACTTGCTTAAGGTTATAATTTGAAAATGGCAGAGTCAGAATTCAGTCTCAGGTCCTCCAAATAATTCACTTCATTGTACTTTTCAGCTTACCATTATCTTTGTGAGTTATTTCAATCTTGAAACTTAAAATTCCAAGAGGTTTCAAGATCATTGTTATTTCAAGAACCATTATATCATTTTGTCTTGATTTAGTTTGTAATGTTTTTTTTTTAATTAAGACAAATTTAGGATTTTATTTTGAATGTGAATTGTGGATGGTATGCTTGGTCCGAGTTTTAGAATAGAGATAGAGGTTTAGCTTGTGATTTCTTTGTCATAAAGAATTCACAAAAGAGGAAATTCCTTCTACCAAGACAGGATGGAACTTTTTTTCTGAATCTAGGTCTTAGAACATTGTCTGCATCATTGAGATGGCTATTGATTTCTCAAGGACCACAAATAAAATATCTGACAGAAGAAGGCCTCAGGCTTAGGTTTTCTTAATTCTTATGACTGTCCTCTATCCACAATAGAAAACTATTTTTCTTGATTTTTAAAATTATTTTATTGACATATTTTATATCACTTTTATTTTTCTTTGTATAATTACATTTCCTCTCACTAATAGATGTTATAATGTTCTTTTTTAAAAAGGGGAAAAAAAGCAAGTAAGCAAAGCCAATTAGTATATTTTTCAAGTCTTATAGTATATACAATATTTTATATCCATATTGTCCTACATGACCCCCTCTCTGCAAAGGAAAGAGGGAAGTGCATTCTTATTACTTTTTCAGTGTCAAATTTGATCATTATCATTACATTGAATTCAGTTTCAACAGCTGTTATTCCTGGGTTTTTTCCAGTCAATATTATTGTAAATATCCTTTAATGTCACTTCCACATTTTTCCTTTACTATTTCACAGAACAACTGTTCTTCACTTGAGACTCACTCCTTTCAGATTTATCACCCAATTAATATACTAGTAGCAATCATGTATCTTCCAGAAATTCTTCCTACTTTATCTCCAAGTCTTGTTCTCCATTCCAACTACTACCCTTATATTAGATGACTTCAGCAATATGCTGATATCTCATGTAATTCTTATAATATATTCCTGTGTTTTACTTCAGTAATATACATGGATGATTGAAATACCCTCATTCCTTTGACTTCAATTTCAGTTGCAACAATAAAACTTCTAGATCTCTTTATTTTCCCCTAAAATTTATTTATTTTAATTTTAATATTTTATTTTTGAATCATGCAAATGTAGTTTTCAACATCTATCTTGCAAAATTTTGTGTTCCAATTTTTTCTCCTTTTCCCCATCTCGCATCCCAAGACAGTAATCAATGTAATATAAAATAAACGTGGGCAATTTAAAAAAAAAACATATTTACATATTCATCACAGGGCACAAGGAAAAAAAGAAAAGAAAAAAAGAAATAAAAACAAGTAAACAAACACATAATGATAACAACAAGATGAAAATACTGTTTGATCCACATTCAGTTTCCTTTGTTCTCTTTCTGGACATAGATGGCACTTTCTATCACAAGTCCATTGGTATTGCTTTGAATCACTTCATTGTTGAAAAGAGACAAATCCATCACAGTTGATCTTCACATAATCTTGTTGTTACTGTGTGCTATATTCCCTTGCTTCTGCTCACTTCACTTAGCATCAGTTCATGTAAGTATTTTCAGGCTTTTCTGAAGTCAGCCTGCTTATCATTTCTTATGGAAAAATAATATTTCATTACATTCATATGCCATAACTTACTCAGCCATTCCCCAACTGATGAGCTTACACTCAATTTCCAGATTTTTGCCATTATAAAAGGAGCTGCTGCAAGCATCTTTGCTTCAAGAAGACAGTGCCGGATCAAAGGGCATAGTTTTATACACCTGTGGGCATAGTTCCAAATTGTTCTCCAGAATGGTTGGGACATTTCACAACGGCACCAACAATATATTAGTGTCCCAGTTTTTCCATATCCCTTCCAACATTTATCATTATCTTTTCTTGTCATCTTAGTCTGAGATGTATGAAGTGATATTTGAGTATTGTCTTAATTCTAAATCCCTTCATGCTATAATAAGTATTATTATATCTCTCCTTATTTTGCCCTCCTCTAAATTATTCTTCACATTTACTGAGACCTTCAATATCTTATCCCTCAGTACTATCCAAGACCAATATTACTGTTCTCTGCTTTTGAATCATTTACCCTATCAAATTTTTATCAAACTCCAATTTTAAGCCTCACTTCCATAATCCAATTTTTCTGTTTCTGCTCACTCCCTGCTGAATGGGGGCGGGGAATAATGCAAACATTTTGTCTTGATCCACTTCAAGTATGTCATCTAATTGCAAATAAGAACATGCCACAGAAAAATGAGAATTTTACTTCTAATTATTTTTCTATACCACTCTCCACAAAAACTATTAGAACACTTTTCTTCTTTCCTCAAGTCTCTCAGCTGTGCACTTCCTCAATCCAATTACAATCATATTTTATTTTAATAAAAAAGAAACAATTAGAAACATACTTCCTTTCCTCTTTATCTTAAAACCCTTTGATATTATTTCTCATCTCTCTCCTTTTCTCTGATCTCTAATAAAGAAGTAATATTTTCATCAACATCATCACCACTATGTATATCTTTAATTCATGCTATTATCCCAATTATTTATGAGCAGAATGCCCTCTCTTCCTTAATTTTCCTTTAATTTTTAATCCTTCCTACTGCACTGGTTTCTTCTTAGTGTCTAAAAATGTTCACTTTTCCTATTCTAAAAAATAAAATAAATAAAAAAGTCACTAGGACCTACTTCTTAACAAATCATCATCTCTTTTGCTTCCTCTCTTTCCTAACCAACTGTGAAAAGCTATTCTAATATAATACTTCTTCTCAGACTAACTGAGATTAAAGTGTTTTTTTTTTTAATTTGACTTATCTCATTAATCAACTGAGACCTCTCTCTTTATAATAATCAATCATCTCTTAACTATAAGATTTTATGACATTTTGTCTCTTCTCATCCTTTTGTACCACTTAACTGATCACATTTCAAAGTACCCTGCCTTCCTGGATCCCTTTCTCCCTCTCTCCTTTATTTTCTTTCTCCCTTTCCCTTTCTCCCTTTCTCCCTTCCTCCCTATCTTCCCCCCTCTCTGTTTCTCTCTGTCCGTCTCTCCCTCTTTCTCCCCCCCTCTTTCTCCCTACCTCTCTCTCCATTTCTTTTTCTTATTAGTGTCCTATCTTAATTAGTCCTCTAAGCCTCTTTTCTTGCTGGCTCATTATCAATAGGTAAAAAGGTCATAGATTTACCCTGCCTATTTCTAATTAACTATGTTGGAGTTTGGAGAAGAGTATCTCTAGATATGTATAACTCAGGGCATTTCACTAGGAAATGGAAATAAATTGGAAATGGTGATGAAGTACAAAATCATCTACCAGCACTTTTGTGTTCTTTCCTGCTGTTTGACTATAAGTATGAGATGTGTCTTCAGCTTTGTCTTCAAAATCATGTAGGGGGAGCAGCAGGAACTGACCCTACCATGCTATTTCAGTGGTGCCATGAATCTATTGCTGCTTTTGTCTCTTTTGTATTTCCTTGAAAAATTTTCTAAAAATGATAGCTTCTAAATGAAGATTTTTACTGGTTCCCACAGTTATTTATTAATCTCTCAGAAAAGTATGCCTTTTATCCATACTGTTTTTAAAATGAATACTTTTCTCCTAAAAAATGCAGATAAATTCCTTGTTGGAAAACACTATAACATTTTTGTCTTTGTAGCCCTACTGCTTAACACGGGGTTAAAAACATAATAACTGCTTGATGATTGATTATAGTCACACATACTTAAGATAGAGTAGATAGAAGGTAACCTGAGAAAAGAAGGCACTAGCAATTGCAAAGACTGGCAAAGGCGTCTATAGAAAGTGCTTTTTGAAGTGAATTTTGAAGGAAGCCAGGAAATCTGAGAGGTGAAGTTAAGAAAACACTCCATATTTGAGAACCTAATAATGATAAGATAGAGAGAGATGACAGAACAGTAATATTTGATGATATAACTAATTCTCTAAAGATGCATCTCTAGCATTATTTTATTTATTACTCTAGATAAATATTTCCTTTATTATATATCTATATAAGATGGATGAATAATTAAATTCCAAAGGGGAGGGAGGATCTTCATGATCATGAAATACAATCACTTTATTTTACAACTTAAGCAACTGAGGTTCAGAGATATGAAATAGCTCTTCATTCTTTCTTTCTCCCTTTCTTTCTCCCTGAGCAATGTTATTCAGAATGTTTAGGCCCCATGTATATAAATATTTTTTAAAATTTTTCACATAATAAAAAAGAAATAATAAAATCATATATTAGGACATACAGTGTGCAACCACTATGCTAAGTAATGAGGATAGGAAGAAAAGAAATGAGGAAATCATATTTCAGAGAGACAAAACACAAAAGAATTAATTCCATTTACTGGGCATCTTCCTAAAGGTGCAGTAGTAGTATTGTAAGTTTTCTGTACTGTCTCATATTCAGTTACATCTTTTTGTTTCTCTCTGGTAAGTTTTCTATTTTGGGTCCAATCTTTCTTCTTTTTGCTTCTGGGCTTAATACATATACGTGTATGTAGATTGGGATGAAAAATGAAGGCAACGTGGAAAAATGTGTCAGAGATGGTGGTGGTGAGATTTGCTAAACTTATGTGAGCTCACTAAATGGGCTGAGGATATATCCTTTAGCATATACCACTGATTTGCTCAACTCTTATGGAGATAGCATTTATCACATCTTTTGGCTCCAGGTCCTAAGGTCATTTCCAAGCCTAGTCTTTACACAGGGAGTTGCTTGATAAATCCTAATGAGCACTGAATAAACTTGGGAAGAACAAACTATGTTAAGGATTCTATATCACACAGGACTTTGCTGTGCCTTGAAAGTAGTGAATTGTGCCACTGGTACAGAAGCAATGAGTTAAAAACAAAACAAGGTAGACAGAGAAGCAAAGCAAAGCAAAACACTCTGGAATAGGAAGGGATTAAAGGAGATGGGAGGTTCAGACTTTTTTAGACAAGATGATGGGATTCTGCTAATAGACTTTTAGTAAAAACCATAAACTTAAATCTTAAGGTCAAAAGTTGGAAAAGCCAATATTCCATAAAGTTTATATGTATGAGAGTTTGAATAGACTCGGTGACTCAAAGGTAGCATCAACATACAGAACAAAAGATCAAGATAACTTGGAGTCATAAACTGAGTTCTACCTATAGATATTGAATGATTACATTTATTGATCCCTATTATATGTTCTATATTCCAGTCATAATGGACTATCTACTGTATTGCATATAAAATATTAAAGCTTCTGTTTTTTATTTTTGTACAAACTATATCACATTTCTGGAAAGCTCTCAGTCCCCATGGTGACTTTTGAGAATGTAAAGCTTAAGTCAAGGGTTACCTTTCTCTACAAAAAGCTTTTCAAATTTCTGAGTTATTAGCGCACCCCATTGCAGAATAATATTTATCTATTTGTTTGTTTGTCCAGCTTCTATATATTGCTTTCCTCCAGAAGGGGGAGGACTACACATTTATATCATACCTACTATATTAAAGGTACTGTGTTAAATAACTTACAAATATCTCTTTTGAATCTCACAACAATTCTGAAAAAAGTTACTGTTATTTTTTTCTGGTTTGGTTGAGAAAACTGAGGTAGAGAAAGGTTTAATGATTTGCTCAAGGTCACACTGATAGTGTCTATGGCTAGGTTTGATTTGAGATTTTTCTTATTCCAGGCCCAGTATTATATCTACTGTGTCATTTGTCTAACTATCTTAGTAGGATGCAAAATCCTTGAAGTCAAAGGCCATTCTGTTTTTAATTTTTGAATAATTAGCATATAGCAAACAAAATATAGCAAATGCATAATAAATGTTTTTTTGAAATGAATTGAGTAGTTTTTTCTTAAAAGCTATTCACTTCCAAATATTAGTTGAACTTTCCTTTGCATATTAGAGCAATCAATTTCATTTGGTTTCAGAGGGACATAGCCAAGCTTCTTTTCAAACTTCATCTTCGCCTTCAACATTGAACTTCATCCAAAACAAAATTTTAATCACCTCCTGCTTCCCCTTCTCAAAAACAAAAACCAACAAACAAGAAAACATTTCTATTCTTGATTTTGATAGAAAATTAGAAGGATTTAAATCCACTGAAAATAGTGTATCAGTCAAATCTGAGGCAAAAATTTGTCCATTCTGATTGACAGAAAAGAATTATCTATGAATCCAAACATTTCATGGTCCAAGAACTACTAAGACTAATTCTTTGATCTATCTATAAATAAAGCCTGCATCTAACCTAAGGAGAATGCTTTGGGGAAGCACTCAGAAGAATCAGATGAGACTAATTAAAAAGAAACAAGAAAACATTAGTTTCTGACTTCTGATTTTTTATTCTCAGGATGATGAGAATTATTCTAAGAACTTTAATGGAAAAACTTAGTGTTGTATCTGGAGACTGGAAAATCTTAATTTGTAATTGGCCCCAGACACTTAATATCTGTGTGATCCTGACCAAATAACTAGATCTCTATTTAATCTTAATTTTGTCATTTGTAAAATGGACCTGATGACAATATCTACCTCCCAGTATTGTTGTGAAAATAAAATGAAATAAATAAGATAACTCAAATAGTGAGTAGAATCCTGGACTTAAAGTCAGAACACTTACTCAGAAACTAGCTTTGTGAACCTGGGCAAGTCAAACCCCTCAGTTTCATTTTCCTCATTTGTAAAGTGGGGATAATAACAATAATTACCCTCTAGATCTGTTTTGAGGATTAAATGAGCTATTTGTAAATTCCTTTCCAAATCACAAAGTAAATGCTTTATTAATGTTATTGATATTTAAAATTATTATCAATAGTTATCATTTGTAAAGCAATTTGAATATCTCAGAGTTTTACAAAGTCAAATTATTACATAACAATGAAAAGATTAACAAAATTTATTTTAAAAAATGATACAATGAAAAAATATAAAAAAAAAGACTGTGGAGTCAGTTCTACAAGCTGATCTCTTTCCTAAATAGCCATAACAGAGCAACAGATTTATCACAGCCATTTTCTTCCTTCCTTCCTTCCTTCCTTCCTTCCTTCCTTCCTTCCTTCCTTCCTTCCTTCCTTCCTTCCTTCCTTCCTTCCTTCCTTCCTTTTTGTTTCTTTCTTTCCTTTTTTCATTTTCTTTCTTTCATTAATGTAGTTTGTGGGGGGGTGTTTCCCTCAAAAAGTTGGCACTCTGAAAGAACTGTGTTTTCTTTGAGAGAAACTATTTCAAATATTTGTCTCCTCCCTGTCCCCTCATTCCCACCCTCCTAAGCAATATGTGAACTACTGGCTTAGATTAATATCCATCTGTCATAAGTGAATATTATTATAGGTTTTCTTTTCTTTCATAAAATCATTCTGTTCTTTTCAGTTTCTTGGCTAAATGCATTTAATTCTTGCCATTGATTTTTATTTGCTAGTTTCCAGAAAAATGGGTTAGTCTCACAGAAAAAGCTTGTCAACAAAGATGTAACATGGGGAGTTTTTGCAATGGAATAGAATGGAGCATTTTATAAATATTGAGTCAAGTTGTAAAATGCCAGAAGGGGTCACTACTCTGCCAAGGGTGCTTTGTTTAAATAAAAACAAACAAACAAAACATTGCATCTCTGTTTTCAGTATTGTATTTGTTTATCAAAAGTTTTGAGAGAAACATCAAGAAAACAATCAAATCATGACATGAAGGAAATATCTAATTCAAAAAATTCTTTTCTATTTTCCTATACTCCATTTGGCCATTTTACATAGACATATATTATAATGGAAAGATTCTTGAAATGGGAATAAGGGGATCTCTGGATTCTTATACTTGAGGCAACATGATACAGATGAAAACATGATGACTTTGGAATCAGAACATCTAGATGTTACATTATCTGTGACCAGGAGGAAGCCATTTGAGCTTTCTTAACCTAACTCTCTTATAATTCACCTTCGAAGTCCCTAATAACTCCAAAAACATTGTTGGACAAGATGGACCCTGAATGTCTATTGGACTAATTATTCAGATGTAGAATAGGACTTAAAGATTGTCTAGTTCCAAAGAGTCTTATCTTGGAGTCTGTTAACATGTTACACACACATACACAGAGAGAGAAATTGAGAGAATTGTATTTCAATATAAATTTTTTATACTATAGGTTTTTTTTGTGCATTTAAAAATTATTCTGGGTAGTGCTTCTTAGGCTTTGCTAGACTTCCAAAAGTGTCCATGACACATAAAACATTAAAAATCCCTCATTTAGGAAAACTCCATTATTTTACAATTGAGGAAACTGAGGCATTACTATATGATATATCCAACAACATTAATGCCCTAAGCTACTTCATTTGATTTTACTGTGTGGTAAAACACTTCAGGGTTACACTTAGGTGATGGGTGAATGGTTAAAGGATTACACTGTTTTACAGGACTGTATTTGAAAAAAAATATGAATACCTCCAAAATATGTTCATTGTTGTATTTCCTATAAGATCCTTTATAATTGAATTGCTTTGAGCAAAGGCTAATTGGAGGAGAGAGAAATTTTTTCTCAAATGGAGCTTCACTAGGCAAGTGGAAACTTAATGAAGGTACTTCTTCAGCAACAGAGTCAGCTGTCCTGTCTGTCAATTGCTGGAAAAAATTTTAAGTGGAACTTAAGCAGTTAGTTTTCCCATCTGGTACTATGGTATTTTGTGTGTGAGTCTCCTGAATATTATGGATACTCAAACTTGGACCCAGGAACCCTGTAAACTCTAGGCAATGAGCCAAAGAAGCCAGTAAAAGTCCTTGGTCTGCCCTGAATGTAAAAATAAAGTCTTTTTGACTAACAACATGGAACAGCTGGTAATAGTCTGTGGCGATTCTTGTAATGTCCGTAAAAAAGGGTTACACAAATTTAGTGCTACAAAGTGTTCTGTGTCAAATCCTGGATATGGCTTGTTCAATATTTCTGGCATCATGTGGCAACTAAATTGCGTCCAGTGGCAGCAGCTTTATGATCTCATTTAAAAGCAACTACAGTCTCTTTCTTTTAGGTTCTGAGTTAAAAGAGACCTCGTACTCTCTTCAGAAAAGAAGTTCAAAAAAAAATCTTGTAATATGTAATCCTTTTTCCAGTGCTCAGCAAAAACAGGTTTAATTCATTACAGATATCCCATCCAATTTAAATCCATCATTTCAATATAGTATGGAGTACAAATCCAATGAATACCAACATAACTTGTTTCCCTTTTTTTTCCCCTAGTATTCGTTTACTTGGAGGAAATTTATAATTTATCATATGACTCCAAGATATAGAGGACTAAGTCTCTAATGAATTGAAAATGAGTATCATCCAGAGGGAATAAGAGAAGCATTTTGTGGGTGTGGGTAAATTGCCATTCTTTATAACCAAGAAATTGGGAACAAGAAACAGAATAAAAAATGCCACCAAGGAAAACCCATAAACAAAAAAGGAAAAGGAAGATTAGCCAAATGATGATAACAATTATACAGCTTTAGCGCTGGAAGTCACTTTAGATAGACATCAATTATTCTAATCTTCTCAATTTATAGATATAAATATTGAGATCCAGGAAGTTTAAGTAACTTGCCCAAAGTCAATAACTTTTACTTAGTCCAGGATTCAAATATGATGTCAGACACTAGCTTATCTGTGTGATCCTGGGCAAGTCACTTAACCCTGTTTGTCTCACTTTCCTCATCTGTAAAATGGCCTAAAGAAGTATATGAGAAACCATTCTAGTATCTTTGCCCAGATAAACTCAAATGGGGTCATGAAGAGTTGAAGAGACCTGAACAACAGCCATTTATTTATTTATCTTGGTCTTTCAATAGGTTCATCAATAATTCTTGCCCTGCTTAATTCCATAGAATTTAAAGCTGTTCATGAAATGTTCACAAGAATGTAAAGAACAAAAGAAGACAATTTAAAGAACTTGATAATGAAATATTAAATAAAATCTATGGCTATATCAATTTAAAATCCTTATAAAGATTGCTTAGAGAAATTACCCAAATAGTTATTGAAGCATATTACAACTTTTGCCTACTCAACAAATTTTTGTTGACCAGATGACTAAAAATATATAATTTTTGTGAAACATAAGAGTTTGGTAATCCCTATATAACCTATTCTCTAATTTTTAACCTCCCCAGTGGCAAATCTCATATATTTATTGGCCCAAAGAATGCTATAACTGAAATGGAACTTTAAAAACAAGGTATTTAAACTGTATTGCACTGGAAATTAGAGAATTAAGTTGTTGAAAACTGAAGCAAAATCATGTGATAGAAATGATATTACAGGCCAAGTCTTCTGATTCTAAGACCAGACCTCTTTTTATTATACTGACTTGCTGAGAGCTACATTATGATTTAGGGTGTCTGTAACCAGCTTTAGCTTTACTCAACTGAGAATTTTTGGCATGTTAAAAAGAACATTAGATTTAGAGTCACAAGACCTACCTCTGTTCAAAATAACCTCTAATAATACCAGTGCATGGTTTTTGGCAATTAATTAATCTTTGTTGATTTTCAGTAATATTTTCAGTTGTGTTTGACTCTTCATGACCCCAGGTCCTGGACTCATTCCACAACACCAGCTAGATGTCCCACACTAAGTTCTCTGGGCTCTAATTTCATCTGAAAAATAAGGAGATTAGACTGAATGACCTCAAAAACAACTTTCCATTCTAATATTCCATTATACAATTAAAAGATTCAATGTTCATTGCTGAGATATCTTAGTAAAACTTTCCAACACCATTAAATTAATGAAAATAATAACCAGACTAATGATCTCAAGCAGATATACAAACCTTTGAAGCCAAGGGGACAGATCCATATTATATTAGAGCTAGAGGTAAGTAGAGATTATTCAATCCAATTTCATTTCAGAAACTAAAGAAACTGATACCCATAGAATGAAATTACCACTTCAAATCACACAAATAACTTATGGTACAATTTGGAATAAAATATATGCAGGTATTCTCAGTTTCGTCATCTGTAAAGTGAGGAGGTCAGACCAGATGATTGACAATTATTTTATTTCAATTCTACATTTACCATCCAATGATTTCTGTATCTTCAACTATAAAAAGTTTCCTTGATGGAAGTACCTTTTTGTGAAGAGTGTAATAGGAAACTAATCACCACTAATCTCTTCCTTTCTTTTCTTTTACAGTAAATAGACAATGTGATCCAAGTCCTTCTCACTCAGATCACTGGGTGGAATAAGGAGGGCTAGAGACCAATAAAATCTTTGCAGTCTGACAGTCTTTATGTTATTTTCAATTCTAGCTCCCTGGGAAGAATAGTACTGAATATCTGTTTATATTGGTGGCTACTACAACTGTTTATTTTAGTGGTGCATTCATCAGTGACCCTAAGGAATTGTTCACATCCAGAGCTGTTATAGACTTCCGTTAGTTATTTGCACCATTAATCCCCTCTTATCCTTAAACACCATGACTGTAGGGCAGCTTACAGAATAATCTAAAAAAACAATGGACTGAGAATTGGAGATCTGAATTAATTTTTATTTTAAAAACAAATCACTCTGAGACCTTGAGTCTGTCCTTTAACCAAGAGAGAGACACTATAAGTCTCTGTAAAGCTAATACTGGACTCAAATCCCGTTAATAGAGCAATCCACCAACTTCTACTATTGGACTATAGAAGATGAAATGGGGATAAAGAGTAAGAAAATTATTTAATCAACATCACAAAAACTAGTTAAGATCAGTGCCAAGAATAAAACCTATACCTTCAGATGAAAAAGTCTTTCTTCTGTTACAAGTAAAGTAAAATATTGAAAAGATCATTTATATAAAAGAACTTCACTTAAATTCTATTTTACTGTGATTAAGTTTGTATATATCTATAAAATAATGGTTAGCAACACATATACAAATGTGTATAAAATGCATCCATATATATATATATATACACATATATATATACATATATATGAAGAGAGAGAGAGAAATAGTTTATGTACACATAACCTGTATGTGTGTATATTTCTTGAAAAGCCACAAAATATTTTGAATCTATTTCATTCTTCATAAGTGCCATGAGAAGGAGATGTTATCACTTACATTTTGTGGAGAAGGAAACAGGTTTACTCAGTTAAACAATTTGGACAAGATCACACAGTTAATAAGTGTCTAAGGCAAGATTCTGTACAGGTCTTCTCAGTTCCAAGTGCAATACTTTATTTACTATACTATCTAAGTGATTCACCAAAATTTGAAATTTTATAATTTTACATCAGGAAGAGAATCACCTAGAGAAGGGGGGGTGGAGTTTTTCATAGAAGACTGTTTTCTGTCTCTGTTTCTCTGTCTCTATCTTTGTCTCCTTTCTATTTCTATTTCTCTGTCTCTGTGTGACTCAGTGTTTTTGTCTCTCTGTCTCTCCTTCTACCTTAATATTAAATACAACCACTGTCTTTTGTCATATAACTCTCTAATAGATTTTTGAAATTTGGGGGAAGAAACAAATAAACAACAAATAAGCAAAAACTTTTATTGGTTTCTTCTCAGAAACTAGAAGTATTGCATTTGTAATCCTATCTTTAAGATTCTCTAAAATATAAATTTTTGATGTACACATCACAGTTAGATTTGATTCCAAAGACAAAATCTAATGGAACTAAATCAGTTGAGAGAGGAAACTAAGCAAAAAGATCTCTTCCATCAGTCCACTGGTCATATAGAAACTGTCATATATCTAATCCATAAAGATAAGATAAACCTGTTTGACTAAAATTTAAAATTGAAGGCTCAAAATTAAGAAAATTACACAAGCACAAAAATGTTAAATACTCTTTTAAAAATATATTTTGTCTGTAGCATTTATATTATTGACGTTATTAAAGCTTAAATCTATCTTAATACCCCAAGACTTGTCATACCATGTATGTATATATACTACATGCACATATTAATATATACACCTACCTATATATATGTACATGTATATATGCACTATTACAAAATACTAGATTGCCTCTGAAATCCAATGTATTTTTTATGCATTTTAAAATGTTATTCTGAAAAAGGATCCATAATATTAAAAAGGTTAAAAATCTATATAACTATGAATTCTAAATCATTCAACAGATACCAGGCACATGTATGTATCTATCTCAACAGTGTAGTTCTTCGAATGGAAGAAGAAAGTTTTTCTTTCTTGCCCTAATTAATCCTTTAGGTTCCTTTGACAAAGCTATTGCTAGCATCTATTCACCAGGTACTCAATAAATTTAAATTGAAAATGGGGAGACAAGAAAGGAACAACATATAAATCACAATTTAGTACAAGAGGTTAATGTAGATTACCATCTATAGTAGGAATGGGACATATGGGACCAGTGTTTAGCCCCTCTTAGAGTCATGTAAGGAAGACATTAAACTGCTTTAGACCTCTGTTTTTTCCATTTACAAAAAGAAGACAAAATATGGCTCTCTTCATTGTCAACTCCACAAAGATATCTGGAAGTCCTTTAAAAGCTAAATACTTAATATAGTCATGACCAGTGTCATAATTATGAAATTGAGAGAAAACCTAAACTTTCATTTTTATGATTTTGCTAGTAGGCCACACATGGAAAAAAATGATTTTTTCCCCCAAATTAAGGGGCAAAGAATTATTATAACAGTGACACCAATTGAAGTGGGCTAAAGTTTCAAGGCAATATAGCAAACAGCCAAAACCAAGAAAAAAAAAATCTAGCAAAGAGCCAAAACCACTTTTTGACAGCCAGCTAATTTCTGAAAGAATTTAGCAAAGAAGCAGAAACAGGAAAATGATTTTATAGAAAAGAGAAACAAAAATTAGGTTGATGTACTAATAAAGGTACAATTGAGGAATGTTAGGGGTAGAATAGTTCCCACCATGGAGTCCTCTTGCTAACTGACTAATAGATTGGTCACCATTGTTTGTGGTATGACCAAGGCCAGATAGCCATAGTGTTTCTCAGGACTTCCTGTATTCTCACATGTCATCATTCCTCCCTCAAAAAATCAAAATCCAAATTCATCTTAGGCAAAAGGTCAAAGATCTCATCTAGTGGAGCTTTTAAGAATGACAAGAGATCTAGAGCTAGCTGTGTGAAAAATTAATTTAGATGTAGAAAAATTGATAGAAGTTTATATTTGGCAAAAGCTGAATTTGAAATATTTCAGCAATATAAATGAATAGAAATGAGCTTGCACCTTTGTACCTATTCCAAATCTATGTCAAGAGGTTTCCATGATTTGTAAAGCCTACAAAAGTTTAGAACCATAGCTCTGAGCCCACAAATGAAAAGAAAAAAGAAAAAAAAAAAAAAAGAAAGCTTTAAAGTACTGAAAGGAGTAATAGAATAATGGGAGCATATATTAAGAGACCTTCTTACTCATGTACTTTTATTCCCCCCCCCCATTTTACAGATGAAGAAGCTATGATAATCAACTCTACTCCCAAATCCATCATTCATTAACTCTATGTGCTTGACAAAATTACCTTAATGGGCTTTGGTTTCCTCAGGCTAGAGAATGAAGGAACTGAACTCCATGGTTATCATTTCATCTCTGCCTCTTAAGAGTACTTAGCCTCTTTCAGAGCTCAGTTCAAGTACTAATACTTAATATATATATATATATATATATATATATATATATATATATATATATATATATATATATATATATATATATATATATATATATACATATATATATATATGTATGTATATGAAAAATTTGTAACACAATATTTAAACCTTTTTGAAGATTTGCTGAACCTTTGCTTCAAATTTTTCTTCCTCCCTTTCCTCACCCCTTCCCCTAGACAGCAAGTAATCCAATATATGTTAAACATGAACAGTTCTTCTATACATAATTCTATAATTCTTATACTGCATAAGAAAATCAGAACCAAAAGGAAAAATATGAGAAAAAAGAAAAAGTAAGCTAAGAACAACATAAATATGGGGAAAAAAAACTATGTTTGTGACACACATTCAGTCCCTACAGTCTTCTTTCTGTATGCAGTCTCCATCATAAGTCTATTGGAATTGGCTTTAATCACCTCATTGTTGAAAAGAGCTATATCCATCAGAACTGATCATGACAAAATCTTGATGCTGTGTACAAAGTTCTCTTAGTTCTACTCATTTCACTTAGTATCAGTTCACATAAGTTTCTCCAGGTCTTTCTGAAATTATTCTGCTGACTGTTTCTTATAGAACAATATTCTATAATTTATTCAGCCATTCCCCAACTGATGGGCATCCATTCAGTAGTCATTTAGTCCCTTGCTACTACACAAAAGGCTACTGCAAACATTTTTTGCATATGTGGGTCCTTTTTCCTTTTTTATGATCTCTTTGTGATTCAGGCTCAGTAGAGATACTCCTCAATCAAAGAGTAGGCACAATTTGAGAGCCTTTTGGGAATAGTTCTAAATTGCTCTCCAGTATGGTTGCATCATTTCATAATTCCACCAACAATGTATTAGTGTCCAGCATATCCCTCCAGCATATATCATCATATTTTTAAGTGATCTTAGCTAATTTGAGAGGTATGTAGTGGTACCACAGAGTTGTCTTAATTTGCATTTCTCTGGTCAATAGTGTTTTAGAACATTTTTTCATATGACTATAAATGGTTTCAATTTCTTCAACTGAAAATTGTCTGTTCCTAACTTTTGAGCATTTATCAACTGGAGAATGACTTGTATTCTTATGAGTTTGAGTCAATTTTCTATATATTTTAGAAATGAGGCCTTTATCAGAACCCTTGAATATAAAGTTTTTTTTTTTCAGTTTTCTGCTTTCCTTTCAATCTTGTCTGAATTGGTTTGTTTCTAAAAAGATAAAACTTTTTTTTTTAATGTAATTTTTAAAATTAAGGCTTTTTACTTTCAAAACATATGTATAGATAATTTTCAACATTCTTTCAACTCTTGCAAAATCTTGTGTTCCAAATTTTTCCCTCCCTTCCCCCCCACACTCCTTTCCCCTAGATGACAAATAATCCTAACATATAGTAAACTTGTACAATTTTTCTATACATATTTCCACAATTATCATGCGGCACATAAAAAATCAGATCAAAAAGGACAAAAATGGGAAAGAAAACAAAATGCAAGCAAACAACAAAAAAAGTGAAAATAGTATCTTGTGACTTATATTCAGCCACAGTCCTCTCTCTGGGTATACATGGTTCTCTTCATCACAAGTCTACTGCAACTGGCTGGTATCACCTCATAGTTGAAAAGTGCCATGTCTATTAAAATCATCACACTCTTGTTTCTGTATAATTTGTTGTTTCATTCATTTTTTTTTTTACTTTTTTAAAATTTTTTATTCTTTTGCTGAGGCAATTGGGGTTAAGAGACCTACCCAGGGTCACACAGCCAGGAAGTGTTAAATGCCTGAGGCCAGATCTGAACTCAGGTCTTCCTAACTTCAGAGCTAGTGTTCTGTCTACTACATCAAATAGCTGCCCCAAATCCACTCATTCTTTAGGATTAGATTATTTAGCTTCCAATTTCTGACCTTTTATTACATATAATTTTTACTGTACCATGATATAAAAAAGATGAATTTAATATTTCTGTTTTTCTGTATTTCATTTTGAGGTTTTTATGCCCTAGTACATGGTCAATTTTTGTGTCTGCTTCATGTGCCACCGAGAAAAAAGCATATTCCCTTCTGTCCCCATTTAATTTTTTTCCAAAAGTCTATTTAACTTTTCAAAAATTCTATATATTTCTTTAACTTTTTTCTTGTTTGTTTTGTGGTTCTATTTACCTTTTACCATTTTCTTATAGAGCAAGGTTTATAGTTTTGCTGTTTATTTCTTTTTGCAACTCTCTTAACTTCTGCTCTAGGAATTTGTATGCTATACCACTTGGTGCATATAAGTTTAATATTGACATTATTATCTATGGTACACTTTAGCAGGATGTAGTTTCCTTCCTTATCTCTTTTAATTAGATCTATTTTTGCTTTTGCTTTATCTGAGAGCAGAATCACTAACTCTTTTTTTCCCTACTTTATCTGAAGCATAATAAATGCTGCTCCAGCCTTTTACCTTTATTTTTATATGTATCATTCTGGTTTAAATATGTTTCTTGTAAACAACATACTGAAGGATTCTGGATTTTAATCGAGCCTGCTGTTTAATTCCATTTTATGGGAGAGTTCATTCCATTCACATTGATATTTAAAATTACCAACTCTATATTTCCTACAATCTTATTTTCCCAAAAATATACTTTGTTCTCTTCTTTGGTAGCATAACAAGTCCTGCTTGTTATGCAAGGGTTCACTATTTGCCTTCTGCAATTGTATTGGAGGTTTCATAGCTAGTCTGCTGATCCACTAGCTTCTGAAGTAGGATAGAGTAACAAACTCTGTATTTTGGCTATGAGCCTCCCAATAGATATACCTTAGGTGAGGAAGCCTCTCTACCCTTGGTCTTCCTGTACTGTGCTGTGTTTCATTGTATCTGCACTGGGCTGCAACTCCACCCCTCCCCAACTGAGAAAGACCTTTCTTGCAGTTCTTCCAAAATATCTTCTGCTGGAAATTTTTGTTTATTCTGTTATTCCAAAACATGTTCAGAGGCTTTTCCTGGAAGGGATCCAGGAAGCCAGGAAGAACTAAAAGACCTGTCTACTTTCTGCAATTTTTGTTCCACCCAATTGATAATTTTCTTATAAGTCCTGCTACTAGTCCCTCCCCAATTAAAGAAATATATATTGGCTCTCTTCACATTTTATATGTACTTATATGTGTGTACATTACTTTAACTAATGAAATGTAAATTTGTTGAGGATCAGTACTGCTTTAATTCTGAATTTTACTCATAGCTGGTGTTTAAAAATGTTTGATAGTTGATTGACTGTCTCGTACCTTTGTAACAGTCCATATATGATTCAATGAAAACCCCTGCATCTTAAGTTATATTGATAAAATAGCTTAATATAGTAAATGTGAAGCAGCCATTAAATTAATGATTTCAATTAGGTATATAAAACCATAAAGCAAAGGATAAAAATTTCAATGTTATTGCTTTTTCCCAATATTGGAATTACATGATGGACAATTTGTCTGGCCTATCATTTTTTTTTTTTTCCCAAGGCCTTTTTAACTTATAGTATTAAAGGGATAGTTTGGGAAGAACAGAAGACCCAGAATTTTTACAGATTTGGAGAAATGAGGAAAAATCTGATTAAGCTCTATTCTTAAAGTAGAATTTGGAGCTCATGGTTTAACCCTCCAATCATAAAGGCAGAGGGAAGGATAAGTTGGAATATCTTAGGTTGATGAAATCATATAGAATGAGTAAATTGTCTCAATAATGAGCTTCCTGGAGGTTATGGAAAAATCAGTAAGGGAAGTCCCAAAGTAATGTACCCAAGTGAGATAAGAGTCTCTCTGATAATATTGTTGAAAAAGAAATATTAGTCTACATTGGTAGAGGGAATTTCTTCATCTGAGGTACTTCATATCAAAGGACTGGTTCTCATT
Source organism: Sminthopsis crassicaudata (assembly GCF_048593235.1). Classification (NCBI taxonomy): domain Eukaryota; kingdom Metazoa; phylum Chordata; class Mammalia; order Dasyuromorphia; family Dasyuridae; genus Sminthopsis; species Sminthopsis crassicaudata. Next base: position 301,053,418 of record NC_133618.1, on the reverse strand, counting down.
CCTATCCCTATTTAGTCCATATTCAGGCTCTGATCCAGAGAAGCATTTGTTTTCCTATCAAATGTTATAAAGTTTACACACACACACACACACACACACACACACACACACACACACCAAATTTAGTCCTACATGAGAAGTTGAAGTTTATCAAGAATAAACTCCACATTGTTTTTTTTTTTTTTGTTGTTGTTGTTGTTGTTGTTTTTTGTTTGTTTGTTTGTTTTATAAACAAGTGAACTGCAACATAGAAAGTGTAAGTAGTAGAGAAATCACCAGTTGTCTTAAATTATGTCTTGACACTGGACTACAATGATTCTGGAAGAGAGAATGAAGCTGATGACTGTGTAAGCACTGCCTCACTTAAATTAAATTCACTCCCAAATCAAGACATCATCCTTGTGATATCATCGGTTATTTCTGAGAAGAAAGGAGGAAGAAAAAGTGGTAGAGAGAGAAACTAAACATACTTCCTGATTCCAAATCTACTTATTTTCCCCACCCCCAACACACACACATCCCTTACACACACACATCCCTTACACACACACACACACACACACACACACACATACATCACATCACATCACATTACATTACATACAACCATAAGTATTTTTGTAGCCTATTATAAAAGATAGAGGATTTCTTTAGAATCATAAAGAACTAAGTTCAAGTTCTGTTTAGACATTCTAGCTGTATTAACATGGACACATGATTTAGTCTCCACAAAAATCTCTAATTCTTCACCCATAGATTGACACAAAATAATATTTGGGGGAGCAGGAATAGATAGATGGTTTTTAATTTATGTTGTATACTAAGAGTTCTGTAAAATCTTCAAGCCTAAAATTCCAGTACTTTGAACAATAGCAAAGCTCTAGAAAACTTATTTTACTTCCTTCTCTCAGAGGCATCTCCTTCATAATAGTACTAACCTAAACCTATTCCTGTTTCCCACCATCATCTGTAACCCTTGTCAGCAGGATTTGTACATTATTTTCAAAACCATTAAGTTCACATCTTGTAATATTTAATGTCTGTCTTTTTTGTCTTGTCCAATATATTAGTAACTGGCAAATTATTTCTTAGAAAACAGAACAAAACAAATTCTGAAGCCCAGCCCTATTTCATTTTCATATTGCAAAATGTTAGAGATGACTAAGTCCTCTTTCCCCTCTTCTTCTTTTTAAAGACATTTTTTGAATGTACTTGTTGGGAGAGAGACTGATGAAAATAAACAGTCCCTCCCAGCTTAAGAAAGAAGACTTACTGAGATCCTGGATTGCTTCTAAAATCTTTAAAAACCTAACTTGGGTTCTCTTGAGATTTGTTGAGAGTAAAACTAAGATTTTTTTGAAGCTCAGGTTGTTTTTGCCTTTGGCAACCTATGACTTCCTAGTTCAAAGGGAGAAGAAAAAAATATATATATATATGTATATATATATATATATATATATATATATATATATATATATATATGAAAAGTGTTCTTAGACATACTATCACTCTCAGAAAGCAATATTTTGATGAGTTCAGAGTAAATGAATCAGAAACAGATGTATTAAATTTCAAATAAAGTATTCAAGAGTTTGAAAATTAAACAGAAAAGTGTTTGGCTAAACATATTCTGAACTCTTTTGAACCCTAAGCTCTGAAAAAGCAGAAGGCAAAGTTTGGGCCAAACCACAATTGCCATTGGGGTTGTTTGTCCTTTATTAAATATCACTTTGAAGCAACTTGTACCCTCTGGATTGTCTTTGTAGTGGAACAGACTTTTATAGTACTTTTTATCTTTTTTCTTTCCAAAATAATCAGTTGAGAGTCATCATTGAACTTCTCTAGTTGCATCCTGTGTTTTGTTTAGAGCGTGTCAGTGTGTGAGGGGAAAATACAGAAAGATAGACAAAAACTAAAGAAAGATAGAGTTCAACATAAGAAAAGTGACTAGGAAGACATCAACCTTTAAAGCAGCTATGACAACTCATTTTACTTTAGGAAAAGTAAAAAGAGAAAGAGAAAAGACTACAATTTTATAATACCCTTTATTAGGCCTCAGTAAGGTTAATAGGCTTCCAAGCTATATACTCAAGATTAACTTCTCACATTGACAGGTGAAATCTGAGAAGTATTATGATATTCCCTTATCCCCCTTTTTTTCTTTGCCACTCCTATTTTAGCATTTTTTCAGGTGATAATAATTGAGTGTAAATGTTCTTCTTTCTGTCTGGCTATCCAGAATATGGGGGGAGGTGAAGAAACATTATTAACAGAGGGAATGGAAAAATGACCAAAAAAAGAAGAAAATGAGATGAGTAGGAGGTAGTAACTGCAAATAACAGAAAGACAAATTAGCCACTAGAGGAAGCAAAGTGAGAAAGGACAGCTGTACAACACAGGAGGGCAAAGACAGTGCTATCTTATTAGGCTTTGTTAGCTGAAAGGAAACAGAGTTTGAGAGAAAGGCATTATTCTATGGTAGAGAGGAAGTCAGTCATTTATAATTTCGAGTAGCAGAGTTTCCTGGTGCTCCCTATTGCCCTTTCTTCCCCTTTCCCACCCTAAAATGCATACCACCCCCCAAAAAAAAATCTGGTATGAACATCTGAGAACTGAGCAATTTTATTATGCAGGAGAATGAAAAATTTCAGGAAGAAAGTTATTTTCTTGCTTTAAATGTCCTATAACTATATATGAGTGTTTATAGCACAGTGTTTGGCACCTAATAGGTGCTTAATAAATAAATAAATATTAATTAATATATAAACATATATAAAATTTGGAACACATATATGTAGTCATCTTTCTGTATACACACACATATACATACATACTATATTCATATATATATATATGGATGTGTATTTTTTGGTCAAAAAATTAAGCAACCATTCGTTTAGTTATTCTTATTGTTCACTTGTTTTCAGTCATGTCCAATTCATCACAATCTCATTTAGGTTTTTCTTAGAAGACATTCACTTCTTCAGCACATTTTACAGATAAGAAAATTGAGGCAAACAGGGTTAAGTACCTTGCCTAGAGCCACATATCTAGTAAGTATCTTAGGTTGTATTTGAACTTCAAAATATGTCTTTTTGATTGCAGCATTCTATCTACTACACTGCCTAAGTGCCCATATATGTGTATGCATTTGTGTTTGTATGCACACATGTATATGCATACAAATATTTATACACACATATATACATGTATGTAGAAAAATAAATTAACAGCTATATACATCAATGGGGTGATAGATATTGTATTTGGTTTTGGATGTTCCAGTAATTTTAATGGTTTGAAAACTCCATGGTATAGAGCAGCAACTGATGTATAACTTGTAGATTCAATCTTTTTAGTCCTTTTTTCCTCAATTATATATAAAACAATTGTAACATTCTTTTTCCCCCAAGTTTTGAATTCTAATCCTATCCCTTACTTTGACCTAGGTTACACATGTGTGGTCATGCAAAAGACATTGCCATGTAAGTCATTTTTTGAAAGAAAATACAGACCAACAAGAAAAAGAATAAATGTAAAGAAAAAAATATCTTTGAACTGCAATCAGGTCCTACAGTTTTTTCTCTGGAGATGGACAGCACTTTTTATCATAAGTCCTACAGAACTATCTTGGATTATATTACTGAAAATAGCTGTTATTCACAAATAATAATACAATATTGTTATTGGTGTAGATAATGTTCTTCTAGTGCAGCTCATTTCACTTTGCATCAGTTCATATAAGTCTTTATTCCCTTATTTTTTTATGAGAGCATCCTGATCATCATTTCTTAAAACACAATAGTATTTCACTACAATCCTATATAACAACTTGTGCAGCCATTTCCCAGTGGATGAACATACACTCAATTTCTATTTTTCTCCACTAATAAAAGAGCTACTATAAATAATTTTATACATATAGTTCCTTTTCTATTTAATTTTTCTCTTTGAGATACAGATCTAGTATCAGTATTAATTGCATAATGAATAAGCATTTTTGTTAAAACTTTTTTATTTTCAAAACATATGCATGAATACATTTTTGCCATTAACCCTTGCAAAACTTTGTGTTCCAAATTTTTTCCTCCCCTTCCCTTCACTCCCTTCCCTAGATAGCAAGTAATTCAATATATGTTAATCATGTGCAATTCTTCTATATATATATTCTATAATTATTGTGCTGTACAAGAAAAATCAGATCAAAATGGAAATAAGTGAGAAATAAAACAAAATGCAAGCAAACAACAACAACAAAATGAAAATGCTATGTGGTGAGTTACATTCAGTTCACACATTCCTCTCTCTGGGTGTAGATGGCTCTCTTTATCAAAGACCATTGGAACTGTCCTCAAACATCTCATTGCTGAAAGGAGCTGTATTCATCAGAATTGGTCATCATATAATCTTGTTGCCACGTACAATGATCTCTTTGTTCCACTCATTTAACTTAGCATCACTTCATGTAACTCTCTACAGGCCTCTCTGAAATCATCCTGCTGATTGTTTCTTACAGAACAATAATATTTTATAACATTCATCTACCATAACTTATTCAGCCATTCTCCAACTGATGGGCATCTATTAAGTTTCCACTTTCTTGCCATTACAAAAAGGGCTGCCACAAACATTTTCTCACATGTAGGTCCTTTTCCCTCCTTTTTGATCTCTTTGGGATATAGCCTCAGGGTCAAAGGGTATGCACTGTTTAAAAGCCCCTTGGATATAGTTCCAAATTTCTCTCCAGAATGACTGGATCAGTTCTCAACTCTTCCAACAATGTATTAGTGTCCCAGTTTTCCCACATCCCCTCCAACATTCTCCATTATCTTTTCCTATCATCTTAACCAATCTGAGAGTTATGTAGTGGTACCTCAGAGCTAAGGCCTTTATCAGAACCCTTGAATGTAAATTTTTTTCCCAATTTATTGCTTTCCTTCTAATCTTGTTTGCATTGGTTTTGTTTGTTCAAAATCTTTTTAACTTAATGTAATCAAGATTATCTATTTTGTTTTCAATAATGTACTCTAATTCTTCTTTGGCCACAAATCCTTCTTTATCCACAGATCTGAGAGGTAAAATATTGTTTGTTCTTCTAATTTGCTTATGATATCTCTTTACTTCTGAATCATGAACCCATTTTGACCTTATTTTGGTATACGGTGTTAGATGTGAGTCAATGCCTAATTTCTGCCATACTATTTTCCTATTTTCCCAGCAATTTTTGTCAACTAATGAATTCTTATCCCAAAAACTAGAGTCTTTGCCTATGTCAACACTAGTTTACTATTTTGTCCTGTGGACCTAAGCTATTCCACTGAACAACTACTCTATTTCTTAACCAGTACTAAATGGTATTGATGACCACTGATTTGTAATACAGTTTTAGGTCTGGTACAGCTAGGCTACCTTCATTGACATTTTTCCATTAATTCCCTTGAAATAGATAAGCATGTTTTATAGCCCTTTGGACATAGGTACATATTGTTCTCCAAATGGTTGAATCAGTATACAACCTCACCAATAGTATAATAGCAACTTATTTTTTCCATACCCTCCCAATACTTATCATTTTCCTCTTCTGTAATATTTAGCCAATGTGACAAGTGTGAGGTATTAGTTTAGGATTATTTTAATTTGCATTTCTCTCATCAATAGTAATTTAGAGCATTTTAATATTACTGTAGATAGCTTTGATTACTTAAAAACTGATTGTTCTTATCCTGTGACTATCACACATTATTTCTATAAATTTGACTCCATTTTTATACATTGAGAAATGAAATCTTTATCAATTTTTTATAAAATTCTTTTTTTGGAATAATTATTACCAATCATGTATTTCTGTATTTCCCTTTGTCTTTTTTCTCCCTCTTTCTACTCCCTCTCTCTTTGTCTCTCTCTTGCTCTCTCTCTCTCTCTCTCTCTCTTTCTCTCTCTCTCTTTCTCTCACTTTATTAGTTTTCAAAAGTATTTTGCTTCTGATTTTTTTCTTCTCTAAACTGCTCTCTGTTCTATCAGCTCTTTCACCCTTCCTCCCTTCTTTTACCCCCTTCCTTCCTACTTTCTTCTGTGCTAAGATAGATTTCTATATTCAACTGAGCTTCAATTACACTGAGAGTAAGGTTCATGTGCTCCCTTCTCCACTTTCCCCATATTCCCTTCCACTGTAAAATGTCTTTCAGGACTTTTTTTTTTATGCAAGATACTTTATCTCATTCTGCCTCTCCATCTCCCTTTCCCCTAATACATTTTTCTTTCTCATTCCTTAATTTTATTTTTTTTCAGATAATCATAACATCACATTCAACTCACATTTCTGCTTTTTTATGTATACACATTCTTAATGCATATTCTCAATATACCTCAATTATAAATATTACTTTCCCATGTAGGAATATAAAGAATTTAACCTTATGAAATCCCTATGGATGCAGGAATTTTTGCATGCAGTTTTTGAACTGGAAAATTGCTTCATTCCATCTTTTTTATAGGAGCTATCACTCTAGAATTTGTTGAGAGTCATTATTTAAAAGGCATAGGGGGAGCTCAGGTTAGTCTTTGCCTTTGTTTCTTCACCTTAACTCTACCTCCATAACTTGTCAAGTCAGGACAATGACAGTTTACATGCAATAGGACATAGTATGTTTCAGGTAAAACTAGAATTTAGCTTTTTTTAACTCTCAGGATGGTCCCCATGTGTATATTTTTATTTCTTACATTGCATACACAGTTTTTTTTTCCCCACTTCTACAAAAACTTTAGGATAAAGGGAAATGGTAACACTGATCACCTTGGGGCAGCTAGAAGATAGAGCACCAACCCTGAAATCAGGATGATGTGAGTTCAAATCTCAGATCTTCCTGACTTCATATCTGACTCAGATAATTAACACTTCCTGATTGTGTGACTCTGTGCAAGTCAATTAACCCCAATTGCTGAAACTATATCCACTCACATGAAAAAGTGTTCCAAATCACTACTTATCAGAGAAATGCAAATTAATACAACTCTAAGATACCACTACACACCTGTCAGATTGGCTAAGATGACAGGAACAAATAATGATGAATGTTGGAGGGGATGTGGGAAAACTGGGACACTGATACATTGCTGGTGGAGTTGTGAAAGAATCCAGCCATTCTGGAGAGCAATTTGGAACTATGCCCAAAAAGTTATCAAACTGTGCATACCCTTTGATCCAGCATTGCTGCTATTGGGCTTATATCCCAAAGAAATACTAAAGAGCGGAAAGGGACCTGTATGTGCCAAAATGTTTGTGGCAGCTCTTTTCGTAGTGGCTAGAAACTGGAAGATGAATGGATGCCCATCAATTGGAGAATGGTTGGGTAAATTATGGTATATGAATGTTATGGAATATGTAAGAAATGAGCAGCAGGAGGAATACAGAGAGGCTTGGAAAGACTTACATCAACTGATGCTGAGTGAAATGAATAGAACCAGAAGATCGTTGTACACTTCAATGATGTATGAAGAGGTATTCTGATGGAAGTGGATATCTTCAACATAAAGAAGATCCAACTCACTTCCAGTTGATCAATTATGGACAGAAACAACTACACCCAGAGAAGGAACACTGGGAAGTGAATGTAAATTGTTAGCACTACTGTCTATCTACCCAGGTTACTTATACCTTCGGAATCTAATACTTAATGTGCAACAAGAAAATGGTATTTACACACATATATTGTATCTAGGTTATATTGTAACATATGTAAAATGTATGGGATTACCTGTCATCAGGCGGAGGGAGTGGCGGGAGGGAGGGGATAATTTGGAAAAATGAATACAAGGGATAATATTATTTAAAAAATTACTCATGCATATATACTGTGAAAAAAAATTATAAATAAAAAAATTAACCCCAATTGCTTCAGAAAACAAACAAACAAACACTGGTCACTTTGGCAAATGTTGACCATTGTACATGTTCTATGTAATGCCTGAAACTAAAAACAAAGGTTAAGTGGTATCAGGTGACTGGAAGTAAAACAAGGTCAAAATGAGGAATCACAGGAATCTAAGAAGGAAAGCGAAAAATTTGATTCATGCAATAATTTTAAGTGCATTGGGCGAAACCTACTGTCAAGCAGAACTAAGTTTTTCTTCAATTTGCTGCATTCATTTTCCTACTGGTTATATAGAAGTATTACTCTCTAGTCATGATAATCAGCCGCACAGAAGAAATCTCTCCAGCTAAAGAATTAACACTGTCCCCATTGATATCCATGGCAACAGCCAAATCCACTTGGCAGAAGACACAATCCTCTCCTCATTTATTCATAACATTAGGACAAAGATCATCATACATATAGGTGATATAATTGGAGATAAAAGACACTGAAAAGCCCATGTGTCCTCAAATCTCTCTCCTGCCATCATGTCTGAAATTTACATCATTATATTTAACAGAAATCTATATTTAAAAGCAAATGCTATACTTGGAAGGATTAATATATCCATAGCCAATTCCTTTGATAGAATAGAAAGGACACTGGCTCAAAATAAAGGAACCTGGATTCAAATTCCACTTCTCCCAATTATTACTTTGCCTTTAGATTCCTTTCCCTCATCTATAAATGGAGCTGGTAAGAGCACCTAATTTCTGTGTCTCTTCTGAATTTGTATCTATATACTATGATCCTGGCTGAGAAAAAAATTCTTCATACATGGAACACAAGACATCTATATTTATATTGGGAGGAGGAGGGAAAGAAATATCAAGTTATGGAATGATTCTTAAGAATAGCGGGTCCGGGAAGAATACTGCTATGCAAGAATGTACATAATGAGGAGATAACATGAAAAGTTAGAAGAGTAGGGGGTGTGTATGGTATAGTAAAAAGAATCCTAAATTTGGAAATTAAAATGTTTTAATTCAAATGTTTGCTCTGCTAGTTATGCCTGGCCTGTGTGGCCTCCTTCTTCCCCTTTCATCTTGGATCCCTCACTGGTAAAATGACAAGATTGGATTAGATAACCTGTAAGAACATCTCTCCAACTCTCAACCTGTGATTCTACATTTTTCATTTCATGCTGGTTTGCTTTGAGCTCTACATTCCCAGGTATAAAAGTTATAGTATCTTCCATTAGGAGGAAGAAATTTATACTAATGTGTCTAAACTGCATAAAGTTGATGGATAATCACTAAACAATCTGTGCATATTGACATTTTGCATTCTTAATTTGATATTCTGCTCATTTAATTGTGGGTTATTATCATTAAGGATCAATAATACTTTTAGTTTGTAATATGTATCATATGTGTCTCGCATACACACACACATATATATATATATTTATATATGTATCACCTATATGCATACACATAAACATATATTACATTATATATAATATATAAAAATATACACACATATAATTTATAACATTACAAGCACACACATATTAAAAACATAGAAAGTATCTTTGTATATTATCTTCTATTGACAAAGCCTAATTTTAGTATTAAACTCAAATGACATTAGGGCTAAAAGCCTTTATGGGTCTAGTAGCATCCATTAGACAAATAGCTAATTTTATTGAAAATAAAAAAGCTGATAAAATCAGAATCTGAATTTGCTAGTCATCCATAGATATGAATTAAATTTTAAATTCAATTCCCACACCTAGAAAACATTTTGAGAAGGCAAACAAAGTTATCAAGGCCAATGAGATAAAACATCTGTCAAGCGATTGAGGATCATTATTTGGGCAGTCAGTGCTTTACAAATAGCCATTAGAAGTAAAAACTATGAACTTCCTTTGTGATTTTCACAGCACATCTTCTTTAACAACCCTAAGAAATCATGTTCTTTTTTATTCCTCAAGTCCCTTTAAAAATAAATTGTTTTTGAACCTGGTATTTTTCCAGTCCATTGAAAGTTGTAAGTATGAAATGGACACAATTATAATATGACTTTTAATTCTCGGTGCTCATATGACTGACAAGTCCCAGGTGTTCTAGTCTATAGATAATATTCTCCGGGTGGCAGCATCTGGGTCCGTGGTAGATTTCACAGGCAGTTAGGTTGATGACTCTACAATTGCTTCCTGGTCTGTCACTTGGCTGACTGTTGATGGGCTTTGATGGGCTCTCCTGGTCCCCTTAGGTGTAATTTTTCTCTGACTCTTCTTTGATCCTGAGGTAATGGGGCATTTTATCAATTTCGGTGAATAGGTCTTGATCAGATTCTTTTAGTAGATCGACATTCCCAGCTGCCTGGTCAGGGGAAGGAGGAAAAGAGGTGAGTCAAAGGCCTCTTGCCTCCTGTCTTTCTATACCTTGTGTATTAACCTTGGTAATGAGTGCCAGGTGGTTGGGACTTTATATGTAACCATGAGAACAGGTTTTAAATAGAGAAAAACCCAATTAGCCTTATTTAGATCCAAGGGTTCCTTATCAAAATACTATTATTGACAAAAAACTTTTTTTTTTTTTTTTTTTTTTTTGGCAATTACACTCCATGTGTAAAATCAGCTTATTGGTAGAGGCTATAGGTATAAGAATTTTCCTTTTCTCACTTTTATTGATTTCCACATAAATTATAAGTATGTGGGAGGGAAAGGGCAGCATTTATATGTGCTATTTTCCCACTGATTTCAGAGGGCAAAAGGAGAATATAAAAGTGAACTTTTGGGAAATATGGCCTTTTTTGTGTCTGCATTTTTAAAGAGCAAGCACAGTGACATGAATATAATAAGAGACCACTAACCGCATTAAGCTCCTCTACCAAAAGGAGAAAAAAATCCAACAACAAGTCCTTGGATTTTTCACATTAAAGTCAATTATCAGAATGCTGCATAGGCACAAAACTTAATTAGAATTATCCCTGGATCTTCATTAGCATTCATGGAACTTTAAATTGATCATAGTACATCTCAGGAGAAAAGTACAGAAGCAGGGTCATTCTATCTTATAAAAGGTGATTCATTTACTTAAAAGGATTGTTGCAAAATCCAATTTGAGTCTCTGACCCCTGCCTTTAAAGTAAAATATCCCTAAATAAGTCAACAGTCACCAACCAACTTTATTCTCTCATGTGTAACTTTCAGTCAACTCATTCCCATTGAAGATTAGATTATACTTTAGACAACTGGAGAAATCCTAGAAATAACAAAGAAATAGTCTATCTTATATCCTCAGAACTGTAGGGCTTTCATGGCATAGTATTCTGCCCTTTTTCGTTCTGATAAATTAAGGCTAGTAAAAGAAGAACCAGAAGATGAAAAAAGAAATGCAAAAACAGGAAGGAGGGGAGTGGAAAGTAGAGACATTGGGGTAATGACAGGTTGGTAAGCCCAAGGTGGGTAAATGTAAATAATCCGGTTTGTAGGTTCTTGCTGTAACTTGGCAGTGTTATTAGAAATAGATAGATAAACAAGCAAACAAGCAAAAATAAATATCTTTGTGTTAAAAAAGGTTTTCAAGAAGCATTACATAAAATGATTTATCCCACCCCCACTACACACACACACACACACACACACACACACACACACACACATGCACATACAAACAAAACTGGAGGTGGTCACAATGTTCAATAGCATGGGATAGTTAAGTAAATTGTGATTCATTAATGCAATATAGCATCGTGTAGTTACACTAATGTTATCACAATGTCACTGTGATGAGCAAGTATGATAAAGACAAGGAAATGTTTAATAATGTGAACAAAAAACGGAGAATGAAAGAATAAATTATAAACTGATTATATGAGAAAATAACTGGAATCTCATAATAGATTTAGGGAAAGATACTAAATTTTAATATGATTTTTTTCATTGAAAATTATAAATTTAAATGAGAGAAATAATGACAAAGTGAATAGAGCATTAATCTGGAAGCCAAGAAAATCTCAATTTAGGTCTTAGCTCTGATACCTATGCATGACCTTGGACAGGTACTTAAATCTCCCAGTGCTCTTAAATAATCCTATAAAACTGAATATGGATTACAAAGAAGCTGCCAACCTTCCTCAGAAGAGGGAGCTTCTTAATTATGGAGTTCACTAGATAAATGAAATCACAGGGCCAATCATTATAATTTATGTTAATGTTGTTCTAAATAAAATATTTCATTTATTTCAACAAGAGATACAAAGAGAAACTCCATTAAAAATAATGGTAGATAATATAAAGCATTTGGGAGTATACCTGCCAAGCAAAGTCAGGAAGTATATGAACACAATTACAAAACACTTTCTATAGAAATAAACTCAAATATAAACAGCTGGAAAAATATCAAGCGCTCAAGTGTAGCCCAAGCTAATATAATAAAAATGACAATTCTATCTATAATAATCTATTTATTCAGTATCATACCAATCAAACTGCCAAGAAATTACTTTACAGAGTTAGAAAAAATAATTACAAAGTTTCTCTGGAAAAACAAAAGGTCAAGAATTTCAATGAAAATAATGAAAAAATGCAAATTAAAGTGCCCTGGCTGTACCAGGTCTAAAACTATATTATAAAGTGGCAGTCATCAAAACCATTTGGTACTTGTTAAATAAAAGAGGAGTTGAACAGAGCAATAGCTTAAGTTTATAAGACACAACAGTTAATGACTGTAGTAATCTAGTGTTTGATAAATCCAGAGACCCTATCTCCTGGGATAAGAACTCAGTATTTGACAAAAATTGCTGGAAAAAATTGGAAAAATAATATGGCAGAAATGAGACACTGACCAAGATCCTATACCAAGATAAGTCAAAATAGGTTCATGATTTATACATAATGACACTATAAGCAAATTAGAAGAACAAAGGATAGGCTACTTCTCAGATCTATGAAGAAGCAAGGAAGTTATGGCCAAAGAAGAACTAGAGTGCAATATCAAATGCAAAATGGATAATTTTGATTACCTTAAATTAAAAATGTCTTATTCAAACAAAACCAATGCATACAAGTTTAGAAGGGAAACAGAAAACTGGAAAAAATCTTTCATCCAAAGGTTCTGGTAAAGGCTTCAGTTCTAAAATATATAGAGAATTGTTTCAAATTTATAAGAATAAAAGTCATTTTCCATTGATAAATAGTCATAGGATATGAAAAGATAGTTTTCAGATGAAGAAATTAAGATCATTTCTAGTCTTATGAAAAAATGCTCTAGATTTCCTCTGTAAAATGATACTCTTAATAATACCTATAGTACTTGACTTGCAGGATCAGATATATAACTTCTCAAAACCCCATCCTATGTCTCTTTTCCATAAAATGGGGTTGTTAAAATAACTTGTAGTACTTGTTTTTAAGTTCATATAACATAATATATAAGAAGATTTTGAAAACTTTACAACACAATATAAATGTCAGTTAGCAGCAAAAGGAACATTTATAGCAGCAGTGGTGGTGTAGTAACACTAGTAGTAATGGTGGTGGTAGTAGTAGTAGTAGTAGTAGCAGTGTACCAGTTGGCAATTATATAGGTTTGTTGTTTGCTGGAGTTATCACTTTATTCTTCTCATTTTCTTCAAATAGGTATTGGAGCAATTAAATACCCCGCAATTTTATTCTTTTTTGGTTTGTAGGTTATCTTATTAGATAATTGTTTTACACTTTGTGTATGCCAGATCAAGTCACACTTTGGATCTATAGAGATTGCATCAATATCAATATGGCAAATAATGAAAAAACACTGTTGAAAAATAGATGTAAATGAGCACTAAGAAAGCATACATTTAGAAAAGATACACAAAGTACAGCTTTTCAAGTCTCAACAACCAGAATTGACTTAGGTCAATAATAACATCCAACAATGGAATAAATTTTTATTTAAATGTAAAAGTGTACCTTTGTTTCTGAAAACCAGTTTGTATTAGATCTTCACTGAAAGTAGAGGTCCAGATTACAAGGGAAGCAATAAACTGGGAAACCATTTTTCTGATAAAGGCCTCATTTCCAAAATATATAGAGAATTGACTCAAATTTATAAGACATCAAGTCATTCTCCAATTGATAAATGGTCAAAGGATATGAACAGATCATTTTCAGATGAAATTGAAACTATTTCTAGTCATATGAAAAAGTGTTCCAAATCATTATTGATCAGAGAAATGCAAATTAAGACAACTCTTAGATACCACTACACACCTGTCAGATTGGCTAAGATGATAGGAAAAGATAGTGGTGAATGTTGGAGGGGACGTGGGAAAACTTGGATACTGATGGATTGTTGGTGGAGTTGTGAATTGATCCAATCATTATGAAATCAATTTGGAACTATACTCAAAAAGTTGTCAAACTGTGGATACCCTTTGACCCTGCATTGTTTTTACTGGGCTTATATCCCAAAGAGATATTAAATAAAGGAAAGAATATGTGCAAAAATGTTTGTGGCAGCCCTTTTCATAGTGGCTAGAAACTGGAAATTGAATGGATGTCCATCAATGGAGAATGGCTGAGTAAATTGTGGTATATGAATGTTATGGAATATTATTGTTCTTTAAGAAATGACCAGCAGGAAAATTTCAGAGAGGCCTGGAGAGACTTACATCAACTGATGCTGAGTGAAATGAGCAGAACCAGGAGATCATTATATACTTCAACAACAATACTACATGATGATCAATTCTGATGGACTTGCCTCTCTTCAACAATGAGAGGATCCAAATCAGTTCCAATTGATCAGTAAAGAACAGAACCAGCTACTCCCAGCGAAAGAACTCTGGGAAATGAATGTGGACCACAACATAGCATTACACTCTTTATGTTATTGTTTTCTTGAATTTTTGTTTTTCTTCCTAGGTTATTTTTATTTTCTGAAAAAATATATTATGTTAATGATTTCTTTTGCTAAATCCTTATATCCTACAAGTTTTCTCTATAGGGCATATATTGGACCTTACAAGTATTTAATATAGAAACACCTATTAAAACATTGTTATTCAATGATTATTGATTAATTATTTGAGAAATTGTGAAAAATTCTGTTAGTGATAGTGATCTGATTTTTAGTATAATTAGTTTACTTACTGAATTCTTAAGAGTATTTTAGATCTGTTATAGTACAGGGATTTTAAAAAGCTATTAATATGTGAAATATAGTGTATTTCTTATGTGTAATTCAAGTCCCCACGTTGTATCTTGCTAGGTATTTGGTAGGTGGAAATATATGATAATAGCATGGTTGATGGTGCTAATAATCAAAAAATGCACAATGAGTGGAATGAGGGAAAATTTATGGAAAATCAGCTTTGTTCTAGCTTGGAACCCAAACATCACTAGAAAAAAATTGGGGGGCAGGTTTTTTTTCTTTGGACAGGATGCCCTAAAAATGGCACTTAGAGCTGTAATTCTAGGTACCTAAAAACCAAGGAAAAGTCCAAATGCTTACTTTAGAGCTTACTTTGATCTCTATGAGGTAAACCACTTGAATCACACCACAACCCAACATTATGAATCAGTCAGTCATTTCTGCCTGCCTCCAACAATTTCACCTTGATATTAAAATTTTTATAGTTGTTCAAACTACAAAAAGGAGAGAAGTATGAAGGTGCAAATATTATATTTGCTAATGAAAATTTGATATGAACAATGCTGGGGGGATATCCCCTGTTGGGGGAAATGTGAATAATCACTAATTATTTCTAATTAATGTAAGAATATTGATTTATTTTGTCTTAAAGAGTTATAGAAATGACATTTATTTTAGGTAAGAACATATAAATATAAAAAAACAATATAAAATACAATTAAAAGTATTATAGGCTTATTTCAGACAAAATTCAACTATCCCAGTACAGTGGGAGGCTTATTTCAGACAAAATTCAACTATCCCAGTACAGTGGGAGTTTTCTTTGACTCAATTTTGCAAAGATAAATGTTGAATCAAATTCTACATTATTACAGAGCATTGTCATAGATTATTTCATAATGATTACAAACACTCTTATAAATTAATTTATTAGCCTCGGTTTAAAATTTTAACAGAGCTATTTTTTTAAAATTCATGCAACCCACTGTCTCCTTGTTATTTTTCATTCTCAATGCAAGCCAAGCCCATGTCCTTCTTCAGTCATCTCTGTTATGTAGATAGTATAACATCTCATATTCAGGTTATTTCAGAAAGATGCTACTTCTAACTTATGTTCATCTTACTTTTATTTTCTTTGCCCTTTACTTTTTTGATTCTCCTCTGGTCAGAATATTCCAATCATTTGTCATTTCTAGGAGGATAGTGATGTTAAAAAATGAACTTTTTCTACAAGAAACTGTTTGTGATTATGGAAAGTACTGCATAATTTTCCAAATGAGATCCAGCCCAATCTCCTCCTATTCAAATCTGGTCCAAACTTATTGCCCATTTTCAGCATCTGCCCAAAATATGCATTGATGCACTAACTCAATGGCCCATTAATCCATCCATATGGCAAAGTTTGGGCAATGTTTTTTCATCTCTTTTCATTATCTATTATGATAGTTAAATCATGTGCATGCACACACATACACATTTCAATTGTGATTTCACTGAGACTTTTTGTGTTCTGGGGATGAATGCAATTAGTACTCATAACCTCATAATAGGCTACAAACTTGGCAATTTTAATAAGTCAAAAAATGTAGAATATTATTTTTTATTTTAATAAGTTTTTGATACTGCCACATTTCATAGAAACGAACATAAAGAAAATAAGGCTAGAGGAAGTGGGGAAAAACAGAAAATGCAAGACCTTGTTGAATAGCATAAAATTGGATATGTTATCACATATTATTCCAAGTTGACACAAGATATGGAAGATACCTTGGAGACTATCTAATTTAGCTCTCTCTCATTTGACAGATGAAGGAATTTACACTCAAGGAGGTTAAGTGATATAAATGAAGTCACAAGAAATATCACAGAGGATTTTTACTTATGTCCTATGCCACTGGAGCACAGGATCTTTTTATTTCTCCAGCCTTACTCCTAAATCTAATTTTCCTAAGTGTTTGCATAATTCTTCAATTATGCCCCTCCTATAGAACTTTTCCACAGTCTTCTGGAATAATATTTATTTTGCATGTTTTATCTACTCAAATAGAATGTAAGATACAAAATTGTTATGTCATGAAGTGTATCCACTTCATCTTTAGATTATTTTCCATGTCTAGCATAGTGTCTTTTATATAACAAAAAATCAATCCATATTAGTTGAATTGATTGAAATGGTTGGTGCATGAGATACTCATGTGATATATATGCCCAATAAATATTCAATAAAATGGCCAATTTAAGAAGATGCAAAAAAATAATCCCAATATCAATAGCTGACATTTTGAGAGCACTTGTACATTTCAAATTTTTTTTACCCGTGTTATATTATAAGAATGGCATCATAACTTTTTGAGGTAATCACTTTGAATATCACTATACTATTTTTACACATGAGGGAATTAAGACTTGGATAGGTTAAGAGTGTAATTTGAATTATGATCTTCCCAACCCCGATTTTGGTGCTTTATCCATAGGAACACCTATGTTCTGCCCATCATTATATCTTCTAAGTAGCCTCGCCTAAGTACCTTTGACTTTTGGGTTATTTGCTCTCTTTATCTCTTTTTAATAACAGAGCACAAAGACCAGTTTGTGTCCTGATAAGATACACAAAACAGTCTAGTAGATTGTCAAAAGGAAAGCTAATATTATAGGAGAATCTACCTTGACATCTTTCTAGAATTTGTTTGGTGTCATGGTGTAGGGGTCAGAATGCTGAATTTTGAGTCTGAAGTACCTTGATTCTAATTCCACCTCTGCCATGCAAAAGTTGAATAACCTTAGGCAGGGCACTAATCCTCTGTCTCTTACTTTCCCCAAATATTTCTATCAGTAAAATAAGGATAATGTCTTTCGTGTCTAACTCATAGAGCTGATGTGAGAAAATGGTTTTACAAACTTTGAAGTATGATATGCATGATGAGCCATTCAAAGCCCTTCAAAAACTAGCTCCCTTCCTATCTTTCCAGTCTTCTTTTTCTTTTACTCTCCATTAAGTATTCTTCAGTTCAGTGACCCTAATTTTTTACTATTCCACAAGCAAGATACTCCATCTCTCTTCTCAAAGCATTTTCTCTGGCTCCCATATCTGGACATTCTCCCTCCTCATCTCTATCTATGGACTTCCTTCGTTTCCTTGAAGTTCCAACTAAAATTTCATTTCCTGTAGGAAGCCTTTTCTAACTTATCTTCATTCTTTTGCCTTCCTTCTTTTAATAAGTTATTCCATATATAACTTGTTTATAAAGTCATTTGCTTGTTGCCCTCTTTGAGAGCAGGAACTCATTTTTTGCCTCATCATATATCACCGGGGCTTAGCAAAATGACTGGCATTGGTATATAGCAGGAGCTTAATAAACATATTGACTATTGAATATTTACTGTTGCTTTGATTTCAGGAGGCTGCTTCTGACAAATTGACAATAGACTTTCTTGATAATACCTTGTAGACATTGTACCTATAAAGGAAATACAAACTTATAAGTTATCATGACCTGTGAAGTGGGGGATTATGTCATATATGACAATACCTTATTTCACCCCTGGTAACACAATGCTAATTAATTTAAAAGGGGAAAATAATGAATCTAAAGGGGTACCATATGGCAAGCCATAACCTTCACACACTGTGCACAAAATGAGCAAGTATCTCTTGCCTGCTGGTGTCCCATGTTGTTTCTGGGGATGATGGCATCTCTCATTCCAGCCCAAATTTCAAGGCCCTGCAGATACCATAAGCTTCAGGGTCTGGACAAAAGGGCCTTTCAAGTTTCATATCATCTTTAGACTTTCATGCACCAGCTGTGAAAATCAATTAGCCCTGGTAGAAACTGAGCTGCTGTATGTTCTCAATAATGAAAAAGACCAACTGCACACTGGTAATTTTCTCTGTCCTTACAAAGACTGATGGGGTCTTTGAATCTTTTTTTGCTGCTCCGCAGAATTGCCTTTCACTTCTGTTTTGAAAGTTGCCAGACATGCCGGATAGATTAACACAGAAGAGTCTTTAGAACGGCAGGAAAATTATACCGTAGCACACCAATGACATTTGTGACTCCCTCAGGCTGGTATGCAGCCATCAGACAGTCAAAACAAACACCACCTAAACACATGCCAGAAGTTAACTCCCCTTCTCCTGGGCTCCCTTGATTTTTTAAGGGGGAGGGGGGAAATGCTTGATGGCTCCTCATCTATTTACAAGACCCCATTACTCAGATACTGCCTCAAGAAAACAAAACGAAAGAGCTGACATAAAGCTGCCTTTATTAGAACCAGGATTGTAATGAGGAAACATCTGATGTATTGAGAAGACTATAAAGTAGCAGAAGGGCAAGAGTTCAGTCAGTGGTGGCTCAATTTAAGAATGCCTTGGTAGTAAATACTCAACGAACATTTACTAAAAACCTACTATGTGCAAGGCCTCTGACTTGCTAAAGATAATCTGATTTCAGGAGATGAGAGCAGGAAGGATTCAATTCTGTTTGCTCTGTTATCCATTATTCATATCCTAGTAAAATCAGAAAATATTTTCTTTATTTAATAATAATCATTGGTAGAAATTTCACACAGTTTGAGATAGGATTTGGAGCTAACAGTGACAGGACCTATGTAATAATGAAGATCTCAAGATTTAAAAAAATCCATCTCCTTGACTTCTGAAGTCATACCTAAATAACTTCAAATAAATATCTGTCCCACTCTTGAGATGTATATGCAGATTCATCCAGTTTTATGGAAATGAACAATAAAAAACAAAATGATTTGGTAACAATCATATTTATAATAGTAATAGCAAGCTATCTATCAGTTTAAGTTTGCAAAGAATTTTATATGTTAGCTCATCTGATTCTCACAACAAAACTATAAGTTATTACCCTCATTTACAGATGAGGAAGCAGAAATACAGCCCACCATCACACGGCTAATAATGGTCTATTGTAGAATGTGAAGTTAGGTCCATAAGTTCAGCATTTACTCACTATGTAGATAAACAGACAGATGATAGACAAATACAGACAGATTGACAGAAAGAGAGTAGATACACATAAAATGGATGGATAGACAGAAAAATAGAGAGATTGAGATCAATAGATCGATAGATCGATAGATGGATGAATGATGAATGGATGGCTTTGATATATCTCATCATCAGGGGATGCTTACAACTCATTCATTTTTTTCATCATTATCCTCATAACTATCATTGTCATCACAAAAAATATTTCACCCTCCTTTCCCAAAAGGACAATTTGAATACAAGGAGCACATATATACATCATTAAACACTGAAAGATTGAACTTTCCTTGGTGTATAGCAGAAATGTAGCTCAACAATTACAATTAACAGCTCACTAGATAAAATGTTAAACTGCCCAGTTTTCAACAAAACAGTTTGAAACATGATGGAATAGAGCAAAATACTGAAGAAAACAGGGGCAGCATTAATTGAGACAGGTCAATGGGACATGCCCTAGTGTCTAATGGAATTTTCTGTCATACTAAAATGTTGAATTAAATTATGTGTAATTTATATAATTTCAAGTTTGTCAACAGTTATTTTATTTTGTTTGAAAATATATTTTTCTAATTAACAAAAATGAAAAGTAACCATCTAGAAAGGGAAACCTTCATCATAAAGTCAACATAGTCTCCACAAGAACAGGTCACACCAAGTTAAACCTATTTCCTTTTTTTGTTAGCATTACCAGCCTGAAAAATCAGATCTTTAGATCTCATTTAGCTGCATTTTACCAAAATATTTTATAAAGTTTTTATACTATTATTATGACAAAAACAGATACATTGTCTACAGGATAGTAAAATTAGCTTGATTTATATTTACTTGTAGAACTAAGCACACAAGAGTGTTTATTAAGTTACCAAAAGAGAAACTCCTGCCTTAGGAAATAATGAGTCTCTTTCATTGGATATTTTTAGATGCCCTCTTATTCTATATATTGTAATGAGGAGTCTTTTTTGGGTCTGGTTTTCATTGAATGGCCACTGAAGTTTGCTACAACTACGAAATTCTAAAATTTGGTGATGATAGGAAAGCTTAAACTTTATGTTACAGCTGTCCCAAGTGTCTGATACTGACATCCACTGGCAACTTATGTAAGCAGCAGTCACATGATCCCTAAAACTATGAGAAAGTATCTATTTAGCCAATATGGTGAGTCTGGGGTGATGGATAATATTTAATTATGCATATTTGATTAATTCTGGTTAATTCTACAAATACAGAAGATGGATCACTTAATTTGAAATTCACGACATTAAATTTAAATGATGAAATCTCATTATGAATTTACTTTGACTCCGATTAGCTGGGCTTCAGTAAAATATTGTCTATCAATAAGTGGCAATATTTAAGTTTGATAAGTACTTTTATATTTTATACTTTTAACAGGGACCAAGACTTAGGCAACGATTTCTAATTTTGACACTCAATATCATCAAAGTACAGAAGATAACTTAATGTGTGTGTGTGTGTATGTGTGTGTGTGTGTGTGTTTCTTTTATAATAGAAATTTAACCCAAAGTAATTTATAAATTAATTAATTTTCCTGGTTAGGAATATTAACCTGTTTTGGATATTAAATAATGACATAGATTAAAGTGAATGTGTTGAATACTAAAGTGTATCAAGCCTTGATAATTAAATTTATCGTTTCTGTCCTTTTCTGTTTCACTTTCCACTCTTCTGAAACTGTTCCACAATTCTAACCTTAGGAAAAATATGACTCAAATTTAGGCTCCCATAGAGAATAAGCATCATGGAAGATTTTTAAACTCTTATATAATGGAAAGAACACTGGATTTAAGAGTTATAAAATATGGTTCAGAGATCTATTTCTCCCCCCCCCTTTTTTTTTTTCAGTTGTGTGACCATGGGAATTTCAACCAACCTCAGTGGAACTTCATTTACTCATTTGAAAAAGACTACATTGTTGAACACTATCTCTAAGAGCTGTCTAATGCTCAATTTCTATGATTTAAAGTACCTAAGCAAAAGCACAGTAATCATTCCTAGGTGTGTTAATTTTTAATTGGTACAATAGACATTTCAAGCCATGTGTTAAAATAATCATTTTCCTTTTTAATGCTCAATTTCTATGAATTTATCAAGTACTCTGTGGCTACATTAGCCAAAATCTTGAGAAACACGTGTAATATATAAATACTGTATATGTATATATATATATATATATATACATATATATATATGTATATATATATATATATGTATATGTATGTATGTATATGTATATGTGTGTATATGTATATATATGTGTGTATATATGTATATATATATGTATATGTATACACACAGACACACACATATATCTATCTATATCTATATCTATCTTATCTATATCTATATCTATCTATATATACTTTTTTTTCTGAGGCATTTGGAGTTAAGTGACTTGCCAGAGTCTCACATCTAAAAATTATTAAGTGTCTGAGGCCAAATTTGAACTCTGACTTGGTTTGGTGATTGATTTGGTCCCCTTAACTTCAGGATTTGGGCTCTATCCATTGTGCTATCTAATTGCTTTTTCCCTTGAAATATAATGTAATGCTCATAGGGAATTATTTCCCTTCATCACATCCTCAGCTGTTGTTAAAAGTAAAAAAAAAAAAAAAAGAAAAAAAAAAAGAAAATTCAAAACAGGACTTGCTTTAATCTTCATAATTCTGGTAATCATAGTTTGTAATTTGAATTACATAATAGTTATTATTATTGTTATTGTTTTGTTGCTACTAAAGATGCTTTTGCAATTTGTTTTTTGAAAGACATATATATGAGGCAAACTGGGCTATTCATAATATGAAATGTCTTTACCATTAATTTTACTCATGAGGAAAGCTATTATTTATGTTAGAATTCTCAAGAAAATGCAAATTATAAGTAAATACCACTTAATTGTTTTTAATTTTTTGTCATTTTATAGTTGTAATGATTGTGAGAATTTGTAACATATTGGAATCAGAGAAATGTTAAGTTCTGCTCCTTCCTTGGGGATGAATTGTCAAATATTTACATCCCCCCAAAAGAAATTGATAGAACTATCACCATTCCATATTAACTATGCATTTCAAAAATAATTACTCACCGAACTTTCATATTAACAATCTGGTTAAAGTGTGAGAGACTGGTGCATAAAAAAAAGACAAAGCATTTTGTCAATTAAATGTTTTTACTTAATTTTTTATCTTCATTACAAAGGCAGGTATAATTAAGAGGTAGAGAGAATTTCCAGAAATGAATGTTATATGAAAGCAAAAGGCATCAGTAAAAGAAGTTTGTTAAAATAAATATAGTCTAAGAATTCCAGTGATATAAACATAAAATGAATAAAAAGTAAAGTTTGCTAAAATATGTCAGATGAAAAGAGTCAAAGGGATGTTTTAATATCTAAATTTAATTTTCCTTTTTTTTAATTGAAAGGGCAACCAACTTTGATTTGATTTGCAAATATCTGATCTTTTCAGAGATCTAGGGTACACATAAGAAATTCATGATCATCACAGGGATTCAGAAAGTCTGCAAATTATATATATATATATATATATATATATATGCATATGTGATGAATAATATATAATTTATGTATACAAAGGTATATATGTGTACTTATATGTACATATATATATATTTATGCATGTATATCTTATTGTTCAATTGTTTCTGACTTTTCATGACCTTATACAGGATTTTCTTGGCAAAAATACAGGAGTAATTTGCATTTATTTTTTCAATAGATTAAGACAGATAGAGATTAAGTGCCTTGCATAGGGTCACACAGCTTGTAAGTATCTGAGGCTGGATTTGAACTCAGGTCTTCATGACTCTAAACCCAATGCTCTATCCACTAAGCCACCTAGCTTCTCCATATATATGTGTATACACATATATGTATACTTATGTATGAGTATAGGTATAACTATACAAATATATTATGCGTGTATATTATGTGTTAAGTATATTATTATTATTATTATAAAACTTTAGTTGTATTTGTAATGTTTCTTTTGAAGAATTTGGTTCTTTGGGGTTGATAATCTTTTACTGGGAAGAAATAAACACAACAGTGATAGAAAAAGATTGAGAAACTTTTTGTTGGTTTTCAGGCAGAAATTTCTTCCTTTTTTATATAATAGGAGACTAAATGATGAAAGTCTTTCACTGCCTTATCAATTATAAATATCAGTTAATAACCTCTGATATTATTTAACTTAATTTTCCTCATATTATTGAATATAAATTAGTTATTTGTTACAAGGGCTATTTACTGAAAAGTTGTAGTAAATCTCAAAGTACAAATATTCTGCAAAATTAGAATATATTAGCTCTATCACCTTGATCTCTGGGGAGTATGAATATAGATATAAAGTAGTTAACTGCAAACATATACCTTACCGTGTTCATTTCTAGGTTTGGTGTAACTACTTCTCCCCTACTACTAATTTCTCCCCTACAATACGACAGTGATGTCAAACTCAAATAAAAAAATAATTCCTGACAGTATAGTGACTTGTAAAAAAATACAAAATAACATTATCTCTATTTCACTGCATTTTCTTTATTTTGTTAGACAGTTCTCAATTATATTTAATGTGATTCAAGTTGCACTCCAGATTTTTGCTGGTCTTTGCAGGCTGGCAAACCCTGGGCCTCATTTGACACAAGCTGGAAGTGAAGGCATCTAAGCTTCCCAAATGATTTGCTGCTGGATCAGATCCTACAGTTTAACTCCTCAGGTCTGGTTCATTCCTGTATTTGCTGCTGGATCTTTGGTGTCTCTTCTAATGATTAAAGGTCTCCAATAATTATCTGTACCCAAAAAAGAGAGACAAAAACAGGAAGTAATATAATCTCAGGCAGAGTCTTACCTAAGTACACACGAGTCAGTATGGTGGGGAAGGGACAAGTACATTTTACCAGAAGCTTCCAAACTTCAGGGAACCATCCTTATTCTTCATGGACATCAGGAAGGAAAAGAGAGATTTAGCATGTTGGTTCATTTTGTGCATGTATATCCAGTTCCAAATTAGCAGCCAAGTACAGGGCTTTCTATCATCACAAGAAAGCTGAGAGGAAGCTCTCACAGTATGTCTCATACCTTTATATGACCTGAAGTAGAATACAGGGGCTCTCTGTTGCATTTGTTTTTTTTTTAGGAAACAGGCTACCCAAATATTCCCTACAAGTTGCCACCAGGGACAATAGATTATATTGAAAGAATAGGACTTCCATTGGTCAGTCTTTCATCTAAAACAACTGAAGAAAGCCAAGTAAATACAATAGGACCTATATTTCCCTGAGGAAGAAATAGCAAAGGATTTCAATTAAGACAGAAGTTGGAAGTGATTGGGGACTTTATTGAGGACATTTCTAGTAGATTACCCTCAGGGTATAGAGAAACAACATCCAGAAGAGTGTTATCATATAGAACAGAATCCATCAGATTTTAAGAATAGTCCAAAAGAGAGTAGAAGACCAGAGAGAACTAGGTCCAGCAGGAATTGTGAAATTGCATCACTAAAAGCTTGAAAGTCCTTAAAATATCTCTTAAATAGGGACAAGTTATCTCTCTCCAATTCTCTACATATGCCCAGTTTTCTTTTTTTTTTTTTTTAATTAAAGCTTTTTTATTTTAAAAATATAAGCATGGATACTTTTTCAACATTGACCCTTGCAAAACGTTGGTTTCCAATTTTCTCCCCTCTTCCCCCAACTCCCTCCCCTAGTTATGCCCACTTTTCTTGCTAATGCTATGCATATTTATAAGAGAGAATAATCCAAGTTGATGAAGGAAATATTTTACAGAAATTTTTTGTTAAATTATGTTCCCTGATTGAGTGCTAAAAATAAGCATATTGGTAGAAATTTGTGACATTTGACTTTAGTAGTAAATACTCATAGAGCAATCTTAAATTGGTGTTTCAGCTGTGGAATCTACCATGAGCAGGAAGGAATAATGAAATTAAGCATTTATTAAGCACTAGTTATATATCTGCCAAAAATATGATCCTCAGTGCAACTCTGAGAGGCAGATATTAACTATTCCTCTTCTGCAACTGTGAAAACTGTGAGACAAAGTTTAAAACACATTTACAGTCACACAGCTTTTAAATATCTAAGACTACAATTGAACTCAGGTTTTCCTGATTTCTGACCAGAGATCTACCCATTTCACCACCTACCTATTTCACCTTCTATGAATTGGTTGTGTCCTAGGATGTTAGAACTCTTTTAAGTTCTTGATAGATTTTGGGAGAATGTCATGACCCACAGTTTTCTTACATTCAAAGTCTGGCTATGACTACTGCATTTTACCTTTGATCAACTCTATCATTTTTCAGGAAGCTGTATCTCTATCTACTCTTTTATGACCCACATTACCATCCCACTTGCTTTCACTTCCCCTCAAAGTCTGTAACACTTTTACTTGTATTGTTCCCCCTTAATTAAATGCCAAGACTCATTAAGGCAAGAACTGTCTTTGCTTATGTTTTATATGCCCAGTTTAACACAATAATGGAGCATAGTATTTAAATATCTGTTTATATAGCCAAATAAAAATAAAAAATCATCCTTCCCACTGCCTAATTTTTTAGTCTGCCTTAATTTAAAATATATATATATATATATATATATATATATATATATATATATATATATATATATATATATATAATTTAAAATTATTTTGAAAGTTGTGCTATGGGGTTTTGTTCTAATCTAAGCTGTATTGTGAGATTTTTTTTGACTATGGTCAATATATGTTATTCTCTAAAGAATCATTCAATCTCAATGAGGAATATCACAAATTTTATTTTCAAAGGGCAAAAAGTAATTGGAGATGGGGAAATTTCTTCCTTCTGATGAAATAAAGTGAATCTTGGGGCTCCATGATGGCAAAAGTAGGCAAGATGTGTATTAATTGGCTTTTTCTTCTTTCTAATTCTGCTACTATCTATTTTTTGATATATCAAGTAATTAAAAAATTATTACCAGACAATATGCTTTACATAATATATCTAGTCATAAAGTTGAGATCTGAATCATTGGAGGAGACACCAAATTCGGCTTCTATACAGCAGCCCATATTCTCAAGTTCCCACATCTATGTGTGTGTATATTTATATCTAGCTATATATATGTATAATGTGACATACACATGTGTGTATATGTGTGTAATAGGGAACTCCTTTTTGCCTCTTCCACTCTACCCCCAGCAATCACAGATATTCTCTGCCTTCTTTTGCCTGGCAAACCATGTGGGAACTTGAGAATATGGGCTTTCAGTCATGTATCACTCATATTGAAGTCCCCTATTTTGTGGCTCAGCTAGAAGAACAAATGCCACAAATGATAAAACCAAAGATTGCTTTCATCCAATGGCTCTCTTGGTTTTCACTGTTGAGCTGACAAGAAGCGATATTTGTGAAAGGTAGTGAAAAGTCCTTCCTACTTGAAAAAAGAGATCCTCAATTTTGGAATAATATGTGAACTGAAATTATTGGAGTTTGCATCTGGGCTCCTGGTATGGTAGCTTCTTCTGTGTGTTTCCTTTCTTTACATGAACCATGTGAAATTGGAAGGTTTGAAGAATTTTTAGCAGAAGCAGAAGCAGCAGCTAGTCCCCTCCTTCTCCAGAATCTAAGCTATCAGGGGGAATGGCAGGAGTAAACACTCTCCCAGGGAACAGTTAGATCAGAGGTCCCATTGGAAAGATTAGCTTTGGCTGTTTGATCAAACAATGCATATCACAGAGACAAAAAGTGAAATAGTTAACTGTCAACCTTGTAAAAAAATGTTTGCCACAATAAGGCTTGAATATTAATTAGCCTATCATTCAACTCTTCTATGGTTATTAAGTTAAGCTATTGAATACTATTCTAATTATGTTGTAGGATGTGCTGCAATTCTCTTTGGCCAACTATTGCTTTCTTCAAATAGAAATAAATTGATTTCTCCTTCTAAAAAGGGCATGGCAAACTACCTAATGAAAACTAAAATGCTATAGAAAAGTGAACAACAATGATTTAATCTCCAAGAACCATGATTTGATTCTTTATATCTTAGGATGTCATCAGGGAAATATGAGCTGGTCATTTATTGAGAAGGAAAATAAATAGGTTAATAACTTCAGTGTTTCAATGGTATCCTTTTGAGACAACAAAAAGGCAATGAAGAATTATAATATATTCAGAGGATAGCCTGGTTTTATGGAGGACTTTAATATGCTCTACATATTATATTTAGTCATAGAAGAGTTGAGATCTGAATCATTGGAGGAGACACCAAATCAGTAAGAGCATAGATTGATTTCATGCTCCTATTTTTTTTTTTTTTTTGAGTTTCTTGTAAAGGGAATGGAAGAAATTTCTTCTTACTTGTCCTATCAATAAGGCCTAATTTCAAATCTCTCCCCAAAGGGTCTGATTTAACTATTTAATATATTTAAATTTAATAAGAGGTAGACACATTAAATAGCAGGCAAAATAAGACTGAAAGGTATGGTTTTAAGGCCTCAAAGACAGTAGGGGAGACTTTTATCTTTTTATTTATTTTTGTATGAATTTTTTTTGAGAGTCCTGGAAACTATGTTCTAGCGATTTTGGATGACAGTATTAGAGAGCTGTAAAGGGATATAAGAAACCTTTATTATATGGGGGAGGAAAGTAAAATTTAATAAAGTCACTTCTCAAAGTTCACATATGTAGAGCTTATGGGAAAGATTTGATTTCAGGCTCTATGACATCAGAACTAGTGTTCTTTCCACCATATCTACCTCCAAAGTAAAGTCTGACCAGCATATGAAGCAAATGGAGAAAAGTAATAATTCAGCTTTACCTCTGAAGCATTATCCATAATCAACATGTGCTTATAATGTTCTTAATATGATATTCATATCATTTCTTAAAATCCAGGAAATCCTAACATTTACTTGCTGTTGGTTTCTCAGGAAGCACCCATTTCCTTTGATCAGCTTCCCAGGGGCCAAAATCAGAGAAGAAGAGAGATCTTGAGGAAAGCTCCTATGTTATCATTGCTAAGTATAAGAACTATAGTTTAGGGGACTTTATTTTGGTTTCTTATTGCAAATGATTTTTCTTCTCAGCTCTAGGGGAATTCCAGTCAGCAAAGAAAAGCAAATTTATCACTTTTGAAAACTGCAGCTAGACCCCCAAGACAGAATGATTACCCCCAAAATTGAATTTAAATAAAAGTAATTAGTTTTATCTTGTTTTTTAATTCATTTACCTCTGCACAGAAATCCTCCTGGAGTTTTGAAACTCATCAGTGATTACCCCTGGAGCTGATCCAATAATGGGAGAATAAATACACCATTAACCAATTATACATAATGACTCTAAGACATGCCAATAGTGCTATAGTCCAGGTGATTTATAAGGCTTACTTGAAACAGCCTCCTTG
Organism: Sminthopsis crassicaudata; assembly: GCF_048593235.1. Taxonomy (NCBI): domain Eukaryota; kingdom Metazoa; phylum Chordata; class Mammalia; order Dasyuromorphia; family Dasyuridae; genus Sminthopsis; species Sminthopsis crassicaudata. Next base: position 301,023,965 of record NC_133618.1, on the reverse strand, counting down.
CAGTTCACATTTTTTATAAAAACACATTAAAAGGTAAGGACAATTTCAGAGCTACTAGCACTTTTTTTCCTAGGGACACTAATAAACAATTCAAACAATATGCATTTTTACACATATCATGGTTGTGAAAATTCAAGGCTGCAGAGAAAGAGATGTTTATCTCCAGTCACCTAAGATGAATCTGGGAATTTTTAACTATTTGGTAATTAAATAGGTTTAGCTCAAATTGCTCCAGTACAGCGTATCTAAATTCAAGTATCAATACAACGCATAACAACAGTCTTCTTGAATTCTCTGTTTTAAGCTAAAAAGTTTTTTCAGCATTTCCAAAGCAGGTGCACATCTAATACAGCCCACACAACTTAAACACACTTGGTCTAGGAGGGCTCTTTATAAGGAGTAAGAGAATAGAAATGAAACTAAAGTATGAATCAAGGAAATACTCATGTATGATGTGATAGTTTCTGTTGTTTTTTCCTTCAAAATCCAGCTAATGTGTCAGCTCAACTATACAGTTTTTTCCTGATCTCTCCAGATTAAAATATTTTTTTCCATCCTCCTATTTCTTATGGTAACTTGTCTCCTTTTTGCCTCTATCGCATTCTATTTCATGTTATATATTTGTATCCTTTATTTCAGCTACTGAATTGCAAATTCTTTGGGAGCAGGGACAATGTTTTGGTTTTTTTGGTTTTTTTCCCCTTCTTCTTCTTGTTTATTTTTACTTTTGCACCTCCATCTTGTTGGATATAAGTTTTAAGAAAGGTTTGAAGAACTGAGTTAAATTGATGACCTGATTGTTCCAACTGGACCAAGATCAAAGCATGATTATATATATAGTGTTTCAAACTCTAAATAACTTTATTAAAATCTCTCATTTGTTGTAAAATGAAGCAAAAACAATTGCCATCTATCAGTCACATGGTTACACAAAATAAATTCCAAATGCAGTTTAATGGAAATTATAGAATTAATTTTGAATAATAAAGTCAACTAAGAAAGCTAGCCCATATTTACTTCTGCATAATAGTAGACAAGGTAAGGTGGGCAGCAACATGGCACAATGGATGAAACACTGGACTGGACTTAGGAAGACTTGAGGTCAAATTTGACCTCAGATGCTTACCATCTGTGTGACCCTGGGTAAAGCACTTAACATTGTTTGCCTTGCTTCATCAAAATAAGATGGAGAAAGAAATGGTAAATCCCTCTAGTATCTTTGAAAAGAAAACCTTTGAAAAGAATGAAAAAAGCAGAACATTATGCAGGATCAAAATAACTCAATGAGAATAAAAGACTAAGTGAAGTGGGATCCATAAAGAGAATCTAATAAGACATTATAATAATCTAATACATCAGGCTTCATTTTTTTTTTCAAAAAAATTTTTTTTCCTTCCACATCAAAGAGAAACTCATATTGTTCTCCTTGATCCCAGCGGGCTGACTAGTCTACCAAGACCAGCAAGTTACAAAGATGTAGTCTTTAAGAAAAAAAAAAAAAAAACAGTATAAGAAAATCAGATTCATATTAATTAATGCAGTTAAAAAATGAAATTAGTTACTTCTCGAGGTACTGCGTTCCCCACGACTGGGTTCTTTAAGCAAAGGCCAAATGATTGATTGGGATTGTTATAAATGGAAATAATTCTTTGCATAGGAAATGGATTGGGTGACTTCTGAGGTCTTCTCCAATTCTAAAATTTAATGAATCTCAGAATTGGTGTGGGTACCAGGCACAAAAGGTAGTATTATCCCAATTCTACAGATAAGAGAAGAGATGCAGAGAAGGTAAATGTTTTCATCACACAATGAGTAGGTAATAAACTAAAGAAAAACTCAAACTTGAATCATAGTCTGGTATTTTTGCCACTTCATACTAGCCTCTAAATAATAATTTAATCAGAGGAGACAAAACATATCTCTAATAAATGACTTGAAAATACTACAAAAGAATAGATCAAGATACATATTGAAGCAATCTAAATTTTAAATTAAGCTTAATTATACAAACAAAACTAGTTTCAAAGTGTAGAAAAAAAAAATCAATCATATTTTTTTTTACTCCCTCACAAAATGTCAAATAGCCATTTCTATAGATTTCTTCTTTCAACAAATTACCTAATTGATTTAACATTTTATGGACGTGGCTTGTAGCTCCACAGAATCTGTCTACAGCAATAAAAACAATAATGCTGAATTTGAAAGAGTGCTGAATTTCAAATTACAAGACATGGATTTGAATCCTGACTCTTGATGCTTATTGCCTATATCTGGGAACAAATCATTTAATTTCTTTTTGTCTCTTTAGACACCACTACAATCAGAGAATAGGATTAGTTAACATATGAGTTTCCTTTTAGTTCTAAGTTTAGGATAAGAAACTTTTTTTTTTTTTTTTACAAAATTACAAAATTAAGCTCCAACTATATTTCAAATATTGTGTTAGATGCTAGGCACACAAAGAAATGAAAAAAAAAAAAGAAATAGCACTGAGCTGTTAAAAAAACTTACATTCTATTTGGGATAAACAACATAAAAGAAAATAGAAAAGAAAACCACTTGTAAGAAATAAGAACAAACTTTTTCAAGGGATAGTGGATGTTAACAAAAAGGATAGGGAAAGGTCTCATGTAGGATGAGACATGAATTAACACTTGAAGGAATCTAAGAGACAGGTGAGGAGGGACCTCAGTCACAGACGACAGAAAGCTAATGGGGAGCATTGTATATGGGGACCAGCAAGGAGAAAGTTCAATTTTGCAAAGGATTTTAAATCATGACATTTAGAACTTTAAATGACACACAGAAAAATATTGTATTTTGTCCTTGAGGCAACAAAAATCCAGAGGGATGAAATAGTCAGATCTGTGTCTTAAAAATACTAATTTTGCAGCTGATTTGTGAATAGATTGGAAAAGGAAGATTCTGGAGGTCAAGAGAACAGTTTAAAGATTGCTGTCAGGTGAGTGGTGAAAAGGGTGTTGGATGTACGAATGGAAAATGGTGGGATATAAGAAATGATGTAGGGGTAGAATTGTCAAGTTGGCAAATGATTAATTGGATACAGGAGACATGTGAGAGTGAAAAACATTATTTAAATACCACTTTAAACATATCAAATTGTAGCTTTCTGTAGGTGGTCCTCTCTGTACTCTTTCAATTAGTGGAACTACCCTGGGCTTTGAGTAAAAAAGCCTGGGATTAATTATTTGTATAAAGGTAAAGCACTATGTATTAAGATAGAAAAATTGACTTCCTTGAAAAAAATAACTGCCTAAATGAGGATTTGTCAGACCCATCAGTTACTTCCAGTCATTAGTTAAACAGATAAAAAGCTTTGGAACCTATCCTAGAAGGAAAAATACCAATTCAAGTTAGTGTGTTGGAATTCTTCTTAGTCAACAAATGGGATATTTCAGAGATTTTTTTTAGCATTTGAAAAACTAAATTGAACATACATTTTTATGTGCATAACAGGAAAGTAGGAAGGTTAAAATGGTAGATAAATTACATTACATCCTCTCAAGTATCTTAGAATCCAGTAATCTAACTTATTGCTTCTAAATTTAGAATGGCAAAGAAATTTAGAGTTAAGAATAGCTCACATTTATATCATGTTTTAAGATTTACCAAACAAAATCAAAACAAGCAAACAAAAAACAAAATCCATTTTCTTACAACAACTCTATTAAGAGATATATAAAAAGAGCATCATGAAGAATTTTAGACTCAGATAGAAAATTGTACATTTTCTAAGTGTAAGTCATGGTCATACAACAGAAAAATATCCAAGATAAAATCAATTCATGTGTTCCAAGTCATTCTGCCTCAAATGTACACAACAGTCCCCTTGCTCTAGTAAAGCTTCTTTATTTTGTTGATTAGGGAACTAAAGTTTGAAGTTATATGCTAATTTTTCTCAGGTAACAAATCCAATAAAAGACAAATTGGCTATTTGAAGTCAGGTCATCTAACTGAAGATAAAATGCTATTTCTTTTTTTTTTTTTTTTTAATTGTCACTATATCCTTAAATAGAAAACCATAATCTTCTGTCTCCTCACAAACTCCTGGTACAGGCTCTCATTAGTTCAAGCTTGGATTATTCTGGTAGCCTTGTGGGTTTTCTCTCTGTCTCACATCTCTATTCTGTCTATCTTTCACTCAGCTGCCAAAGCAATCTTTCTAACATACAGATCTGATTATTATACATTCCTATCAATGATTTATAATAGTTCCTTATTACTTTAAAGAACAAATATATAATTCTGTTTGGTTTTTAAAGACCTTCCCAATCTGAATTTTCATTAATATTCTAGTCTTTTTGCTTTACTTCTGTCCATATTATTTATATTATAGAAACATCAGGGTTCTAACTCAGACAAAGTGTTATGTCTTTGGATTCAAAGACTTTTTAGAACATGAATGCCTAGAATTCTCTTATTCCTTTCTACTGTCTCATGGCTTCCCTAGATTCTTTCAAGACTAAACTAAAATTTTTCTCTGAAAGAGGCTTCTTTCATCTCCACATCCTATAGCATCTTACCTCTTATACTGTGTCCCTTTTAATTTATGTATATTTTCAATGTATTTATTTGTTTCAAGTTGTTTTGCCTATAAGAATGTGAATTTTTTGTGGTCAGAGACCAGTTTTTGTCTTTCTCTATATATCCCTAAAGCTTAGTACAATGCACATAATAAAATCTTATTAAATGCTTGTGAATTAATCACATTGTAAATATTTGTGAAAAACTAGACCTTTCAATCTATGTGGAAATCTATTCCACTGACATTTCTTTTTAATTGGTTTAATAAGTTTGATGTGGTAAGAGGGTGCAGAAGCACTGAACTCCCAAACCTCAAAAACATATTTGCATTCCACTATTCTCTTTATATGATCTACTAAATATTGGAGACTGATAGTTGGACCCAAATAATATATTAGGGTTTGGGCCAGTGTTAAGAAGTCACGTAATCATAATTGCCTCAGAAAAAAAAAAATGCTCAGATTAACAAAAGAGAAAATAAATCACTTAAATGGTCCCATTTCAGAAAAATTAAATTTAAAAATATTAATTAATTAACTCCCTAAGAAAAAATCTTCAGGGCCAGATGGATTCACAGGTGAATTCTATCAAACATTTAAAGAATAATTAATTCCAATGCTATGTAAACTATTTGGAAAATTAGGTAAAGGAGTACTGCCAAATTCCTTCTATGACACAAATATGGATACCTAAACCAAGAAAAGCTGAAACAGAGAAAGAAAATTACAAACCAATCTCCTTATTGAATATTGATATAACATTTAAAATAATATATTAGCAATAGATTATAGCAATTTATCAGCAGGATAATACAATATTACCAAATGGGTTTTATATTAGGTATGCAGGCTGGTTCAATATCAGGAAAATTATTACATAATCAACTACATCAATAACAAAACCAACAGAAATCCTATGACAATCTAAATAGATAGAGAAAAAGCTTTTGACAAAATATAGCACCTATTCCTATTAAATCAGAGAGCACAGGGATAAAGGGAGCTTTCCTTAAAATAATAAACAAAATCTATCTAAAATCAACAGCAAGCATTATTTGTAATAGAGAGAAGCTGGATGCATTCCCAATAAAATCAGGGGTGAAACAAGAATGCACATTATTACTACTATTAGGCAACATTGTACTAAAAATGTTGGCTTTTGCAAAAGAAAAGAAAAAGAAATTTAAAAAATTTTAATAGACAATGAGGAAATAAAACTGTCACTCTTAGCAGATAATATGATGACAGAGAATTCTAGAAAATCATCCAAAAACTTACTGGAAAAAATTCACAGCTTTAGCATAGTTGCAGCATATAAAATAAACCCGCACAATTCATTAATATTTCTATTTCTTACTGACAAAGCCCATCAACAATAAGAAAAAAGAGAAATTCCATTTAAAACAACTGTAGGTAAAATAACGAACTTGAGAGTCTACCTGCCAAGACAAACTCAAGAACTATATGAATAGAATTACAAAACACTTCTTACACAAATAAAGCCAGATCTAAATGATTGGAAAATTATCAGTTGGTCACAGGTAGGCCAAGATAATATGATAAAAAAAATGTCAATTCTGCCTAAATCAGTCTATTTGTTCAGTGACATACCAACTGCCAAAAAATTATTTCATAGAATTAGAAAAAATAATAACAAAATTCATCTGGAAGAACAAAAATGTTCAAAAGTATCAAGGGAATTATTTTTTAAAATTACAAAGGATGGTGACTTAGAAGTACCAAACTGAAAATTATATTATAAAGTAGCAACCACCAAAATCATTTGGTATTGGATAAGAAATAGAATGGCAGATCAGTGGAATAAATTAGATATACATGACACAATAATCAAAGCATATAGCGATCTGGTATTTGATCAACTCCCAACTCCAACTTCTGGAAGAACTCACTACTTGACAAAAATTGCTGGGAAAATTGGAAATAGACTTCACAATCTATACGAAAACAAGGTTAAAATAGGGACATGATTTGGGCATAAAGCATGATATCATAAACAAATTGGGAAAGCAAGGGATAATTTACCTATCAGATCTTTGGAGAAGAGAGGAATTTATGAACAAAGAAGAACTAGAAAACATTATGAAAGTCAAAATGAACAACTTTCATCACATTAAATTGTATTTGATTATATTGAATTTTGCACAAACAAAAATAAACAGAAAAACAAACAGAAAAAGATTTAAAGGCAAGTATAAAGCTGGGGGAAAATAGTTACAGTTAGTGTTTCTGATATAGGTCTCATTTCTAAAAATTTAAAGAATTGTGTCAAATTTATAAGAATACAAGTCATTCCACAAATGATAAATGATCAAAGGCTATGAATCGACAATTTTCATATGATGAAATTAGAGCCATCTATAATCATATGAGAAAATGCTGTAAGTCACTGTTGATGAGAGAAATGCAAATTAAAATAATTCTGAAGTACCTCCTCAGACCTCTCAAATTGGTGAGATGACAGGAAAAGATAATGATGTTGGAGAGGATGTGGGAAAAATGGTACTCTAATGCATTGTTGATGGAGTTGTGAAATGATCCAACCATTATGGAGAGCAATTTGGAACTCTGCCCAAAGAGCTATAAAACTTTACATAACCTTTCATCCAGGAGTGCTACTAGTGAGTCTGTATTCCAAGGAAATCAAAAGGAGGAAAAAGGACCCACATGTGCAAAAATGTTTATAGCAGCTCTTTTTGTGATAGCAAAGAATTGGAAAATGAATAGATGCCTCTCCATTGGGGAATGTCTGAATAAGTTGTGATAATGGAATATTATTGTTCTATAAAAAATGAAGCACAATCTGATTTTAGAAAAGTCTGGAAAGATTTACATGATCTGATGCTGAGTAAAACAAGCAGAACCAGGAATATATTGTATGCAAGAACAACAAGAATGTGCAATGATCAACTAAGAAAAACTTTTGTTCTCAATGGTTCAGTGATTCAAAGCAATCCTAATAGACTTTGGACAGAAAATGCCATCTGTATTCAGAAAAAGAACTGCGGACACTGCATGTAAATCAACACATGCTATATTCTTTTTTCTATTTTTTAATCTATTTTTTTAATCTCTGCCATGTTTTTTCTTTTTTACTCTGATTTTTCTCTATCAACACGATTCATAAAGAAATGTGTAATATATATAATATATATTGGATTACTTGCCATCAGGGGGTGGGGTGGTGGGAAGGAAAGGAAAATTTGGAACACAAGGCTATGCATGCAAGGATCAATGTTGAAAAATTATCCATGCATATGTTTTGAAAACAAACAAAAAAAAAGTTTTAATTAAAAAAAGACATATAATAAAAAAAATATGTATTAAAAATAAATACTTAAAAAAAAAGAAAATGGGTAGTGGGAGCAGGGAAAGGTGGTGGGATTGACATCATAACTTTGCCTTCTGATTGTATACAGTAACTGTGGGATAAATTTATCAATGTAAAGACCTAAAAGAACAAAAGGCCTAGTAGAGGCTGAGAATCCTGTCAGTGCTCCTCCCTATTTCCTTTGGGAGAAGTTCTCCTGTCACTTGCCCCTCCCCAAGGCCTACTCAGTTACCAAAGGCCTGGGTTCTTTTTGTTCAGATCTTATTTACCCCATCAAGTTCACTGTGCTTCATGTATTGTAAGAACAACAACAACAACAACAACAAAGGAAAAACAAAACCAAAACAACCAAAGAAACAAAACTCAAACCCAATTCATATAACTCATTTGTTTTTATTTTTTAAAAAATGAATTTTAGTTTTTTAAATCCCCCTAGTAAGAGGCTATCTTTGAGATAATAGAGCAAAGGGAGTAATACAATTGTAATTAAGAGACTTGGATTTGTTCTTAAACTTGGGCAAGTTGATTAACTCCTCTGGTCCTCAGTTTAGCAATCTGTAAATTGAGATAAGTGGACCAATGGATCACTAGACTTATCTATAATATATCCTAATTCTAATTCTTTGCCTTAATTTCTTGGATTTCATTTGTCTTGACTAGATAAAGAAATGGTTAGGCTAGATTATACCTGCATTTTTCCCTCAAAGTGTCTCCCTTGTCTTATTTTTAAATATATATATATATATATTTTTTTTTTTTTTAATTCTATTAAGTATTTCCGAATTGTATGTTAAAAAAAAAAATTAACTTTTTTTTTTTTTTCTAAATTTAGATCTCCACATTCTTTCACTACTGCTTCTTCTCATTCTTGGGAAAGTAAGCCATGATATTAATTATATGTGTAAAGGTACACAAAACATATATCCATATTAGGCAAATTGTAAAAGAAAACAGAAAACATACACACTAAACCAAGAAAAATAAAGATAATTTGTTGTTGTTGTTGTTGTTGTTTATTAGTATTTTTTAATCTGCACTCCAGAGTTCTTTGGAGGTGGATAGCATTTTTTATCATAAGTCCTGATATCTAAATTTCTTCTACTTTTAAGATATTATAGCATGCTTAATTCTCAAAGTAGCTTTAAAAAACAAGCTTATAAACATATATTGACATCAATATAAATATCAACAGATACATATACATATATATTTTGCATGCATTTGTGTTTGTGTAGCAAAAAATTCTTAACAGCACATCAGGTATTAGGGGAAAACAACAACAAAAACTTGCAAAGTGGGTGCCCAAAGTGACTGCCTGGACTAATGAGATGCATTATATATAAATAGATGCAATAGAATATTACTTGGCCATAAATAAGTTCAACCCTGAAGTATTCAGAGAAATATGAGAAAACTTGGCAGATTATAGCTGAGAACTGGAAGAAACATTAGAAGCCATTTAGTTTTATGAAATCAGATTTATAGTTAGAAGGAACCTCATAGATCATGTAGTTTCAAATCCTCATTTTTTGAGGTGAATAACATAAGATCTAAGATATATACACATATTAGCCAACATCCCACAAATACTTAGTAGCAAAAGAGAAATTTTAACCTACATTCTCTGATTTCACAATCAGTGTTCTTTCCAGAATCAAATGCAGAGAAAAGAAAGCTGAATCACAAGAAAAATAGAGATAATGAGTATAATGAGGTGTTGGGCAGAGAGGTGACAGCATTAGTGGAGAGACTTGGAGACAGGAAGACATCTTCCTGAGTTCAAATTTGATCTCAGACACTTACTAGTTGTGTGATCCTGGCCAAGTCATTTTTTACCTTCATTTCTGTATTTGTAAAAATGATCTGGAGAAGGAAATGGCAAATCACTCTAGTATCTTTGCCAAGAAAACTGCAATGGAGGTCATTCAGAGTTGCACATGACTGAAATGATTGAACAACAACAAATAATGATATAAAGGAAAATGACACAAAGAGATAAGTTAAAGATAATTACAAATATTAGTTCCAGAAAGTAATTGATTAATCTCATTCTTCTCTTCAAAGAATGGCTGGATACAATGGCAGGGGGACGATGGATGATGAATGCCACATATTCTTAGTTACCATTGCTGGATAAATTAGTTTTACCTATCTAATTTATTGTTATGTTGTTGCTGCTGCAGCTGTGAATGTTGCTGTTCAAGGATGGATACCATGTATGAGCCAAGGAGGCAGGGCAAATATATCAGAAAATTACTAGTATAAAAAATAAAAGGCTTCACTAAGGCATTTTTTATGGAAAAAAATATAAAAATGAACTTCTGTTGATTTATATATATTGAAAGGATTTCATTAAGCAAAATTCAAAACAATTGATAAAATAGATTAAATGATCACTGGGAAAGGTGATTAATAGAAGCACAATCATCTTTAAACATCTAGTAGTTCACTTAAAAATAAAATAAGCGAAGTTGCCATTTATTATTAAATGATACCTAAAAGATTTGTATATGTAGAAGTGGTAGTTGGTATAAATACTGTGCAAATTCTTTTTATTTTTTAATTCTTTTTCCCATTACAGGAGGTACCAGGAAAAAGTAAGATTTCCTTGCTTCTGGAAATCTGTTTGTTTTACAAATCTACAGGGCTATAGCAATTTTTCCATGAATCCTTAGGGTTCAGGGCTCGGCTGAAAAAGATATATAAGAAGGTAAAATCCTGTTACATTCTGACAGCCTTCTAAATCCCATGTTAAGAATTATGTTCCCAGGCATATTTCAGTCAAGCCAAGTACCTATACTTATTTATGTATTTATATATATTTATATGTGTACAAATGTATATAAATATATATCTGCACATATGTACTATTTGGGTCATGTTATAATTATGAAGGGAATCTTTATTCAGAAAAATGGTATGGTGTTTAAAATAAGAAATGAGAACTATTCATCTTGGCTGTCAAAACAAAAGACCCTGGAATTAATGATGCTAAGCTTGTTATTAACATGAGCACTGTCATGTGGAACGAGTTTGCTCTAGAGGTCAGTGTATTCTTCTAAAACATCTTTAGTGCTCAGAATCATGTTTTAGCCTGTTCCTCATGTCGACCTAAGGGAATAAAAGAATGAGGGTGAATACTCTCTGGACTTCTTTATCTAGCCCATCAAACTTGATTAAATGTAATACAAAGTGAGTAAATGTAAGCCATGGGAAAGGCTGTGAGCATCATTCAAAGATGACAGAGGGCACTTTTGCTGCACTTTAAAAAGAATTTAACACATAGTCCTATGTTTACAGAATTTATTTTAGTGGTCCTATTAGAAATCAGTTGGTTCTTTCTTCTTTCCCCTTCCAACCTTATGTATTCAACAAGCAAGAAAATAGTTTTGAAACTATTTCAGGTCAACAACAATTTGGTTGTATCACTATCTATATTTCTCTTTCACTATTGATTGATTTTTTTCATTTTATTGAATTGCATCTTCCTCAAGTATGTCATTTCTGACACAAATTCTCAATTGAAACATATTTTTAAAAATACCAACCAATAAAGCAGCATAGATTTTAAAGTCAAACATTTAGATAGTTGAAAACACTGATATTTGAGTTCAAACAGCTATGTGTCTGGTGGACATATTTCTACTTTCTCCTTAGATGCTTTAGCATCTTATAGATACAAACTAAATGGGTTGCAAAAACCTATTTTAAAATCACAGAATCAAATAGTTAGAAGGATTATCACAGATCATTTAGTTAAATACATTGATGAATAGGAATTCTTACACAGTTTAGGAAATTAAATCTGAGGAAGGAGACAAGATTTGATCAAGGTCAAACAATAAATATGAGAAGAAGGTGTAGATGAAATATAACTTAAAATAAATATTTATTAAGTGCTTACTCTGCACAAGATACTTTGTTAATTATTATAGATGAAAAAGCAAAAATTAAAAGAGCCTCTGCTCTCAAGAACTCACATTCATCTGGATGACTAAAAAGATATAGGGAGGGGAAAAATAAACCAAGAAGCAGAGAGACAGACAAGAGGGATGAGAGAAAAGCCCCTAAAAAGATAAAAAGTCATTTTACCTTGAGTTTTTATTTTGAAGAAAGGAAAGAAAGTTGTCTCTCCTTTGTTTCATTTCAGATTCCCTGCCTAGGTAAAAACCATATTTTGAAAAGAAAGAAGTTAATCAAATTTCAGATTATCAGAAATAATGAATCTTGCTGATTTCTGAGTTGTCTGTACACATGCTGAAAATATAAGAATGACCTTTAGTGAACTGGGTCTAGAGCTTGAAAGAGTTGGTTCTAGACAACCACTTCTTGCATAAATGAATCACATAAAAAAGGAGAACATTATTTGAATTAGCATTGTATACTTGCACTAGAACCAGGTATTATATTTTTCATAATTATAACTACAAATGGTACTAATTAAAATATATGTAAACATTCCAGGTAATAGAGCTGCAAAGAATCAAGCTAAGCCCATCCCTTATCTCCAATTGCCTTGGGGACCCTAAACAAAGATGGAATAGGTACACTTAAACATTTACAAACCTTCAGCATCTACTCTGTGCAAGTACTGATGATAGAAATTAGAAGCAACACACTCTCTATCCTTAAGGAGTTAATAGCCTAACTTAGAAGAATATGACATATAAATGTAACCCTGTAAACTATAATATATCACAGACAGTTAAGTGGCCCAATCAATAGAGTGCTGGACTTGGAGTCAGGAAGAACTGAGTTCCATTTCAGGCTCAAAAACTTACTATCTGGGTGACCCACAGGTAAGTCACTAATCTGCCTCAGATTTCTCAGTCTTAAAATGGGGATAATTCACCTACTTTATAGTATTGTTATGTGGAGAGAATGAGATAGCATATCTAAAGCACTTTGCAAATCTTAAATTGATTATTTCTATTATTATTATTATTACAGAATGTGATAAGGGCAAAAGAGAAATACAGATGAAGTACAATAAGGAAATGTAAGAATTATTTCCAGCTTGGGAAATCAGAATAGGCTTCTTGTATGAGACAATAACTGAGCTGTACCTCAAAGGAAAAGCCAGATTTTTACAGGAAAGAGATGTAATAGAAGTAGACTCCAGGCTTGAGATATAGCCTGGGAGAATATGGTACTAGATACAGCTTACAGGCAAATTTCATTTCAAATGGAGAGTGCCTACACATAAAAGAGACATGTGGTTGGACTTACACTATGAAAGGCCTTGAATGCTAGGCTGAAGAGTTTTATTTCTTTAGTTATATGAGAATTATTGAAGATTTTTGCACAAGGGAGGCAGCTCAACTGGCCTATTTATTTAGAGAAATTTGGCAGGGGTGTCCAGAAGCCAGCTCTAACAGAATCCAAAGAGCCCTGACTGTTAATTTTCAAAATGATCATTAAAGCTTTGCAAATTGGAAAATGCTGCAGATCAGGACTTGATTTATTGTTTTATTGATTTTTCTCAAATTAAAAAAGTGGTGGAGAAACTGTGATAATTCAGATTAAACTTAAAAGTATGTTGTGCATGCATTTTTTTTGAGGGGCAGGAGGAAGTTACTTCTTAAAAATTTACCAGTCCTTTGAACTTTAGAGAAAGAACTATAAGGAGAAGATAAAACTTAGGAGAGTAGGGCCAGGTTGGGGAAAAGGCAGTATCATACTCTTCTATTATCTTTTTCTTTCACTTGTCTCTTCCTCTATAGATAGGTGGAGGAAAGAAATAACTATATTAGCAAAATCTACTTCTCCTGGGGAGTGAATGTTTATCCCACCTCCTTCAGAAAGCCAGCTTGTGGATACGGGTGGAAATGAGGAAAAAAAATAATTCTGGAATTGATACCAGCACCTTTTCCTATTCCCTTCAATATTAATAGAGGGTTGACTCACTTATGCAAGAAGTGGTTGGCTAGAACCAACTCTTTCAAACTCTTAGACCCAGTTCACTAAAGGTCAGTCATATATTTTCAGCATGTGTACAGACACCTCAGAAATCAGCAGGTGTTTCAAATCAGGAGATGATTTATTGGTTTGTGGATTGTTTAGACTTAAGAAAATTATAAAATTATTAAAAAATGTTAATAATGTAGATTAAATGCAAAAATTAGTTGTCACTTTTACATTACAGAATGTATTGTTACATTACAGAATTTATTAGGTAACTATTATATGCCAGAAGCTGTGCTAATCTGGAGATACAAAATTAAAGGGAAAATTTTAAAAAAGTTATCTTATGTTGTTATACTCTCTCTGATCCCCAGATCTTGTGGGTGTTTTCCAATTATTTTAGTCCTATCTAACATTTTGTACTTATCTAACACTTCATGTTGATGGTGTTGATGGTTAAACATCAGCATATATCTGAGGAAATCTTTTAAAAGGGCATAGAAATCCATTGAAAATCATCTCAGTCTTTTAGGCTTTCTCTTTGAATTCTTTCCTTCTCTGCATTAACAAGGCCTCCTTCATCTTGCAACTTATATAAAATAGTGTTTTTGTAGTCAATTTCAATGTGTGATCAAACTAATCATGTCTACTTTTTCCTATCCATTCTACTTTTAAAGTTTTTATTGTACAAAGAAAAATCAAGGGAAGGGACCTTCTGTCTCTATTTGCTTCTGCTTTCTCCCATTTCTGATGTTTTTGTTCCCAAATGTACCCCTCTATACTGAAAGTATCAAATCTCCTGAAGTAAGAGGAGCACAGAGGAAATATACTATTTTCCAGTGATGTGTTGATATGGAGAAATTCTCATCTCTAAGGGAAAAAATGATTCCTCACCACATGAAAACTGCTTACCTCCAATACCAATTTATCCTCCTCTGAAAATTAATAAAGAGTTGGGAAATGAGGAATGGAGAAACTTAAACAGATACAAGAAGCTAAGCATGATAAAAAGAAATGCTATCTTTCATCCTCCAAAAAGTTGTAGAATGAAAGGAACAGGGAAAATATATGTGAGCACTAATCAAAGATATTATTTATCATTAAGAACAAATATGGATTCATTGAGAACACAGGGACAACAGACTATATGTGTTATTTCACTGGGGTAGTTCTAACCATTTAATTAAGAGAGGCTACAATAATCCATCTCTACTAAATTTTTTTAAAAATGCATTTATGTTTCATGGAGTAAGAAATTTATTTCTAAGCTAAAGAAATTCTCTCTATCAATATAGGTAAACAATTTGTCTGCAATTTATGATCCTAACAGAGTTAGTTGTTCAAATCATTGAGACCTTAAATGACTCTCTCAAGGTCATAAAGCAAACAGATTTTATAGGTAGAATGTAAACATAGGGTAGAATCAAGATGGCAGAAAACAAAAAACAAAAAAACAGCAACTTTCCTAAACTCTTCCCAAAATCCCTCTGAACAACTTTAAAATTTGCCAGAAAACAATTCCTGGAGTAGCAGAGACAACAAAAAGACAAGGTGAAAAAATATTTTCAAAGAAAAACAACCTCAAAGGTCATCAGAAAAAGGTCTGTCACATCTGGATGAGAGTGAACATAGTCCAATGCAGTCTGTGCCAAAATAGAACCAGCATAGACCCAGACCCAGTAAACCATGAGCAGCCCTTGGGAATCACTGAATTTTCAGCAGGAACAGATGTTCTGGAGCTTGCAGCCCAGAAAAACTGACCAGAAGGAGACTACAAAAATCTCTTTGCTAGCACTAGGAGCAGAACTAGGAGCAGTTGTTTTGCCCTGACTCAGATACAAGATGAAGTCTTAGATAGCAGTTCCATAGTAAGGAAAAATACTAGCATGCCAGAGCTTGTGAGAGCAGGAAGCCTCTTCACCATTCCATAGGAAAAAAAGAGGACTTATGGTTGCTCACAGACCAGAGCACTTGTCAGAAGAATAGTAAATGCACCTCTCTTTAAATCATACATACTACCTTATATTTTCATACTTTGAAAATAGTTGCAGAAAAATCGTGAAGCTTGGGACAGTACACCCTCCACCCTGGAAGCAGTGGCCACTATAACAAAGATTTAAAAGTTAAGAAATGTTGGGAAAAAATAGCAACTAATAGAAAAAAAAATTCTGATGATAGAAAGTTAATGTATTGACAAGGAAGATCAACACACACACTCAAAAGAAAATAAGCAAGTCAAAGCTCCTATGTCCAAATCTTCCAAGAAAAATATGAATTGGACTCAGGTTATGGAAAATTCAAAAATAATTGTGAACAAGTAAGAGAGAGGAAAAATTGAGAAAATAAATGAGAATGATGTGAGAAAATCGTGAAAAAAAGAGTAAGTAATTTGGTAGAGACAAAAAAATAGTGAAGAAAATAACACCTTAAAAAAAAAAAAAAAACTAAGCCAAATACTAGTAAAAATATTTTTTAAAAATGAGAAGAATGCCTAAGAAAACAGTATTGGCTAAATGGAAAATGAGTACAAAACTTTACTGGAGAATAAACTCCATAAAAATTATAATTGGCCAAATGGAAAAGGAAGTACAAAATCTCTCTGTGGAAATTAATTTCTTAAAAATTTGAATTGAGCAAATGGAAGCTCATATATTTATGAGAATCAAGAAACAATAAAACAAACCCAAAAGAATAAGGGGAAATAGAAGACTTGAAATAAATCATTGGGAAAATAACTGAGCTGCAAAGTACTCTCAGAGAGAGAATTTAAAAGTTGTTAAACTACCTGTATGCCATGTTTTAAAAAATAACAGAGCCTACGTATCATTTTTTTTCACTTTTTCAAGAAATTATCAAGAAAACTGTCTTAATATTTTAGAAAAAGAGGGTAAAATAGAAATTGAAAGAATCTACCAATCACCTCTTGAAAGAGATCTCAAAATGAAAACCTCCAGGAAAATTATAGCCAAATTCCACAACTCCCAGATCAAAGAGAAAGTATTACAAATAGTCAAAAAGAAACAATGCAAGTATCATGGAGGTACAGTGAGGACAACACAAGATGTAACAGTTTCTTTGTTAAAGAAATCAAGAATCACCTATCCAACAAAACAGAGTATAGTACTTCAGGAGGAAAAATGGATATTAAATGAAATAGAGAACTTTCAAACATTCTTGATGAAATGACCAAAGCTGAATAGAAAATTTTATTTTCAAATATAAGACACTAATAGAATAAAGGATGTTACTTGTACCTATGAACTATCTCCTTATTAAGGCAGTTACAAGCAATTTATATAGACAGAAAGCATATATTTGAGTTGAAAATGAAGGGATGATAGCTAAAAAAAATTAAAATGGAAGGGTAGGAAAGGAATGTACATGAAAGAAATAGAAAGGGAGAGATTGAAAGGAGTAAATTATTTCACATAAAAGAAGCAAGAAAAAGCTTTTACAGTAAAAGAGAGAAAAGGAGAAAGGGAGGAGCAATCAGTGAATAGTTCTCACAACAGAATTGGTTCAACTAGGGAACTCTCAACTGGGCATAGAAATTTATCTTACTATATAGAAAAGTAGGAAGGGGAGGATTAAAAAGGGAGGATGGTGATAATGCTAGAAGTCGGATTGGGAGATGAGGTTGTCAAAAGCAAAATACTCTTGAGAAGGGGCAAGTTGAAAGGAGAGAGAAAAATAGAACAAATGGGGAATAGTAATAGTAATTGTAAAAGAAAAATTGTGAAGCAAGTTTCTCTAATAAAGACCTCTTATCAAATACATAAAAATCTGAGTCAAATTTATAACAACATGAGCCATTCTCCAATTGATCAAATGATCAAGAAATAAGAACAGTTTTCAGATGAAGTAATCAAAAGCTATCTATACTATGTGGAATGATCTAACTCACTATTGATTGGAGAAATGTAAATTAAATAATTCTGAAGTTTTACTTCATACCTGTTAGATTGGCTAATTGGACAGAAAAGGAATATGACAAATGTTGTAGGGAATTTGGGGAAAATGAAACATCATTCCATAGAGAAATTTGGAACTATGTCCAAAGGGCTATGAAACCATGAATATCCTTTGACCTAGCAATATCACTACTAGATCTCTATCTCAAAAGAGATTAAAAAAAAAAAAAAAGGAAAAAAAAGGCCTATATAGACAAGAATATGTATATCATCTCTATTCTGGAGGCAAAATATTGGAATTTGAAGGAATACCTATCATTTGGGTATGGCTAAACAATTTATGGTATATAATTATGATGAACTACTATTTTGCTGTAAGAAATGCTGCTCAAGATACTCCCTGAAAAACCTGAAAATACTTAAATGATACAAAATGACATGCACTGTATTAAGAGATAACAATATTATAGATGATCAGCTGTCAGCAACTTATTCTCAGCAATACAATGGCATGAGACACTGACTTATCATGAAAAATGCTATCCATCCTCAGAGAAAGAAGTGATGGTGTCTGAATACAGATTGGTGCATACCATTTTTGGTGGGGAGAGATCTATGTTTTCTTTTACAACATGATTAATATGAAAATGTTTTGCATAGCAACACATGTAGAACTCATGTTGAATTACTTGCTTTCTCAAAGAGGGAAGGAGGTAGAAAAGGAGAAAGGGAAAGAATTTAGAACTCAAAGTTTTAAAAACGAATCTTAAAATTGTTTTTATGGGTAACTGGGGAAAATATTACATAAGTTGAAGAATGACAAAAATGAATTCTATATCTATCTACAGTGTAATCTGACTTTAATTAGCTAAAAAGTACAGAGGATACAATAGCAGTATTATAAAGACATCTGTAGGAGACATCTCAGTGGAAAAAAATTAAAGGTGTATATGTGTGTGAGTGTTGTATGTGTGTGTGTGTGTGTGTGTGTGTGTGTGTGTATAGGTATATAGTAATGTAGTTCTTTGTATGTGTATGTTTATGCACCCAATATTCACATATATATTTAGACTCTTTTTTTTCTGTAAATGACTTTATTTCCATCGGTTTTTGTTTCCTCATTTGGAATACAAGATGTCTCATCCCTTTAATATTCTTCCATTTCATGAGTGTTGCATGCACAGGAATGCATATTGCGGCTTCCAAAACATGAAGATCAAAGTGCTTTATCTAAGACTAGTCATTCAAGATTTCTGTAATAATTATTGTTAATATGATATGAATTTTGAAAACTATTATTCTTTGTATACTACTTTTTTATGTGTTTTCTAGTAGATTATCTTGTCTGCAGGGTATCTATGTATAAATTCAGGCCAAGTATCAAAATTACCAAGTTATTATATCAATCTTGCACTGTCCTGACATATTCACATTTGGGGAATATCATTGGCAACATAACAAATATGTACCCCCCACACCTCTCATGGTTAGGAAAACTCTGTTGTGCAAACTTTTTCAGGACCAATGGAAAAGAAATTTTAAATGAAACCATAAGAGTCTATATCTGTCTTTTGTCATAATTTAGTGTCCATGGCTTTTTGACCTTTGAGTTTTATGCAGTAGAAGACCAGGCAAAATAGTTCTGAAACATAAGTGGTGACTGACATTCAAATGAGATTTAACATTAGCCAGGGAAGAAAGTAAAGGCCAATTTTTGGGCATGTTAAGACAAAGCAGAACCATGGATCTGAGTAAACCTGCTTGAATTTAGTTGAGTTATTGAATACTTCAAATGAGTTCTCAAAGACTACTGCCAACCTGTAGACCTTTTTCCTCATGAGTTTAAAATATATGTTAGCTTTAAGTCATTAAGGTTTAGTTCTAAGAAAAAAAAATCCATTTGAAATGCATGGAAATTGAAAGCATTAACATTTTCTATTACAAATTCTATTACAAATTACAAGAAAACTGTTGAATTTCATTCTAAAACTTTTCATTTGAAAAAAGGAAAATGGAGTCATATTTGCCAAGATATAAAATGAGAAATTAAAAAGTATTAGATTTGTTGAGATTACAGTCTAAGTTATTCTAGTTCTTAGAATTATTACTGTTTGAAGTTACTTAAATAACAATAGTTATTAAAATTTTTATAGCACTAACAGGTTTAAAAACTTGTTTTTCCTCTTTGGCCATCAGGAGACTTTCTTCATTCAACATGTGGGACCTCTGGAGTGAGGAGAGGAAACTATTTGTTTTGAAGGAACCTAAGGATTAAGAAACATTCAAAAATTTGAATGATCAAGATTCAATTCCTGATTTTACTATTACTAACAAATCACAAAAAACAATTTATACAAAGTAAAGAAACAGCACAGTAATAAGAGTAGTAGTAGGCTATCTCCCCTATTTATCTCAGGCATACTGTACCACAAATGTACCTGACATAAGGGAAAGAAAGAACACTCAAAAATTATGCATAAGAAGACATATACCAATAATTAGTGACATGTTAATAAACATTTACAATCAGCTGTCCTACATACTTTGAAATTAAATTTGAATTCTAAACATTTTCTCCCCAATTTATTTTAGGAATACATTTTAAAAATGAATTAAATTTGTAATATTATCCTATTTAAGTGCAAATGTCCATATCAAAAACTTAATAATTAATTCTTACTAGCTTGTTCAACCTGGGCCAGCATACTATTGACAATATGCTACTGCTTCAAACCTTTTCACCTAAACTATCCCTCTTTCTCAGTCTCTAACTGTCTCTTTGGATAGCCTCTTAAATTTGTTCACTATATTTCCCTTCTACAATCCTTCCTACATGGGTTCTAAAATGACTCTCTAAAGTATAAACTAGACCATGGGACAACTCCATTTAATGAAATCCAAAAGTTTGTCTTTGCCTCTAAAATCAAGTACAAAAGTTTCTGCTTGGCAAAATCCTTCAGGATTTATCTCCAACCTACCAATGCAGACTTATTACAAAGTGCTTGCCTTAAAGCCTTCTGTGGTTCTGTCAAATTCAAATTATTTTTGTTCTTCATATGTGATATACTATCTTCCATGTCTTTGCACTGGGTGTCCCCTATGTTTAGAAGCCGTTTAATCCTTTCCTTCATCTCTTACTATTCATAGTTTCTGTCAAAACTCAGTTCAAATGATATTCTATATATGAAGCTTTTCCTGCTACCCGCACTTTCTAGTCCCTTCCTCTACTCCCCCTCATCAAATAGCTTGAATGTACTTTTTATTTATACACACACACATACACACACACACACACACACACACACACACACACACACATACACAAACACATATTATTTACTCTTAATATGTTTCTTGAGGGTAGGAACTATTTTATTTTATTTTTATCTTCATTGTTCAGGCTATAACAGTGGCTAGTGCCTTATAAATATTTAATAAATGATTGTTGATTGGTTGATTTTTTTTCTTCAGTGATTATTCATCCATCTGCCCTAAAAATGTACCCTCCCAAAACTCTGCTTTCAAACTGTTCTTTTGCCTATCACAAGTACTTTCATTTTACTATCATTTCTATGTAGATGATAGTAAACATCTCCCCCTCTTTCTTTATCTCTCTCCCAAGGTCCATTTCATAGATAAGGAATTAAGCAGGTAGTAGAAAAATAAGTTGTTCAGGATAAGCTACCTAGTCTGAGGTCAGATTTAAACTAATCTTCCTTAGTCCAAGTCCAGAGCTCTAGCCAATGTGGTACCTAATTGCCTCTCAATTAACCATAAAAGCTCAATGAAAATATTTCCCAGGGCTTAGATTAAAATATTGAAGTTGACTAGTACTGCTCTACACCTCAACTCATTTTTTATATTTCAATGTAAATTTGATATGGGTTTGGAAACTAATATATCCATTAATGGTAAAAGTTGGGGTGATGAAACATGGGTAGCAAAGCTACCCTGGTCCTCCTGGAGCTTGGACCTAGAACTATTCAAAAGGAAGTCATCTCTAACATTTTCATCAACTGTTACACTCTGTTCTTTTTTTTGTTTGTTCTGTTTGTTTGTTTGTTTGTTTTTATTTATTTTTTCGTTTGTTTGTTTGTTTTCTTCTGAATGGGATTAAGGGACTTGCCCAGGGTCACATAGCTAGGAAGTAGTATGTATCTGACTTGAACTCAGATCTTCCTGACTTCAGGACTGGTGCTCTATCTATTGCCTCCACCTAGGCTGGTACTGTTACATTCTTTTTCTGAGCCAAGTGGAAAGCTCTCAGAGGCTGGTCTTGATTATTGTTCTGGTTTTCTCAAGTGAATAGAAGAGGAAAAAAAAAATCTTTCTAGAGATGGCTACACCAAGAGTTAGAAAATGCCCTGGCTGCCTGTGACTTCCTCCTCCCACCTCAAAGACTAGGTCTTTAAAGATAAGTGAATATGGGACAAGCTAATAAAAGAATAAGTGAAAGGAAGAAGGCTTAGTTGATGAAGAAATGATTTCCATTCTTCTGTTGACTTGCCTCCAGAAAAGAGAGCAGCAGTGTGGTAGTTGTGCTACAGCCAGGCACACATATCTGGATTCAGCTCTTCACTATATGTCTCTCCACTGTTCTGGTACAGTCTGCTGAAGCTAAGAGTGAGAACATGACTAAGTGACTACTAGTTTCCTTTTTCTTTTTTATTCCCTCCTTTCATTCCTTATCATTATGCTTTTACTTAAATATTGAAATGCTCTCTAAAATAGTCCCCACTTCAAGTTTTTCCCTCTCCATCCTTTATCTTCCAGTCATTTATCAACCACATTTACCATTCAGATAAGTCACTCCCAAAGACTTATCTTTTGCCTTCAAGCCTTTCCTTATAAATTATATTCTTAATTTTATATTGTGTAGGATCAAAATAATTAGTGTTATTACCCCATTTTATAAATATATTTCACAGTTTCCCACCTCCATGAAATTACTTACATTATTCCCTATGAGTGAAGTGGGAGATTTTAATGAAAAAGTCAAGTTTTTAAAAGTCCAAAAATCTTTTTAGTCTAAAATCTTGAAGTCAGATAATGACTAAAATCTACAACTTAATTTATGTTTAGTTAGATCAGTATGGAAAAAACCACCCATGAAGATTACAAAGGGTCTTTAGGTCACAGGTTCAAAGATTTGAAAAATTCAGTTCACATTTCCTTCAGCTAAATTCTTACTCATCAATTATAACATAATAAAACCAAGAAGCAAGTATTTATTAAGTGTGCATTTTATTCTAAGTACCATGCTAGGTGCCAGGAATAAAAGCACAAAGCATCAAACAAAGTGTCCCTGAAAGGGACTCCCCTGAGTGGGGAGAACATACTACAGAAACATAAAGGAACTACATATATACATATATACATTCATACACATAAATAAACACACACACACACACACACACACGCATACACAAAGTAGATAAATATTATGTCCTTTGGAAGAGAAAGCAATAACCAAAAATCATGAAAGACTTCTGGTAGGAAATGGTGATTGAGTGCCATCTTTAAGAAATGAAAGACAATGAGGCAAAAGTAAGAACTGAACACATTTCAGACCCTGGAGAAGACCAGTACAAAGGCAAAAATCATGATATGAAATGTCTTATGTGAGGACCAATTAGGGTCAATGGTAGTATGTGGAAAGGAGACTAATGTTATATAAAGCTAGGAAAAAGGTTAAGTCAAGTTGCATAGTGATTTGGGGAAAAAAAAAAAAAAAAGATTAGTTTCTGTTATAAACTAGAGACTACTGGAAGCTAGAATAGCTAGCTGGAAAATAAAAAGCTACTAATAGAATTGGTTGAGTTGGAGAGTCACATGGTCATATCTGCACTTAAAGAATATTGGTTTAAAAACAGTGTATTAAAAATACTGGGAATGGGAGAGATTTAATGAAGGAAGATGTAAAGGGCTGGAAAAGTATACTTGAAACAAGGTGTTAATTCAGTGGAATTAATGAGATAATGGTTCTCTAGTTCACATATATACTTAATATCTTTAGTATAGTCATATAATGGTTCTCTAAGTTCACACATAATCAGTATGCTGTAATAATATAATTACAATAAGGTATATAAGGGCTAAGGAAGACATTCTATCTTTGACTAGCCTCTTGGTGGCTATCTTGCTAAGATCAAGGCTGGTCCAGAGGTCCTCCAGAAAGATAGCTAAACATTACAGGAAAATAAATTAGAATTTCATTTTAGAGTTAGAAAAATGGGATCTAATCCCAGGTTTATTACTTTCCATAGAAATGACCCTGGCATAATATTTAATTATTTTGGCCTTCACAGTTTTCTGAACATCAAAATCAGAGAACTGGGGTAGATTATTTCTGATGTCCTCTACAGTTTTCAATCTATGAACCTATTCATTCAATACATCTTTGTTGTTGAATCCTGATGATTTTTTTTTTCAAGGGCCAGATTACATCTTCTAAGAAAAGACCTCCTTAGTTTTCCTAATCTTGCCAATTGAAAGTGATAAATCCTTCCCTTTTTAAATCTTTGCCCCAAAGATTTGTGTTGGTTTATAACTCTCTAATGCACTTTCATATTTTTTCATTATAATTAACAGTAATATTTCTCACAGCATTTTTAGATTTCTAAGTTATTGATATGTGAGAAAAAGTATCATAATTCATCTTTGCAGCCCCGCTCAGAACTTGAGTGCCTCATACATAGCACTGGTTACATAATCCATATTTACTTATTGGAGCTGGAAGAGTACCATAGGACTTTAAATTTTGTATAGTAATATTCCTTAGAGTTCATCTAGTGCAACCCTCTTAATTTATAAATGAGGAAACAAGTGAAATAACTTGATCAAGGTCACACTTACAATCCTTTGCAATGAAAATTTTAAAAACCTGACTCTGACTTGAGACCCAGAAAACTTTCTAGCATGGTTGGATTCAAAATTAATGATTCTATCTACATTGTATTATGCTTATACAAGCATATATATTATAAAGTCAGATAAAATGTTTTTGTTCTTGAAGTAGGAAGTTTTGAAAAATTTAACTTGTGTTTGAAATTTTTGTATATTTCATCTTGTTATCTGTTCTTATACAATTAACAGAGACACCTAGTAACTTAAATTGTGTTGGGATCATACAGTCAGAGCTAGAAGGAACATCAGTGGTGCTTTATCCACTGGACCAGGGGGAAAAGTATATATGCCATATAAAACAGAATTTTCTAAAATTAACAGTCTTAACATTTGTTAAAAAAACAAAACAGGGAGACAGAGAGACTGACTATTTTAAAAGATCTTTCTTGGCATCTGCCTTATCTCAAGTCTTCAAACACATTGAAGAAAAATATTGAAAAGTATCCTTTACTTTAGAGAACCAAAGAAATTATTCTTCAAAAGACTTGATATTTTGAAGATATATTTAAGGAAATTTTTAACACACCTCCATTATCTCTATAGAGAAATTCTATGAGTTTGAAGATAATCAAGGAGTTGTTGTTTCCCAGGATTTTCTAAGACTTCTTCATATTTATGGAAGAAAAGAATAACATTGCAAGTTACCATTTTAGAGGTGAGTTTTTATCTCAAGTGTCTTGTAGAACACAGATTTGGCTGAAAGATAACCTATCTCATCAATTGTCAATAAGTAGACAATTTTGCTATATTAGTTAATATCATTAATCTTCCCTTCCCGTCAATACTTACTATGCAGAATAATTTTTGACAAAATTAGGAGCCAAGTTATATTTGGAAGTGGGAGAAACATAGTACAAAATTAAAGAAAGCAGACAGATTTTTCTTTTTCTTTAATTCCTTCAAACAGCTATTTCAACACAGGTATTATTAAATGCTAGAAACAAATGGAAATTATTTTTTACTCAAAAGAGATTTTGGAAAGCAAAATGAAAAAAGTACACAATATAATGAAAATTCATTTAAAAAAATTGGTCCCACTTAAAACTAAAGTCCCCTCTCCCTGCAATAGTAATCAAGGCACCAGAAAAAAAAATGAAGAGAAGACTAATTATGGAAATCTGAATTCAAATGTTGTCTGAGACATATGCAACCTGTACAATCATGTGGTACAGCTTAATTGCTCGCTGACTTAAGCAAATTTTGGAATTTTTTTTTATTAAAACTTTTATTTATAAGACATATGCATGGGTAATTTTTCAACACTGACCCTTGCAAAACTTTCTGTTCCAAATTTTTCCCTTCTTCACCCTCCTCTAGATGGCAGGTAGTCCAATACATATTAAATATATTAAAATAAATGCTAAATTATATATATATATATATATATATATATATATATACACACACATATTTATGCAGTTATCTTGCTGCACAAGAACAAACAGATCTAGAAAGAAAAAAAAAACCTGAGAAAGAAAATAAAATGCAAGCAAACATCAACAGAAAGCATGAAAATGTTATATTGTGGTCCACACTCAGTTCTCACAGTCCTCTCTCTGGGTATAGATGTCTATTTTCATCCCTTAACAACTGAAACTGGTTTGAATCATCTGATTGTTGAAGAGAGCCCTATCCATAAGACTTAATCATCATATAATCATGTTGCTGCCATATATAATGATCTCCTGGTTCTGTGTATTTTGGTTAGCATCAATTCATGTAGGTCTCTCCAGGTCTCTGTGAAATCATACTGTCATTTCTTACAGAACAATAACATTCTATAACATTCATATACCATAATTTATTCAGCCATTTTCCAATTGATGGACATCTATTCTGTCCATCCACTACAAAAAGAGCTGCCACAAACATTTGGGCACATGTGGGTCCCTTTCCCTCCTTTAAGATCTCTTTGGGATATAAGCCCAGTAGAAGCATTGCTGAGTTAAAGGGTATGCAGAGTTTGATAACTTTTTGAGAATAGTTCCAAATTGTTCTCCAGAATGGTTGGATCCATTGACAACGCCACCAATAATGTATCAGTATCCCAGTTTTCCCACATCTCCTCCAACATTCATCATTATCTTTTCCTGTCATCTTAGCCAATCTGACAGGTGTGTAGTGGTATCTCAGAGTTGTCTTAATTTGAAATTTTTCTGATCAATAGTGATTTGGAGCACTTTTACATATGACTACAAATAGTTTCAATTTCTTTATCTGAAAATTGTTCATATCCTTTGACCATTTATCAATTGGAGAATGGCTTGAATTCTTATAAATTTGAGTTAATTCTCTACATATTTTAGAAATGAGGCCTTTATCAGAAGTTTTGAATGTAAAAATGTTCTCCCAGTTTATTGTTCCCTTTCTAATCTTATCTGCATTAGTTTTTGTTTGTACAAAAACTGTTTAACTTAATATAATCAAAGTTATCTATTTTGTGATCAATAATGATCTCCAGTTCTTCTTTGGTCACAAATTCCTTCCTCCTCCACTGATCTGAGAGGAAAACTATCCTATGTACTTTTAATCTGTTTATATTATCATTCTCTATGTCTAGATCATGAATCTATTTTGACCTTATCTGGGTATACGATGTTAGGTGTGGGTCAATGTCTATCTTCTGCCATACTAGTTTCCAATTTTCCCCACATTTTTTGTGAAATAGTGAATTCTTATTCCAAAATCTGGGGTCTTTGGGTTTGTCAAACACTACATTACTACAATCACTGACTATTTTCCTGTGAACTTAACCTATTCCACTAATCAACTTGTCTATTTCTTAGCCATTAGCAAATGGTTTTGGTAACCACTACTTTATAATATAGTTTGAGATCTGGTACAGCTAGGCCACCTTCATTTGGCTTTTTTTTTTTTTTTTTTTTTCATTAATTCCCTTCAAATTATTGACCTTTTGTTCTTGCAGATGAATTTTATTGTTATTTTTTTTCTAGGTTGTAAAATATCTTCTTGGGAGTTTGATATCAAACTAAATAAATAAATTAAAGTATTATTGTCATCTTTATTATATTCACTCAGCCTGTCCAAGAGCACTTGATATTTTTGCAATTGTTTAGATCTGAATTTATTTGTGTGGAAAGTGTTTTGTAGATTTGCCTGACTTTTCCCTTGGCAGATAGATTCCCAAATATTTTATACTATTTACAGTTATTTTAAATGGAATTTTTTTTTTTTTGGTATCTCTTGTTGTTGGATTTTTTTAGTGATGTCTAAAAATGCTGAGGATTTATGTGGATTTATTTTGTATCCTCTAACTTTGCTAAAGTTGTGGATTATTTCTAAAATCTTTTTAGTTGATTATCTACTGTTCTCTAAATATACCATCATATCATCTGCAAAGAGTGATAATTTGGTTTCCTCATTACCTACTTATTCTTTAATCTCTTTTTCTTCTCTTATTGCCAAAGCTAGCACTTCTAATATAATATTGAATAGTAATGGTGATAGTGGGAAACCTTGTTTCATCCCTGATCTTATTGAGAATGATTCCAGTTTATCACTATTATATATGATGCTTCCTGTAATTCAAAATAGATCCTACTGACTATTTTAAGGAAAAATCTATTTATTCCTATATTCTCTAGTATTTTTAATAAAAATGGATATTGGATTTTATTAAATGCTTATTTTTGTATCTATTGAGATAATCATATGTTTTTTGTTAATTTGGTTATTAATATAGTCAATTATGTTAATTGTTTTCCTAATATTGAACCACCCCTGCATTCCTGGTATAAATCCTATTTGCTCATGGTATATTATCCTGACGATGATTTTCTCTAATCTCTTTTCTAATATTTTATTTTAAGATTTTTGCATCAATATTCATTAGGGAGATTGGTCTATAATTTTCTTTTTCTGTTTTTGTCCTACCTGGTTTAGGTATCAGTACCATGTCTGTATCATAAAAGGAATTTAGTAGAAGTCCTTTGTTCTCTATTTTTTCTAATAGCTTATATAGTATTGGAGATAATTGTTCTTTAAATGTTTGATAAATTCAGATGGAAATCCATCTGGTCCTGGGGATTTTTATTAAGGAAATTAATTAAGAGCTATCTATTTCATTTTCTAAAAAGGAGCTATTTAAGTAATTTATTTCCTCTTCTGTTAATCTGGGTAATCTATATTTGTATAGGTATTCCCCCATTTCACTTAGGTTATCAAATTTATTGGGATAAAGTTGGGCAAAGTAACTCCTAATTATTGCTCTGTTTACCTCTTCGTTGGTGGGAAGTTCTCCCTTTTCATTTTTGAGACTAACAATTTTATTTTCCCCTTTTCTTTTTCTAATCAAATTAACTAAAGTTTTATCGATTTTGTTTTTTTT
Source organism: Sminthopsis crassicaudata (assembly GCF_048593235.1). Lineage (NCBI taxonomy): Eukaryota > Metazoa > Chordata > Mammalia > Dasyuromorphia > Dasyuridae > Sminthopsis > Sminthopsis crassicaudata. The sequence continues at coordinate 300,995,003 of NC_133618.1, read as the reverse complement.
TTTTTTCATAAAACCAACTTTTAGTTTTATTTATTAATTCAATATTTTTTACTTTAAATTTTATTAATCTCTTTTACTTTTAGATTTTCAAGTTTGGTATTTGAGTGAGTTTTTTTTTTTTTTTTTAACTTGTTCTTTTTTCTAGCTTTAAAAAAATATAATCCCAATTCATTGGATTTCTCTTCTTTATTTTTTGCAAGTAAGCATATAGAAATATAAAATTTACCCATATTACTGTTTTGGCTGTATCCCACAAATTTTGGTATATTGTCTTATTATTGTCATTCTCTTGCATGAAATTATTAATTGTGTCTATGATTTGCTGTTTCACTCATTCATTCTTTAGGCTGAGATTATTTAGTTTCCAATTACTTTTTGGTCTATTTTCTCTTGGCCTAATATTGCATGTGATTTTTATTGTATCATGATCTGAAAAAATGCATTTACTATTTCTGCCTTTCTGCATTTGATTTTGAGGTTTTTGTGCCCTAACATATGGTCAAATTTTGTATAAGTTCCATGAATGGCTGAGAAAAAAGTAAACTCCTTTCTGTCTTCATTTAATTTTCTCCAAAGGTCTATAATACCTAACTTTTCTTAACATTTTTTCTTATTTATTTTGTGGTTCATTTTATCTAGTTCTGAGAGAGCAAGGTTGAGATCCCCCCATAGTATAGTTTTACTGCTTCATTATCTATGGTATCCTTTAGTAATATATAGTTTCCTTCCTTATTTCTTTTAATTAGATGTCTTTCCTTTTCCTCGATCTGAGATCAGGATTTCTACCTCTGCCTTTTTATTTATTTTTTGTTCACCTGAAGCATAATATATTTTGCTCTAGCCCTTTACCTTTACTCTGTATGTATCACTATGCTTTAAATGTATTTGGTGTAAACAACATATTGTAGGATTCTGGCTTTTAATCTAGGTTTCTATCTGCTTCTGTTTTATAGGGTAGTTCATCCCATTTACATTCACAGTTAAAAATAACTAATCTGTATTTCCTGCCATCTTATTTACCCTAGGTTGTGCTTTTTTTCTTTCCTATCCCCTTTCCTTTCTGCCCAATAGTTTGCTTTTGATGACCACCTCCCTCAAATAGTCCTCCCCTTTCACACCTTTCCTCTAATTCTTCTGTTTTCCCTTCTATTAATTGTCCCTTTCTTTTTTTCCCTTTCCCTCCTATTCCCTATATCATTGAGACATGTGACACCAGATATGTCTGATATTCTCTCTTAGAGCCAAATCTGATAAAGATTCACACAATGCTCATCTCCCTCCTTTCCTACCCTCAATTATAATAGGTTTTCTTTGCCTTTTTGTGAGATGTACTTTCTCTTATTTTACCTCTTTTTTCCTCTTCTTCCAGTATGATCCCCTTTTCACCTCTAGTTTCTTTTTCATATTATCATAATAAAATCAAATTATACCCACATTCTCTAAGTATACCCATAACAGAAATATAGTTCTCAAGAGTTCTTTCCTTTTTACCCTTTTATGCTTCTCTTGAGTTCTGTGTTTGGAGATCAAATGTCAGTTCTGGTCTTTGCATTAGAAATAGGTGAAATTCACCTTTATCATTGAATGTCCATCTTCTTCCCTGAAAAATAATGCTCATTTTAGCTGCATAGTTTATTCTTGGTTGTAATCCCAATTCCTTTGCTTTTCAGAATATCAGATTCCAAGCCCACTGATCCTTTACAGTGGAAACTGCTAAATCCTGGATAAACCTAATTATAGCTCCTTGATATTTAAATTGTTTCTTTATGGCTGCTTGTAATATCTTTTCCTTGGTATAATTGTTCTGAAATTTAGCCATGATATTTCTTGGGGATTTAATTTTGGGGTCTCCTTCAGGAGGTGATCAGTGGATTCTTTTGATGGTTATTTTTACCTTCTGATTCTAAAATATCAGGGCAGATTTCTTTTATGATTTGCTGTAAGATAATGTCTTTGTTCTTTTTTTTTCATCATAGCTTTCAGGAAGCTCAATAATTCTTAGATTGTCTCTCCTAGATCTATTTTCCAAGTCAGTTGTTTTTCCGAGGAGATATTTCATATTTTCTTCTATTTTTTCTTTTTTTTTTTTTTGTTTTTGTTTGACTGATACTTGAAATCTTATTGAGTCATTTACTTCCATTTGTTGAATTTTAATTTTTAGTGTATTATTTTCTTCAGTTACCAATTTTTAGCTCCTTTTGCAATTGGCCAATTGATTTTGTTGTTGTTGTTGTTGTTGTTGTTGTTGTTGTTGTTGTTGTTGTTGTTGTTGTTCATTGCATTCTTTTTCCATTTTTTTCCCCATTCTTTCTTGCAATGATCTCATTCTCATTTCATTTCCCCATTTTTCTTCTAACTCTTATAAAGATCTTTTATGCAGACTTCAAAGAAAGCCTTATGAAAGGGGGACCAGCTCATGACACTCTTTGGGGCTTCTTCTGGAGTTACTTTGCCTTAGGAACCTCAGGATTTGAGGTCTATTCTCTCTCTCCACAAAAGCTGTTTATGATGAGAGTTCTTATTTGTTATCTATTTATTTATTTATTTTTTAAGACTTGAGCTCTATTCAATGCAAAGGAGCTACAGTTGCTTTAATTTGCCCTGGGGCAGTTCTGCTCATTGAGTTCCAGTGCTAGGTAATGGAGGTTAGGTTTGGTGTTCTTCCAGGGCTCAGTGGTTTACAAACAATGTCTTTAACAAAAGTCAAATCTGCCAAAACACCTGTTTGCAACCCAGACAGAGTAGCCTTAGAGGCTCACAGAAGACTCCCAGTTTTGTGGAAGCTACAACACTCTGACTCTGCTCCAGCTGCTTGTGTGGGTGGTCTGGGCTCAGTATGTCACTCTGCCAGATTGAAACAGACTTCTTCTGAAGTTCTTCCAAGGTATCTTCTTCTATAAGTGTGTTGTATTGCAAATATTAGCAGATTCTTTAACTTCAAAAACAGTTTAGAGGCTTAATCTTCTGTTGGTTTGAGAGGTTAGAGGAGGTTACAGTGCATGATGTCTGTTCTCTGCCATCTTGGCTCAGCCCCCGGAAGTCCCCAATTTATGCAACTTTTAACAATTATAATTTTTAGATGAATTGTTCATTTGTATCAGTATGAAGTTGTTTCATTTTGGGATTCCTTATAGCAATTAAATTATAAATCAAGATTAACATATGATATATAACACAGAGAACAATAACATCAATAAAACATTTAAAAATAAAAGGAAGTCATTAATAATTCTCCCCAATCTTTTTACCATGCACTGTACTCCTGGATCTCCCAATTTGAACAGATGAACTTTCCCCTTTATCTTTTAATGTCAAGTAAATTATCACCATGCTTCTTGTGTACATTAACTCCTGCTTCCTAGAACCCATTCATGTTCTGTCTTCTGTATTAGAGGATAAGCACTTTGAGGGAAGGGGCTTTCTTAATTGCTTGTATGTGTATTCCCAGAGATTAGGACAGTGCTAGCACATAGTAAATACTTAATAATTCTCTCTGTCTCTATCTCCTTTTGTCTATCTTTGTCTCAGTCTCAGAGATGTAGAGCTAAAAAGTGCAAAAAGCAAAACAAAACAAAACCCAAACCTATTTGTCTCTTTGATCTTGACTTAACTAAGGAAAGAAAGAAGTCTCGACTGTATATTTAACTTGCTGATTCTTAATGCACTGACTTATTCACTCATATATTTTCGTGACTATCTCACATGCAGAATTATCTTCTTGCTCTTTTCAGGCTTCCCTGGCACTTCTTTCAAGTGGACTTGAAATTCTATCTTTTCTCAAGAAGTTTTGGATATTCTCAAGAATATTTGGATATTTGCAAATGCCTCATCTCTGAGATTACTCTATATCATAGAGATGAGCATGCATGCAGTTGTTCATGTGAATACACACACACACATATATATAATTTACATATATAATATAATTTACATATATATATAAATTATATATATATATGTGTGTGTGTGTCTACTGAATATGCATAAGTGTATGTGTCTAAGCTACATATATTTTATGGGTAAACACTTATATGAACATGCAGAAATATGTACAGATATGCACATCTGAATATAAACATCCTATGCAGGACAGTACACACCATATAGCATATATGTACACACTTGTATTACATATATTCAAACAAGCATGAACATGCATCATGAAAACATACACATTAGATATTTATATATACATGTATGTTATGTTGTAGATGTTCATTTTGTTTGTATCTAGCTATTCACATAGTTTATCTCTATTATATTATTGTCACAAGAGATTTTGATCTCTTTGAGAACAGGATTTGTGTTTACCTCTTTTTGTATCCCCCAAACTTAAAATAGTATCTGATACATAGGAAGTAGTTAATAAATACTTATTGATTTGATTGTCACACTATTTTTTTTTTATTTTTTATTGCCACAATATTTTGAAAAAAATTAACTCAATTATTTTAATTATTAATCTGTGCTGCCCTTATTCTATTGCTGGCTTGGGTTCTTGGAGGAGTTATGTTTCTCCCACCATATTTTCTGAAATTTATAGGAGATCAGTAAACCTCATTAACAATCCTCCCTTAAAATAAAACTAAAAAATTTAAAATCTAAAATCTCATGTCCAGCTTCTTATCTATGCTTCTGCCTGATGATACATATACATTTTATTTAGATAGAGATAAACTCTTAGGATCCCCTGAAGAAAATAATGTTATCAGACTAGAAGGCAAAACCTCACAGCCTGAAGACAATGGATAATACTTGTCTATCACAAAATAATTATGCCAGGAATAAAGAGGGATAGAGAATGGGTCCATGTTTAGCATAAGGACACTTGTACCTGGGACAATATTTTATGGGTGTAAATTTAATTCTGTATCTTGGGATTGTCTCCTTGGGTGGAAGCCCAGTTTGTATGCCTAGAATAATAGGTTCTGTCAACAAATCAGACATACATGCCAAAGTGATTTTTTTTTTTCTAAAGCATACTTCCTACCATGGCATTGCTCTGCTCTATAAACTTCAATATTTCCTTGTGTCCAGGTTGACATCAAATTGTGTCTTGCAAACAGTAGGAACTTGAAAAATGCTATTGAATTATATGCAGTTTTTTTTTTTTTTTTGACACATGGTAACTAATCAGTACCATGAGATTTCAAAACCTAGCAGGCAACACTATTAAAATTGTGTTATTTCTATATCATGTAAACTATGGTTTGTATTTCCTTAGAATATCTTTAGATTTTTCTGTATTGAATACAATGGGCACTTGAAAGCATCACTAAGAGAATATTAGCAATGAAAATTAATTTAAAAAAAGATACTGCATGTGAAAGCAAAGGCCAGGAAAAACACTGAAGAATTTCCTAAATAAAATCTAGAATATATAATGTATTGTTCTTCTGTTTCAGTTTCTGGGCAGAGTTATTATTGTCCAAGGATGAGTGCATAAGTTGATATGCATATACAATGCTGTTGTCCATATTTTCATTCCTAATCCTGCTCTTGATTTTCCATATTTTTTCAGCCCTTACACAGTAACCTGTTCACCAAGAAATGCCTCTTCTGGGGCAGCTAATTGGTGTAGTGGATAGCGCGCCAGTCCTGAGTCAACAGAACCTGAGTTCAAATCTTACATTTAACACTTCCTGGCTGTGTGATCCTGGGTAAATCACTTAATCCCAATTGTCTCAGGGGAAAAAAAAAAGAAAAAGGAAATGCCTCTTCTGTGGTCCCTTCCTTTTATAAATTAGTTTCTTCCCTAAAACACTACTTAAAGAAGTGTCCAGGCCCCATACTCACTTTTCTACTGGTCTTCCTCTGACTCACTAGAATTCTCCACATTTCCCCAATCTCAAAATAATGCTATTCTTTATGTATTATATACTTCCATTAGAATATAAGTTCCTTGAAGAAAACTGTCATTTTTTATTTGCATTCATATTCACAGTGCTTGACATATCATTAATATTTAATAAAATATCTATAATTTATCTTCCCCAATTCCTTGAACAATGTTGTTGCTGTTACTATTGTTTAATCATTTTTCAGTCATGTTTGACACTTCCTTTCCCCATATGGGATTTTCTTGGCAAAAATTCCAGTATGGTTTGCCATTTCCTTTTTCAGCCCATTTTTATAGTTGAACAAACTGATGCAAACTGGGTGGAGTGTCTTGGCTAGAGTTATAGTAAGTATGTAAGGCCAGATTTGAACTTAGAAAGAAGAGTCTTCCTAACACTATATCCAACACTGTCCACTGTGTCACACAACTGTCAGACTTTGAACATAGTCTATTCTATATATCTTCAGAATGCTTTATCATCTTGTGTAATTCTTTCTAACTTTCTTCTTGAAAGAAGTACTTATACTGAAAAAAAAATCTTTGATTGGTTTATAGAGTGTTGCCTTTTCTTAAACTTCTAAATTCTTACAACTATATTATTTTTGACTATATCTACCTTACAGTGAAAGCCATTGAGTTTCAGTGTAATTTTGATGTGATTTAGCTGAACTTACCACTTTCTTCATAGAATTTATCTCCCAATAGTTTTTTTTTTGTTTGTCTTTTTTGTGGTAGTCATTTTTATTATGTTCAATATCAATATTAGAAGTCAAGATGATTGTTTTCCATGAAATGGTATTCTTGTTGCCTTTGAGGTCATAAAGAGAACATAAATTTTGATTTCCAACCAGTGAGTTAGTTGAAAGTTTGCTATGTGTTCTATATATATATATTTTTTTTTTTTATTGTGAGAATATTATGTTGGTTAATTCTCTTTAAAAAGCTATCATTTGTTTGCCTTTATAAAACATATTAAATTGATGACATCTTCTATTAAGTTGATATTGATGTGTGGACTAAAGCTGTGTGATCTTTTATATTGTCTGTCCCCTTTCTAATGATTCTGTCATAGTTATTACAAATATGGGAGAAGGCTATTTGTTATTTAAATTGTTTCAAATCATATCTGACTCTTTATGACCTCATATGGGGCTTTTTTGTCAAAGCTAACAAGAAGTTTGCCATTTCCTTCTTAAGCTCATTTTATAGGCGAGGAACTGAGGCAAAAAGGGCGAAATAATTTACTTAGTGTCACATAGCTAGTAAATGTCTGAAACCAGATTTGAACTCAAGAATATGAATCTTCCTCATTCAGGACCTGGGACTCTATTTAGTGTGCTACCTAGTGACCCTGGAAGAAGGCTATATAAATCTAATACCTATTTTTATAGTTTTCTTTATTTCATGGATTTCCATGAACCAAAAATACTTCATCTACTGTCTATCAGAAATGAATTGTCCATACATATGTGCACTAGCTTTAAATAGTAGGCTCACTTTTGAAACTATCACCATATTTAAATACTTTACAGCAGGGGTAGAATAACACTGGATTTTATAATTTATTGGCATATTTGGAGAACCTCAGATCATTTCTAAACCAGATAAATATAACTTTCATGCAATTCAATCAGGAAAATATTACATGATTCACTGAGGTTTCAGCAAAAAAAAAAATTGAAGAAATTTCTTAAGTTGTCTGAATGGTCTAGTGGGTAGATATTTAGATTTGGAATCATGAAAACTTTTGTTCATGTATTTTCCTCTGGCACTTACTAAATATATGGCCAAGTACAAGATGATTAATCTCTTTGAGTTTCAAATTCCTCAACTGTAAAGTGAATGTAATAATAATACTTCAAAAGTCTGTTATGATGCTCAAATAAGAAAATGTATTTTAAGTGTTTTGCAAACTTCAAAGAGCCACATAAATGTCAGTTGTTAGCATGATTGTTACTTTTGTTGACAAGTCATATTTGGAATTGAATGAATGGCCACACTCAGAAAGTAAACATTAATAAGTCAGTGTCAACTTGTTGGCAGATGTTGAGGTAAGTGTCCCAGAAATTTTTCTTTACTTTGGTGCTGTTTAACTTTTTTATGAATTACTTTTCTAGTATAGTATAAATGTGGAGTTGGAGACAAGCCAACATAGTATAGGTAAATTGAGATGCAAACATATTCTAATAGACTAAAATAATCAGCTGGTTCTAGTATTATGAAATATAACTAAAGTTTATGTAAGATGCCATACTTGGGCTCAAATGATCAATATTAAAAGTTCATAACCTCATAGGCTTACAAAAGACATAGGGACTATGGCTAGACAACAGAATGCATGGAAAAATTATGGAGGTTTTAGCATATTACAATCTGAACATAAGTCAATAATGATAGTCATAAAAGATAATGTGATGTAAAAGCACATTCAAAAGGGATATAATTATTTCACTTTACTATTTCTTGTTCTAACCACACATTGTATGTTTGCATTAAATTTTGTGTTCTATACTTTCCATGGGCTGAGGCATGGAATATTTTCAAAGATGGGAACTTAAAACAATGAAAGAACTGGAGACAATGTCATAAAAAGATTGGTTTGAAGGAGGTAGGCTTGCTTAACTTAGTTAACTTAGTTTTTCTTCATGAGAAAATGATAGATAATAAGAATTTGAAAGAAGTTATGTATGTTGATCCCTGAAGGCAGAATTAGAAATGCAGGTAGAAACTGAAGAAAAATAAATTTAGTATCAAAGTCACAGTTGGAGACAATCGATGGAATATGCTGCCTTCCGAACATTACTTTGAATTGTAGTTTTCAGAATCCTTGGATTCCCTAAGACCATCTTAGGGCATAAATGAAGCCAAAATTATTTTTGTAATAATACCGACATTATTTATTCTTCCCTTTTCGAATTATGTGCTCATGTATGTTCATATTTTCTTCATATAATTTTTAAAAATCACAAAAGATTGAATACAGAATCACATAGGAGAATCCAGTTGTTTTATAGTAAACAAAAGATTAAAAGATATAAAAATATGTAAAACAACGACACTTTTCTCAATTGTTGTTTTGGAAAATATAAGAATTTTTTTCACAAAATTCTACTAATGTTCCCATGTTTACTATTATTTTAGATGAAATATAATTTTAAATATTTCTGTTCTAAACTAACATGGCCAATATCTGTAGATATAATCCATATAAAGCAAGTTCTTTGGTGTCTTCCATAATATTTAATAATGTGAAGGGGCCATGAGGCAAAATTTTTGCCTGCTGCCTCTAAAGGTAATGAATTACTTTTCACTATGTTCTCCAAGCTAAGGCTGAATGACTATGCTGAGATTTATAGAAGTTACTTCTGTACAAAGACTGATTAGACTAAATGGCCTTTCAGGTAACTTATGATTATCTGATTCAGTGAATTCCAGGTATCTATTATGGAGAAAATAATCCTATTTGTTCTCTATCTAAATCAGGCTTAAGTTACAAAAATTGGTCTCATTTGAACTACATACATTGGCAGCCATGTCAAAGAGATGTAATTTGTTGTCTGGGAAGCATGACAATCTTTTTTTGCAACTTAACTGCAAACAGTGGAAGAATTCTTTGTGAAACTGACACTGAAGAGATATTTTGAGTGGCTGTAACAAAGACAGAAAAAAAAAAAAAGTGAAGTTCAAATTGTCTTCACGTCAGATTAGAGTGTTCAGCATTTGTAATGCTCAGTACTGAGAAACAATGCACCAAGATATGCTTCAGGCTTCCTCTTTATGTTCCCACAATACCAATTAACAGCACTGCAGTAACTTTCTCATCAGATCATTTCTGGAGTAGTTTTTGCCAGCAGCGAGGAAACTTTGTTGTGTTTGTAGTTCAGCTAATAGAAAACCTTTTTCTTGTATCACATCCTGGATATTAAGGAGTACCTGCTATAATTTGTTACAGCCTTTAAGGTTATAAGAACAACCACACATAATCCAGGTGAAACCTGATGTAGGGGGAATGATCACTGACTTTGAAAATCAGAACACTTTAGTTTAAATCTTATCTCTGTTACTATTTTATCCCTGGGAAAAGGAGCAAGTTAATAATCACTGAAACTAAGAGTTTTCTCACTGATAAAATGAGAATTAGAAGAATTAGACTACCTCATCTACGATTAATAGTGATGGTGCTCATTAATTCAAAATTACTTGCTTTAAGATTTGCAAAATTTATATGCTTTTAAATGTATAAAGTTTATGTACTTTGTAAAGTTTACAAATGATTATAAAATAAACCATTTTGCAAATCATAATAACTAATACCCCAATTATCATTACTATTGTTCCCTTATAGAGTCATCTTCAAACCATAAGATAGCATTTTAACAATTAAAAGGATTTTAAAGATCACCAAGTTCAAACCCTAGACTCATTTTATTAATATATGAAAAATTTATGATTAGATTTGGAACACTGGGAAGTTTCTCACTCTTAAAATTTTTATTTCATTTAATTGTTACTGAGTTATTCTTTAATTTCAATTCACCAAAACTTTATTGAGTATTTATTATGTAAAGGGAATTATCCATTTTCATAAAGTATATAATTGTGGAAGGGATAACATCAAAGAGATATTAATAAGAATAACTTAGTTATCAGATTTTAAGTGATAAGTAGAAAATATCATTTTTAATAACTAAGGAGTTATGAAGAATGAATAAAGTGGATATAGGACATAGAAGAAAGGTAAAGAAAGAGAGATATTGGGAAGGAATCACAGGAAGGACTGATGTGCGATAAAGCTAAATTATGAGAAAAAGTAAACCATCAAAGACAAACTTTTCCCATTTCCCCATGTTATCTTGAATCAGTTTTATTTATCCAAAACAAACAAAAATATCTATCTATAGATTATATATATGCGGTGGTTTGGGTGTATATATAAGAGCAACCCAATCTCTAAGGAGTTTTCTGTTTGATCATTCTTCCTGTGTTGTATTAGTGAATGAAAACAGGAAGTAGAGTGGCTCCTTGACTTCTTTCCATATTCTATCTAAAAACTAAGGTTTTGATGGGACATGGGAAAATATAGGTGTGAATAGTTTATCAAATCTATATTATTGCCTACCTCAATTTGCATTTATTAAAACTATTCTCCCTCTTGCTACTTGATTGCTCCTCAATATCTACTTATTAAAATTATCTAATTCTTTAAAGCCTCATCAGAAATTGTCTATATATTCCTGAATCCATGCCATCATGTTGACTATATCTTTTTTCAGATGTATTTATCACACTTAGATTTTTTTGTTGTTGTTGTTGTTTTGTTTTTTACAAATACACTTCATTCATTTGTTATGCAGCATGGTGTAATGATAGAGCACTGGATTTGGAATTAGAGTTCTGGGCCCAATAATATTGAAGATACTCCTTGAATGCTTCTGTATGACCTCTTTATCCCATTGTTTCCTCAGCTGTCAACATATAATATATTTTCATCTATACATCTATATTCCCATAAATTTACTCATGCCTTTGTTTTTCCATGGCATTAAAGCCCTGAAATATCTCTGCCACCTAATATAGATCTCTTTCTTACAATAACAGCAACAACCTTACAGAATTAACAAATCAGACATTCTGTATCCCTAGATTTTCACCTCACTACCAAACAGAAAAGTATGTTGCATCACTATATCTCTTCTTCTAGGCTAAGACTTGTTATTTATCTATCCATTTGATTTTTTTGTTGCTAGGTTAACATTTTCTTGAGGATAAAAGCCTCAAGATTGATCCCAAGATATACATTTCAATACCTATAATGATACCTTGCTTGTAGAAGGCATTTAACAAATACTTATCATTGAAGATATCAAGAAAAAATATCTGAGTGTATGCATTTATTACATTGAGGAACAAATCTCACTTATCCACCCCAAACAATTTCCCAGCAATGAAATGTTTCACCTAGCTATAACTTGTAAAATATTTGGTGACTAAATCATATTAAATTTTATATAGAAATTATCACCTTTATCATAAGATGTGTAAGAAGCTTTATAAACTGTAAAGTTCAACATAAATATCAGCTACCTTTATCATCAATGTAGTTGATTACAGACAACTAAGTTATGGAATTTCTAAAGCATTAGACTTGGAATCAGAAAGACCCACATTCAAATCCAGCTTCTGATACTTATTAGCTATGTGATCATAAGTAAGTCAAATAATCTATTTGCTTGTTTAGCATCTATAAAATTAAGATAAAAGAGAACCTTAATTTATGATTTCATATCTTTCTCACTTGTTCCTAGTGAAAGTAGACATTTAGATATCTTAAATGAATAAACTTTGTTGTGTTTAAAAATTGGAAAAGTAATCAATCATCAATAGCATTTATTAAGTACTATTTACCAAGAACAACTAAGTCATGTAGTGGATGGAATGGTGGGCCTAAAGATAGAAAGACTTATCTTTATGAGTTCAAATCCAGCTTCAAATACTTACTAGCTCTGTGAAAAGACACTTACTGTGACAAGTGAGTAGCAAGTCACTTAACCCTGTTTGACTCACTTTTTTCATCTATAAAATGATCTGCAGAAGGAAATGGAAAGGGCCCCAGTGTCTTTACCAAGAAAACTCCAAAAAGGATCCTGAAGAATTGAAATAAAATACAATTGAAATGCAATATTTTAAGCATTAGGGATACAAATACATAGAATGAAATGTTCTCCAGTCTCAAAAAACCCTACATTCTATTATAATACTGGCTATGTGCCATGTCTGAAACTCTTCCTTCTTGTCTTGGACCCAAACTCCCCTTTCCTTTTTTTCAAATCTCATCTTTATTCTTATTAGTAACTTGCTTCAAAGATTACCTCCAATTTATCTTTTATACATCTTATATGTTCACATACTTTTCTCATGTCAATACCACAATTAGAAATCATGGACTATTTTAATTTTTTTCTCTTTTTTGTGTTTCCATTCTTTAACATAATATTTAACACATAATAGGTACTTAATAAATGTTAATTGACTAATTGAAGGGGGCAATAAATACATATATAAGTATATAGAGATTGGGCACTAGTCTTCACAGAACTATCTTTTCCTCTTATTTATGGTTCCTTCAATGTTAATTATTTGCTTTTTGAAGATTTTACTTATTTAATCAGAGAGGAAAAATTTATTGAAATATATTAACAAGATCAATAATAATAAGAGCAATTTGATTTACATAATGCTTTCAGAGTATGTAAAGTATTTTATATTCTATTTCAGCTTCAAAGACATTTAGTTAAATATTTTTCTGATAATGCTGTTTAGAAAAAAAATTTTTTCCTCTCACATCTCTCTTCAATATAAAGCATCTGCTCTAGTTCAACCCCTTACATTCCAATCAAAACCTGCTCTTAGTTATCCTTCCATTGTAAAAAATTTCATAAACTCAACCATATTTCAACAATGTGTGATTTCATTGGTGTGGTTGCTGCCATCACTGACACACATGGCAACCCCTTTAAAACTTAGTATATGATCTTTGTGGGTTTTTTGGCCCCAAATTCCATTACTCTGTGGCCAAACTACATATGATTTCTAGACTTTTCCTTTGAAGATAACATGGAGTGAATCACTAGATATGTATTCTATGTGTTTCAAACTATATAGGACTGGTCAAAAAGTGTTCTCTATGATATCCTATGAGAAACCATGATGACTTCCATGAAATGATTAAGCTCTGAAGTTGTTGCTCATCCTTTGTGTTTCAAAGAGGACCAATGACATCACAGGATGATTTCTTTTTTTTTTTTTCCTTTTTTAATTTTTAAAATTTTATTAAAACTTTTTATTTACAAAACATATGCATGGATAATTTTTCAACACTGACCCTTGTAAAACCTTCTGTTCCAAATTTTCCCCTCCTTCCCCCCACCCCCTTACCTAGATGGCAGGTAGTCCCATATATGTTAAATATGTTAAATCCAATATATGTATATAGTTATATAGTTATCTTGCTGCACAAGAAAAAATCATATCAAGAAGGAAAAAAAACTGAGAAAGAAAACAAAATGCAAGCAAACAACAACAGAAAGAGTGAAAATGCTATGTTGTGGTCCACACAGTTCCCACAGTCCTCTCTCTGGGTGTAGATGGCTCTCTTCATAACTAAACAATTAGAACTGGTTTGAATCATCTCATTGTTGAAGAGAGCCATGTCCATTAGAATTGATCATCATATAGTCTTGTTGTTATTGTGTATAATGATTTCCTAGTTCTGCTCATTTCACTCAGCATCAGTTCATGTAAGTCTCTCCAAGGCTCTCTGTATTCATCCTGCTGGTCATTTTTATAGAACAATAATATTCCATAACATTCATATACCATAATTTATTCAGCCATTCTCCAATTGATGGGCATCCACTCAGTTTCCAGCTTTTTGCCACTAGATGTGGGCTGCCACAAACATTTTTGCACACGTGGGTCCCTTTTTTTCCCTTTAAGATCTTTTGACATATAAGCCCAGTAGAAACACTGCTAGATCAAAGGTTATGTAGTGTGCTAACTTTTTGACCATAGTTCCAAATTGCTGTCTAGAATAGTTGAATCCATTCACAGTTCCACCTACAATGTATCAGTGTCCCAGTTTTCCCACATCCCTTCCAACATTTGTCATTATCTTTTCCTGTCATCTTAGCCAATCTGAGAGGTATGTAGTGGTATTACAGAGTTGTCTTAATTTGCATTTCTCTGTTCAATAGTGATTTAGAGCACCTTTTCATATGACTAGAAATAGTTTAACTTTCTTCATCTGAAAATAGTCTGTTCATAGCCTTTGACCATTTGTCAATACAAGATGATTTCTTGATTTGCATCTTAGTTAGATTTAAGTGAAGCAGAGTTGTACGAAGTCATCAACTTCACTCTATCTTCCAGGATCATCAAAGTCCAGTAGAAAGACAAATATCAAGTTAATTGGCTATGTCCCAGGAAGCACTGGATGACTTGGGTGTCTTCTCTGTCTTATCAAACTCTAAGCATGACATAGACCCTGCTTCAGCTGTTTTCATGACCATTAAAATAAATTGTTTTTGACTATTCATTCTGCCTAGAGAAGTTTTCATAGAAATAGATATAACCCAAACTCACCACTGAGGTTTGAGACCTATAAGGGGCTCTCAATCTGGAATAGTCTGTTTGCCAATATGACTTATCAGGGTATAGTCACTGCACAAGCTACAGTTTTTTGGAGACACATGAAAAAAGAGTGAAAAAAGAGCAAAAAAAAGAACAATCTTGAAAAAGACTTGGCAAACCCTCACACCAGAGGAGCTAATCTTTCCTTGGTATGTTCTACATCCCCTCACTTAAGTAAGAGAAATTATATCATACATGTTTGTGAATGAAAAATCAATTGTTCAACATATTTCCCATCTCAATGTCATTTTCATATTTAAAAGAGCTCTTAGTTTATAAACTGTGCCATCAAACTAATGAAACCAAGACAGCTGAGCTGGAAGACTAAAGGATGAATTGGGAACTAGAAGGATAAATGGCAAACAGCTGCCAGGTGTAACAGGAGTCTGATTTAACCTTTGACACAATGAGTAGGTTTGATCAAAATAAAATTAAAAATTTGAAACATGTTATCACTTACATCCCTTCCAGCTTTAACATTCCTTGATTCTAGAATCTAAGTTAGAATGAAGTTAGAGAAAGTTAGAGAGAAGATTAATGATTTGATGGGGAGGGATCAAAAACCTAACTGATTGACTAGAACTTTTTTTTTTGGAAAGTTTTATTTCTTCTAAGTCAATAAACAAAAACAGAACTTAGTGTAGTGAAGAAAGGAATCACATAGTTAACAGTATCTACTAGAAAACTAAGAACCAATATTGCAAAAAATAGGCACTTTTTCTTTTAAGTGGTTTAACTGTTACCATTGCATTTTTTACTTAATAAACCCTTTCTTCCTAGCAAAGAACTAAATCTCAGCCTATTCTAGAATCAGTTATCATAAAGTCTGAATTCGTATGATCCTAATTGTAAAGAACACAACTCCTACCTCTTTTTGTGCTTCCTACAGCCTAACCTTTAGTTCAGGCCATCTGTATTTTTCTCCTAGAACATTTTCCCAATTGGTTAATCTCAAATCTCTGCTCATTCCAATCCATCTTCCAAATCTAGGGATCCAGCAAAATGATTTTCCTTAAGCTTAAACCTGACCATTTCCCTCTCCCACTCACTGCATTTTAGTGTTTCTCTGTAAAGGGATGGAACTCTTAAAAGGGATGCTTGAATCAGACAACCTAGCACTTAAGGATAATTACCTATTGGACAATAACTCTATTAGGGTGTGTTTGGAAAAATGGCCTACTCACTATTCTATGCTAGCTCTATCTTTTGGTGTATACAAATAATCATAGGAAGGGCTAGAGGGTGGAGTGAGACAAGCCAGACTCACTTTGCAGCAGGACCAGGAGAAGGGAGGTTGGTGGAGAGCTTATGTTTTGTCCATCTCCTTCACTTCTCTCCCTAAAGACCAAGGGCTTTTGCTTATCCTGATTCTGGCTGATCCTGAGGTCTCCAGGAACTATCCCGGAAGGTACATTTCTCTATAATTGTAGGATGAAATTTAAAGTTTTCTATTTGGCTTTTATAATATTTTACAATTTGTCCACAACATCTCCAATCCAGTGGAAAAAGTATTAGTAATGGAGGTTAAGGTCTCTTTAAGATTCCTTTCTAATTGCCCAACCCATGGCTGACCTTGATTCACAAATCCTGGTCAAAGGCTTCCTTTGAATATCCGGGCCCAGCCCCCACTATCAGCTCAGCTTCCCCCAGCCCTCACCTGATCTGAGCTAACTGAAAAGCTTGCCAAGAACTTAGGGGTACCGCCTATCATCTTCTAAGTATAAAAGGGGCCAAGGTGGAGCCTTCTTTGCAGGAACCCTCCCAGCCAAGACATGGTATCCTTCCAGCCATGTAGGGGTTCCTGCCCGCCCAGTGGCCACCTCTGGCCCTGGTGTCTTTCTAACTGAGCTTAATTTCCAATTTCTACAATAAACCTTTATTTATCAATCTAGGTTTTCGGGCTTATAAATTCATTTACAGGGGACACTGCACCTCATGGAATTATCTTATTATCTTTGCTCTGGCAAATGGGGTTCCTCCTTTCTTTTCCCTCATTACTAGTTTTGGAAACACAAAGACCTGGGTTCAAATTCTGCCTGTGACATTTAATATCTGAACAATCTTGTATAAGTCCCCTAATTTCAAAAGGGTTAGGTCTGCTCTTCAATAGGGTCCCTTTTCGATTTATTATCCTATCTTTTAAGCTTCATTATACATTGTTCCTTTTTCCACATTCAGTAATCCAGCCAAATTGTCCTTTTTTTCACACTTAATCTACTTTGTACCCTCTTCCAATTCTTGTACTTTTGCAAATCTTTAAATCTCTCTCTCTCTCCCTTTTTTTTTTTTAATGAACTCCCTCCTTATAGAATCTCTTTCTTCTAGATTGCAGATCAATTACTGCCTTTTTGTATAGATATTTTGTTGATCTCCCAACTGTTAGTGATCTCCCTAAATATTTTTTGTGTTATTTTTGTTGTTATTGTTGTTTTGTTTTGGTATTATTAAATATATAGGCTATTCTAAAAATCTCAATGTAGTTTTAAGTTTTATTCATTCCCAACATGTAAGCATGATAAACTTGTAAAAAATATTGAAAGTTCATTAAATTAAATTTTCTTCTAATTATTTATTTTTGTAAAATTTAAATATATTCTAACTTAATTTTAATAAGACAGGACAGCCTGTCATTGTTCATTATATGTACAATTCCTGAATGTCACTGCCTCAGATCAGTGAATCAGTAGAGGAAGTCTTCTTTTTTGGCTATCCCAATCACCCAATCTACTTCTATATGACATTTTCTTGTGGGGTCTTATCAAAGCTGTCATTCTTGCATCAAAATCTCATTCTTTGGATGATCTGAAGGCTAGGATTAAAAGGCAATCCTTTCATTTACTGAGAAGCAGCAGTTTCTACAAAGTTTGAAAATTGAATAGAGTTATATCTAGCAAAAGATGGTGATTATATTGAATTTTAATAGAAAACATAGCAATATTTTTAAAATATATATAAATAATAAACCTTTCAGATCTTGTTTTTCTAAGTTTTGAGTAATTTTACTTCTGAAGTTCTTCAAATTTAATATTGTACTAAAACTTTTGCTATACTTTATATTTAATTATGTTTATGTTGTTTGCTCATATAGATGACTGTCACTTTCTTTCTTTTTTTTTCATACTCCCCTCAGCAAATAACATAGTGGGTACTTTTCAAATATTGTTTATTGATTTATAGCAAGGCATAAAAATACCTGCTCTGAAATTTACAATTCCCAGAGCTATGCCTCTGGCATTGAAAATTCAAATGACTTTCCCAGAGTTACATATTCCATATATATCAGAGGTAAGATTTGAACTAAGGATTTCCTAAATTTTGGAATAATATATATACATATATATATATATATCTTTCAAGAATAGAAATTAATGAATTTATTTTGTTACGAATAAATGCATTAGAAAGACATAAAAAGTGCCATAAGAATTGTAAGTAGAAATATAGGCATAACAGCTGAAAGCTCTGGTGGTCACATATAGGCTTGGCTTAAAAAAAATTGATGGGAAGAGAGGAAAAGAAGATGTTCCAGGCACTGAATAGTCTAGGCAAAAGGGCATAAAATTCAGAAATGCTAGGGAGTATTGGGAATTAAAGCTTGAAGCTAGAACATAGAGTACAATGTGCCTAGTATTAAAACTAAATAAGTTTTATAATACTAAAGTAAATGATACTAAAAGTATTAAAACTTGATGATAGGATCTGCATCATTTTTTTCCTTTTCTCTATCCCCAGATCCCAGCATAGTATTTCGCAATAAGCATTTAATGCATGTTTAATTTACTTGATACAGCAAACCTTGCATCTTTTATTATAGAGTTTAATTAATGTTTTTTTTTTTAAATAAATTGGATTCCTTGAATAGCCTTCTAATTGTTTTAGAAATTCAAAATATTCTACATTTCCTGAGAGGCCTTTAAAATTAATGACAATATTTATATGATGATTGAAAATAATTAGCATTATACTAAACCCTTCTTTGGGAAAGGTCAGAGTTATTTCCATGTTTTATTGTTAAACTGAAGAACCAAGCATCTCTCAAGATTCTTAAACAGTGACATGGCTGAGTTCTGGATGAATTGATTAGTGGAAACAATCTAATGAATTTGGTGCATCAGGTCTTCCAGGACCATCAGGCAACCTGAACTCACTATATTTTTTGGATTAAAGATCATAATTTGTCAATGATTCCTATTTAAAGCCAAGTCATATATCAACCTTATTCACAAAGCAAACCATATTTCACAAGCTATTAAGTTAAACTGCCAAAAGGCAGACAATTTTGGTAATTTACAATCATCAATGAAAATGGAGGGGGGGAAGGAAGAAAAGCAGAAAGCACCAAAGATATCCTGCCAGGGATTTTGCAGAATGATCATTTAGTGATGTTTATGGATATTTTGTAATTCCTAAGCTCAGAAAATTTAGATTAATATATAGTTCAGAGAGGAAAAAGAAAATCTTTAGGAAAATGAAAACCTCTGTTTTCAAAACTCTTTCGTCCATGCCAGGCAAAAAAGAAAAAAAATAATGTGGAAAGGTTCTTTGAAATGTTATTATATAATTCTCTCTCTCTCTCTCTCTCTCTCTCTCTCTCTCTCTCTCTCTCTCTCTCTCTCTCTCTCTCTCTCTCTCTCTCCCCTTCCAACAGAGCTAGACAGAAAGAGAAACAAAGAAAAAGAGACATAGATAAAAACAAAGAAAAATATATATTAAGGGATTTCTTTGTATCAATCACTATGCTAAATGTTGGGAATATATTCAATATTTATTCAAGCAAGAAGGTAACAAAGTCATTGCCTCCAAGAAGGGAAAATAACCTAAAAAGGAGAGATAGAGAAGAAAATGAAGGGAAGTTAAAACAGTGTGGATTTGATTGAGAAGTAATATGAAGTCCTGATTCTGGAAAAATAAACCAAAAGCTCTCTTTTCAGAACCCCTAATTTAACAGAACCTTGAGCAGAGTTCAAGCTTTCAAGGAAAATCTGAGAGTCATTAGAGGTCATAGCCAAAGAGATTGATATGGGGAATGAAGTAGAGAGCTAGGTAAGGTAAAGATCAAATTCATGTATCACAGTACAGCTTGCCAGAAATGGAGTTCAAAGTTCTGATGCAGGGTTGATATGGGTGATAAATGAAACTAAGTCCCAGAGGTAACAATGACTTCCCCAATGTCACAGAGAGTGTTAGTAGCAGCAGTAGAATTTGAATTCAGGTCTCCTAAATACTTCTTTTGTTCTCAATCTTTCATTTTGTATTACCAATTTGGTCAAATCTGGGATTTTACAAAGCAGGAGAATTGGGGTTGTTGAAGAGCCATAGGGTCAATCAACATTTCTAAAAGAAATTGCCAAAAAACTTCTTTTACTCCAAAAATATGTCAAATAAAAAATCTTCCATTTTCTTCAAGTGTTCATACATAGACAAAACAATTAACTTCTCAAGAACTAAGCACTTATCCTTTAGGTGTGAGTTTTAGGGCGAAAAAGCAGAGAAAAGTTAAATACAGGTGAATAAAGAATAATAAATCCTGGGGGCTTTAGAATTTTCCGTGTTTAAGATTAACATTGTTATAATATTGGAATTCCCTATCAGGGTCTGCTCCTTATAATTTTCCATGTTTTTTTCTTCCTTATAGCTTTATAAAGCCTGCTTAATCCCATTACAGAGAACCCATCTCAAGATCATAGATTTTCAGAGTTGGAAAGGGCTATCTAATCCAACACCTTCCTAAACAAGAATCCCCTTTTATCAAATTTTGCAAATAATTTAGTCAAGTCTTAGCTTAAATGTGTCTGTTGGGGTAATATCCACAACTTCCCTATACATCCTATTCTATTCTTAAGTACTTATATATTAAGTATTTAAAACTTGATATTTCTAGAGGAAATGAAAACAAGAGAAGAATTAATATTTCATTCTATTTATATATGAACATGTTAAGTTGTTTATGTTTAAAAGGAGACAGTCATCTGAAATGGTTGCTTTCCACCCTGATAGAATTTGATGGGAGCTAAATTTCCATTAATAAAACCTTTGAGAATCAAGGGTCACATCTGTATTAAAATTTGACAATCAAGTATCATTTTTAAAAAGTATTATTACTATTAAAAGTGTAAATTATATATGTATATGTCTATATACATATATACACATATGTAAAATATATAATACATAAGGTATATATCTATAACAATAGACTATAGATTTTTCTGTAATTTATAAGTAGCTATGTATCTGGCACTATGGCAAATAGGGAGAGAGTCTAGCATTACTTTAATGTTTTCAGCATTTTGTTTTTTTGTTTTTGTTTTTGTTTTTTTTTCTGAGGCAATTGGGGTTAAGTGACTTGCCCAGGGACACACAGCTAAGTTGTATTAAATGTCTGAGACCAGATTTGAACTCAGTTCCTCCTGACTTCAGGACTGGTGCTCTATCCACTGCACCTAGCTGCCCCATGTTTTCATCACTTTGAAGAAATAATATTAATTTTTCTATTTTTATTCTCTGTTCTCTAAAATACATTGTTTCCTTTTATTTCCTCTTTCCTATTATTACAAATTAGCTTTTGCAACAGAACTCTCCATTTAAAAGCCTAAACTATATATCATAGCAATTTTCCTGATAAGTACAAAATACTATATATCAAATCCCTCCCTGCCCCTACTATTTGTCATCAATTGCAAATTGTAATTTCTTAGAATCAAGAAAGGCATTAAAGACCCTCAAATCTGGCATCTTCATCATATAGAGAACTGAACTTGTACTTAGTAAGACCTGGATTTTAATTCTTCAATCACTTAATAGTTGTGTGACTTAGAAAAGTCATTTAACTTCCCTTAGCCTCAGTTTCCTCATCTTTAAAATGGTGGTGATAATAATACCTATCTCTTAGAGCTTTTGCATGATAATACAGGTAAAGTGCTTTGCAAACTTTAAGGTAAATAAAATGTTAATTATCATTATTATCACTGTCATCATTTTCATCATTATTATTAGTAACATGATAAATTGCAAATGAATAGGTTTAAGAGAAAGTTAGCTATGATTTGAGGCAAATGATTCAAAAATGTATTCATTACAGATCTTTATTTTATCTGACAAGTCACCAATAGAAATTCAATCCTTTGGATTAAATTACTTTTAACTTATCATTCTGTCTTCATTATGTTGCTGGATTGACCTATTCATTAATATTTTATCTAGAATTATTGTTTAAATTATTAGCTAAATATACACAATTATGAAGGAAGAGACATGGGACTGAGATGTTTTAATAGAAGCATTGCGGTCAAGTGGAAAAGCATTGAATGTAAAATCATAGATCCTAAATGAAATCTAGCCTTTGACTCTTTGAATTTCATTAATCTTGGGTATTACATTTCTGGGCTTCAGGTTACACATATGTATATGAAGACATTGGGCTAGATGATCTATGAGGTTACTATAATTCTATGATTCTATAATGGAAAGGAAAGACAAAAGCAGCTCCCAAGGACTATGGACTTTGGTATTACATGGCAACTGGTGGAATTGAAGAAATAAATGGAGAGGTAGGAAAAGTAGAAAGGGAATAGAACTTTAACATATTTAATATGTATTGATCAACCTGCCATCTGGGGGAAGGGGGATAAAAATTGGAACAAAAGGTTTGGCAATTGTCAATGCTGTAAAATTACCCATGCATAACTTGTAAATAAAAAGATATAATAAATGAAAAAAAAAAAAGAAAGTGAATAGAAAGAAGAGGAAGAAGATGATTGTTTCTTCCTACCCCACAGCTTAAAATTCCCATGATAAAAGACTGAGCTCTTAGCCCTAACCAAAAAACATTTTTTTACATATTCTGTAATGCGAATCTTTATACATTTTAAGCAGTCCACAAGTGACCTTTAATATAAAATCAAGCATAAGCATTGTTATAGAAATAATTATATCATAAAACTGAGAATAACAAAATAAAAGTTCTTTTTTTTTTTTTGATGAGACTTATAAATCTGTCTTCAGCTATGTGGAATGAAGTACTCATTAAAAGATTAACATTTTTTTAAAGTCTGACATCTTAAAATATTTCAAATTGCTAAAATGATTAAAAAAAAGATTTGACAGTAATTTCACTATTTTTAAAAATTGCTTTATTATTTGTTCACAAGCAAAATAGACAGCTTTTTGGAACTTATTCAGGTTTGATTTTATTGTTTAGTTTGTTTTTTTTTTATTTAAAAATTGACTTTTATGATTTCAACTAGTTCAAGAAAATATTGGAGAGAACTCACAACTGCCAGAAGATATATTTTTTCCCCTTTTAATAACTTTTGTCCCAAATCCTAGGACAGTTGAGTGCTGAATCTAATCTCTATTATTTTGTTCAGGGGTTTTTCTCTATTAGTCTACTGTCATTTTCTCTTCCATATACAGTATCATCTGTCCAGTGAATAGTATCCCTGAACTCACTTTTACATGTGAATTATCTATTTTAAGTTCCCATTTTAGGAATCTTATGAAGAATCTAAATTTTGGAAGAAAAAAAAAAGCTTTTCAATTTTTTTTACTCTTTATTATTTTTATTTCTGTGCCTCCATACATATATTAAGCACTGGATAAAACCTTAAAGTATAGATATATTCACATTTGAACACATGAGGTAATTTATTCTAATTTATACTTAAATAGAAATCTCTTCCAAAATATCCTCAATAAGATATCATTTGGCCTTTACTGGAAGACCAGTTCCCAAAAGGAAAAATTCACTAGCTCCAAAGGCAACCCAATATGTTTTTATCTGACAGACACAATTGTCAGGAAATTTGACCCTATTTAACTGAGAACAGGGTGCTCTGTCTTGTCACCTCATGATACTGTGTGTTGTCAAATCCTTGTTCATCCTGGCATTTGTGAGTTCCATCCAATATCAGGGAGTACCCTTCTACCTAATAACAGGCAAGATGACAGTCTCTATATGATTTTCAAAGAACAGCAATTTTGTCCTTCATCTTTTCTCTTTTATCGGTAACAGCTGCTTGCTTTGTTAGTCTATGGCATATGGGTGGAGGTTATTTATCCAATTAAAACTTTGTTGGAGATATTTCAACTTTCATTCAGGATAGGTCTCTGAATTAAGTCAGACCACCCAGTTCTCACATACCTACACCTGCTAAACTCTAAAATCTGCACCAAAATGAATAATGAAATTCCAAGAGAAAACCAGTGCAAGTGACTACCTTCATCCCAGAACTGCACAAAAAGTCAGCCAGAAGCCCACAAATAATAGTAAAAAGTACCCATTGGCCAGCACCAGTACAGGCAAATAAATCTATAGCCTCACAGAAGGCCAAAAGACATGTGTATACCTCAAGGCTCCATATTTAGAGGAAACAAGAGCGAAGGTTTCCCCCAAGAAAGACTTGAGAACAAAAATATGTAACCAGGTAGTAAGGAGTTTGGGGAAGGAGCATCATATGAACTTTTCTCTTGTTTTAAATAAATTGTGTATATGTATATATATACATATACATATATATATATATATATATATATATATATATATATATATATATATATATATATATATCATAGAAATCAGAATTATTGGAATGTAGGATACCACCAAGTAGTGAAAAGTCACAAACAAAAAAAACTTTTTAATCATAAAAGAAGATTAAAAGAAGTGAGGGAAAGAAAAGGGAGGGGAGTGAAGGGGGGGAAAGGGAATGATAGGGGAGGAAAAAGAAAAGAAAAGGAGGAATTGGGACATAGATAGCCTTTTTAAAAATAAGGAAAGACTGAACAAATTGTGTCATATGAAAACAGTGGAATAGTATTTTGACAAAAAGGATGACAATAGAATTTAAAAGAATCTTGGTAGTATGAAGTATTGCAGAATGAATTAGAACCAAAAGGGAAAAAAAATAATTACGAGAAAAGAACATTGAAAAAAAAATCAACTTTGAAAGACTGAAGAATTCTGCAATGACCAGTGATGTCTCCAGAGAACCAGTTATTCCACTTCTTTCTTGGCTCTGCATATTCAAACTTGCTTATTTACCTTCACCATGACCTGTGATCCCCTCAGTCTTCAGTTATTTCCCAGGCCATCACTCCCACACTGAATATATTATATTTCTTTCCCCATTTCGTTCCTTTGCAGAACAGTTCAACTCTATACTACCCTATTCTTCAAGTCCCTTGTTCTTTTGTCCTGACAAACTGTAGCCCTCAGGATTACTTTCACCATTTGTTGCCTTTATTTCTCATATTTTGTTCAATGAAGCTGTAGAAAATTATGCAGCTATACCTACTGATCTTCTACAACTTTATGTTTAAATATGTTTAATTGAAGCCTGACTATGATCCAATATTTTATATATCCTTAATTTATTTCCCTTCCATTCCCACAGTAATTTTTTTTCCAAATCTTTCATTCCTTCTTAAATTTCTCATTTTCTCCTCACTTTTGAGGTGAGAACCTTGATTCGTATTTTATTGACAAACAATTCAAATTATTTACCAATAGTTCTTTTTTCTCTCTTCTTTCTCATGTTACATCATTTTGATGTCTTTACCTATCTTTTAAAAAAAGTGGCGACTCTTCTTTCTTTGCTAAGGCAAACCTTTCTGTATACATAAATGATAATTTCACATCTCCTTTTATCATTCCTACTTTCTACTTGTTTCCTAGCATCTTCCATATTCTTTGCAAATATATCTCCCTTCCTCAAAAGGCCCTCATATGTGTTAATTCCTGATAGTATGAGGGAAAGAGAATTTCCTTAAACAGCTAAAATTGAAAAAAAACAAAAAAAAAAAACCCTTTACAATTAGGGATTCAATTGCCTTTCCTTTCATGGAATTCTTGACTCTGTATTCTAATTTTTTACTTCCAAATTCAAGTAAAACTGATCTTTCCAGTCACTGAGATCTTAATTACCAAAATTAATGACATTTTCTGAAACTGTATGCTTCTTAACCACTTCTTGACTTTTGATAATGTTGATCACCATCTTCTCCTTGTAACTTTATTCTCCATAAATATTTCTGGATCTTCATCTAGGATTCTCTTAGTAGCCATGACAATTTCACAAGTTTCTATCCTGGCCATCTTCTCTTTTCCATCTAAACTATTTAACTTGGTGATTTCATCAACTCCTATGGATTCAATCAACTTGCCTTTGCAAGATTTGATTTTTGCAAGATTCTCATATCTATATATCAGATGTAACTTCTCTACTGAAATCCAGTCTCAAATCACCAACTTCCAATTAAGACATCTCAAACTCATTGTCTCATAGGGGACCTCAATTCAAAGTCTAAAAGTAAACTTAATATCTTTCGCTCCAAATTCTTCCTTCTTTTTAACTTTTTTTCTATCTAGAGTAGCGCTTTCCTTCAAACCACACAAGCTCACAGATTAAGTGTTGTCATTGATCCATCATTCTCTCTCATCTCTCAAATCTAAACATGTAAAGTTCTGTCAATTTTACCATAACACTTTTTACATATGTTCCAATCTCTACTATGATATTACTACAACCAAATCCCCCATAACCTTTCATTTACAATCTGTCAGAAAGAAGTCTTTCCTCTGTAAGTCATGCCTTTTCTCTATTGTTTTCTTCAATTTATGCTATTTTATCTATAAATCATTTTCCTCCATAAGCCTATGAACTCTTTAAGGACTCTTTAAGGATTATTTTTTTTTTACTGCTTATTTGTTTTACATTTCTCTGTAACTTCACTGCTCAATACAGGGTCTGGCATATGATCGATGCTTAATAAATGTTAATTGATTGATTATATTCTTCAAAAAGTGGCAACAATGGAAAGAAATTGCAGAAATAGACCTTAACTATATTTTTCCACTATTTTACTGCAGATTAATATTAAAGTGATATCAAAAATGGGACAAATAAATGATTTTATTTAAATATAAAGAATAGAAAAGAAAGGAGTTCAGAAGGGATTACAGACATTAGGATAGCTTTGAAAGTAATATATAAAATTCATGACATACATATATACATGTATATTTAAAAACAAAGGATATCAAATAGAAACTAAATTTCACATACAAGCCTCTTCACATAATCTTATTGTTACTGTGTATCATGTTCTCTTGGTTCCACTTACTTCACTCAGCATCAGTTCATGTAAGTTTCCAGGCTGCTCATCATTTCTTATAGAACAATACTATTCCTTAACATTAATATATCATAACTTATTCATCCATTCCTTAATCAACGATCATTCATTCAATTTCCAGTTCTTTACCACTGCAAAAAGGGCTGCTACAAACATTTTTTCACATGTGGGGCCTTTTCCCTCATTTATGGTCCCTTTGGGTATAGGCCCAATAGAGACATTAGCACTTTAATTTTCAAAAACAAAAGAAAAATAATAACAAAAATAGCACAAAATATTACTAATGTTGCCCATTTTTCATCTCAACAACCCAAAGAAGTAGGTACTATTGTTATCTATACATTAGAAATGAGACAACTAAGACAAACAAAAGTTAAATGACTTGTAAGAGGTCACAGAATCAGTAAGTTTCAGAGGTCACATTCAAAGCCAGGACTTCTTGATTGCAAATCTAACACTCTGCCCACTGTATCCTGTTTCTGTTACTAAGGCATGTGTCTAACTTTCAGTTCCATGTGAGTAAACTGGGAAATTCATTTGTAGCCTTCAAAGCAGTAGATTTGGGAAATGCTTCACTCCCACTCCTAAAGGAAGAGTGAATCAAAGTAATCAGGTTACTGCATCTACATATCCCAGGGAAGATTCTTAACAAAACCAGCCACACAAGAATGCATAAAGACAAAAACATTAAGAGTAAAGGATCAAAAGACATCAGGCAAAGACAAAGTTTCTGAAGCAGGAGTGCAAGGTCTTTATGACAAAATCCACAGTGACTGGGAGGGCATGATATAATAGAGATAATAATTTGTCAGCAGAGAGGAGACTTAGTTAATTCAATTATATTTAAGTAGAGATATTATTCTCAATCCAGTTCCTATTACTGCATTATAGGTTAGATTATCTGCATTTGAATTTTTCCCAGATGTCCACAATTTTGGTATATCATTTGAATTTGGAAACACATTGTATATATAGAAAGAATTTTAACATATTGAATATAATATGTATAAAGCAAATGAGTAGCATATATAAAATGGAAGTCAACTTATTTCTCTGATGACTCAATACTAAGAGAGAGTACTTTAATAACTATATGAACACTGAGGCCTTTCTAGCTCAAAATCTTTGTGCAATCCAATTTTCTGTAACCTCAACCAAATTGATTAAAAAGTATAAAAGAATGTGAATTCTTTTTTTTTTTTTTTTTTTTTATTTAGAATTTTTTTCCCCACAGTATATATGCATGAGTAATTTTTAGAATGTGAACTCTTAAGGTCAGTGACTGCTTCATTTTTTTTTTTTTTTGTCCTTGAATCCTTAACATCTATTATAAAGCCTTATATGCAGGTATTTAACATTTAATCAATTGAATAGATTATCAAAAGTAGTAATTATAATAATATCATATGTCATTTCAGTAACCACATACTTGATATTTATGTGATAAATGAGCATTTATTGAATTATATCAGTTTATTATTTAATGAGAATTTTGAAGAAATTGAAATTTTAGAATCCTGAGGACCCTAGTTTTCTATTCTTGCCTGTTGGCTTAATACAAATGTAGTAGTTTTAGTTATCAGATTTTATAATTGTATTTCTTACAACATTGTATATTTCCTGGTTTAAGTAAATTCATATCTTCTTGATGCAATCAATTCATTCTGTTCCCCAGGCTTTGGCATTCTCTGTAGGGGCAAATATTAGAAAGTCAATTTGTGTAAATGTTGATCATTTGTTTTATTTATCTGTTGTGATGGCATCATATTGTTCGTATGATTTGGGGGGAGGCAGACTAGGCACAGTATTATTTCATATTATTTAACTTCATTTTTTAAATATATATTTTTATAAAAAGAACAATTTTCATTATTTTCTTCTTGTTGGGTATAGAATTTAAATTCATATTACATGAATGAGGCCATTTTTAAAAGGAGAAAACTACATACCAAAGATATTACATTTCTCTCATATTGCTCTTCAAATTCATTTCAGATAAAATATAACTACAGGTCAAACTTCTTCCAAGACTGGAAATTGGTAGATTTTATTTTCCATTTGAACTGATTTTGTTGTGTATATCTAAACTCAGTTTGAGGGAATAAAAATATCATGAGAATGTCAGATTTGTTACTGTGAGATTTCCAGCTTAATTGTACAAACTCAAGAAGTCCAAGAAGTTTAGATAAGGACTGGATAAGAGTTCAGAATTTTGAGAGGGATTATGATATAGTGGTTAGAACATTGGAGGAGATAAAAGCAACCATTAATTTTGCCTGTAGCCATATGACTTGGAAAAGTAATTTAACTTTTCCCTACATTGTTCATTTGTAAAATGAAACTTAATTCCAAATGTTTATAAATCTCTCTAACTCTCTTTTTTTTTTTTTTGGTCAGTTTTGCAAGACTATTGTGAATTTTCATAAAAAAGGCCATTTTACTTTATTTTTTAATAACATAATTTCTTTCAGGCTTTCTCTCTTCAGGCCTACCAGACAGGTTGTTTTGTGGAATGCATGTTTATCAAACAAAAGTATTCCATTCCAATAATCACTTAAAATGATATTTTTCACTGAATTAACATATTGCTTTACTGAATCAACAAGTAATTCTGTAAAGGGCATATATACCTTTATAAGCAAATTCACTTTTCACCAGCTGTTATTTTCATAAAAACTGAATCAGCAAGTCAGTTTATTCTGTTTTTAATTATCCTTTCTGTTTTCTTGTCTTATTTACATTTAATACACCTTTATCCTGATTTTGTTGCATATTTCTGAGATGATTATAGAATTAATCCTTTCTCTTATTTTAATTCTAATTTTCAGGTTCTATTTTCATATTTCATGTAAAACCTCTGATGCCTGACAACATCTGTTTTGAACTTTATAAACAGCTGGATTTAATTAATTATTATTATTATTTTTAGTGAATTGAATTTAGATACAATTTCATTCCGAGGAGACTATTGAAATATCAAGCTGACAATGTTTTACAAGGAACATTAGATCAGGCCAAGCTCCTTCCCTTCCCTTCTAAGTTTTTTATTCAATTTGGTAATATTGAGAGATGCTCTTTTGTAAATCAGGACTTAGTCTCCTGTGACTTTCTTTCAGGTGAGGCATGCTAGAATAAGAAATATAAATGTTTCCTGGGTTCCATATATGGTAAAAAATAAGTTGCTGAGAAAGTATTCTGAACAAAAATTGATAAATTGATTAACAGATATTTAGATAAAGCGTCTCACTTTATATAATGTAAGTAGATTGTACTGCAGACCTTTACATATATATATATATATATATATATGTAAAGGTCTGCAGTACAATATATATGTGTGTATATATATATATATATATATATATATATATATATATATATATATATATATGTATATAAATGCAAATATGCAGGCATGAGGACGGAAGGGTGGGAAGAAGTTAGAAAAAAAAGCCACATACATGTGAAGGGATGGAACCAATACAGGACTGAAAGACACTCAGGAATCTGGGACAGAGAAAGGAGAGTAGAAGGAAGAATATCTGAGGTTGGTACCAACCCCCCCAGAGATAAGACAAGAACAAAGGCAAACAAGAGAGACTGTCATAAGTAAGACTCAAACTGGATTGTTAATGGAGGTGAGGGGAGAGAGTAAAATGAATTTTACTAAGAAAATATATTTTTTATTCAATGTAATGTACTTAGAAATTCAATTTTATATACTTAGAAATTATCAAGTTGAACTTTTAAAATTTAGGTATCTTCTATCAAGTGTAAATCATACATTCACAATACACACACACACACACAGAGTAAAATACATTTATTAGGTCTAGAAGCCTTGTGCTTATGAAGGATTTATTCTCAGGATATTGGTATGCTGAGGAGCAGATTTTCTGTATTTAAAAAAATTTCCAAATATAAGTAGACTACTACAATAGAATATGTCAATTCAATAAGAATTTAATAATTATCTACTATAGGCATAGCAAATAGTGGTAACACTAGACTTGGAATCAGAAAGACCCATCTGCTTGAATTCAAGTCTGGTTTCAGATATGTACTAGCTGTGTGATTAACAAGTTATTTAACCCTGTTGAACTCAGTTTCTTCACCTGTAAAATGAGCTAGAAAAGGAAATGGCAAACTGCTCTAGTATCTTTGCCAAGAAAATCCCAAATGGGGTCAGGAGTAATTGGGCAAATTGAAATGAAACAACAATACCAACAAATGGGCCTAGTACCTGGCATATAGAAAATGACAAGTATTTATTGGCTGTGAGCACTGGAGGATACAAAGAAATGGGAAAAACAATCTGTTTTAAAGGAATTTAAATTTGGCGAAAGAAATAACTATATAACTATAACTCTGTGTGTGTGTGTCTCTCTCTGTGTGTGTGTGTGTGCACGTATGTGTGTGTGTGTGTGTGTGTGTGTGTGTGTGTATACACACATATAATTTATCTCTCCTGGATTTATTTTCCAGATCAATTGTTTTGCTAATGAGATATTTCATTTTTTCCCCTACTTTCTCTCTCTCTCTCTTTTTTTAGTTTTGCTTTATTGTATCTTGGTTTCTCATGCTCATTAACTGAATTCTAATTTTTAGGAATTATTTTTCTCAATGAGTTTTTGTACCTCCTTTTCCAATTAACCAATTTTACTTTTTAAGGCACACTACTCCCCATTAGCTTTTTGTATTTCCTTTTGCACCATTAAATTATTTTCCTAATTTTTCCTTTATCTCACTTACTTGATTTTCAAAATTCCTTTTGAGATCCTTCATGGTCTAAGACGAATTCTTATTTTTTCTTGGAGGCTTTGGATGTAGGAGTTTTGATTTTGTTTTCATATTCTGAGGGTATATTTTTATCTTCTTTGTCACTATAAAATTTTGACCCTGCTGGGTCAAAGGGCATGGACAGTTTTATAACTTTTTGAGCATAGTTTCAAATTGCTCTCCAGAATGGCTGGATGTATTCACAATTATACCAACAATTCAACATACATTCTTGTTATTCTGCACAATGTATTCCCGATTCTGCTTGTTTCACTCAGCATAAGTTCATGTAAATCTTTTCAGGCCTTTCTATAATCAGTTTGTTCATCATTTTTAAAGAAGAATAACATTCTGTTATCTTCACATACTACAACTTGTTTATCCATTCTCCAATTGATGGGCATCCATTCCTTTTCTGATTCTTTCCTACCACAAGAAGAACTGCTACAAACATTTTTGCACATGTGGGTCCTTTTCTTTTCTTTATGATTTCCTTGGGATAAAGATTCAGTAATGGCACCACTGGGTCAAAGGTTCTACACAGTTTTATAGCCCTTTGGACATAGTTGCAGATTGCTTTCCAGAATGGTTCTATCATTTCACAACTCTGCCAACAATGTACTAATGTCCCAGATTTCCCACTTCCCCAACATTTATCATTATTTTTTTCTGTCATCTTGGCCAATCTGAGAGGTGTGGGGCAGAATCTTTTAGAGTTGTTTTAATTTGAATTTCTCTAAACAATAATAATTTAAAGCATTTTTTATGGCTTTAATTCCATCATCTGAAAATTGTTCATATCCTTTGATCATTTATGAATTGGAGAATGACTTGTATTCTTATCAATTTGATATAGCTCTCTATATATTTTAGAAATGAGACCTTTATCAGAAATACTGGCTGTCAAGATTTTTTCTCAGCTTTAATTTACCTTTTAACCTTATTTCTGTTTTTTTTTTTTTTTTTTTTGTATAAAACCTTTTTAATTTAATGTAATCAAAGTTGTTCATTTTGTTTTTCATAAGTTTTCTAGTTTTTCTTTGGTCTTAAGTTTCTTTCTTCTCCCAAGATCTGATAGACAAAGTATCCCTTGTTCTCCTAATCTGTTTATGGTATCCTCCTTTATGCCCAAATCAGGTATACATTTTGACTTTAGTTTGATATTGGGTGTGAGATGTAAGTCTATGCTGAGTTTCTGACATTATTTTTGAATTTTTCCAACAATTTTTTTTCAAATAGTGAGTTCTTATTTCAGAAGCTAGAGTTGGGGATTTGTGAAGTACTGCATTGCTATAGGCCTTGATTATTGTGTTGTGTGTACCTAATCTATTCCACTGATCCACCCCTCTATTTCTTAGCTAGTACCAAATGGTTTAATTATTATTGCTTTACAATATAATCTCACTATAGTTCACTAACCTTTCTATTTTTTTCATTAATTTCCTTGATATTCTTGACCTTTTGTTTTCCCAGATGAATTTTGTTATTATTGTTTCCTAGTTCTATAAAATAACATTTCAGCACTTTGATTGGTATGACACTAAACAAGTAAACCAATTTAGGCAGAATTGTCATTTTTATTATATTAGTTCAATCTAGCCATGAACAATTGATCTTTTTCCAGTTGTTTAGATCTGACTTCACTTGTGTAAGAATTGTTTTGTAATTGGGTTCATATAGTTCTTAGGCTTGTCCATAACATGGTCAGAAACTTTTTCTGTTTTCTGCTCATTTTCCTAGCCTATTACTTGGCTTTTAACTCTTTGTTATAGTAGGACTCTACTTCCAGGGTGGAGGGTTCACTCTTCCAAGCTTCAGGGGTTTTGTGCAGCTGTTTTCAGAGATCCTTCAGGGCACCTGATGACAAACATTCTTTTCTGCCCTAGAACTGTCAGTAGTGTCCCTGCCTCATTGTAGCTATAAGATCTACTGTGCTAAAGCAGTATAATTCTGCCTTGCTAAAGCTGGGCCCAGGCTGGCCCTAGGCTGAGCCTAGGCTGGGACTATTCTGGGACTATGTGCTCAGACTCCCACCCTAGTTATACAGACTTTTTCTGCTGACTTTCCAAGTCCTCTTTGGTGTTTCTGGGCTGAGAGGATTGGAAGCCACCAATAAGATCACTGACACAGAGGTCAGGACTGGGGCCAGAAACTGGCTGGACTTGACTGGGGAGGAGCTGCACTGAAGCAGTTTGCACTGGGAAGGCATGCTGGACTTTCACCCTGATGTCAGAGACCTATCCTGTTGCCTTTCTAAATTGCCTTCAGTTGAAAAATATTCTGCTCCATCTTTTTTGGTTCTCTAATACTCCAAAATTTGTTCAGAGTCATTCTTTAAAGGAATATGAAGCAGTTTGGGGAAAAGGTTGTGTGAGTTCCTGTCTTAATAATCCATCTTGCCTCTGTTTCTAGCTTTGTGACTTTGAACAAATCATTTAACACTGTCTGCCTCAGTTTTTTTGCCTATAAAATGGATTGGAGAAGAAAATAACAAAGGATTTTAGTATCTTTGACAAGAAAACCCAAATGAGGTCACAAAGTATTGTTCATAACTGAAATGTAATGGTACCTATATTTAAGATCTCTATTCAGACCTCCCCATGATAAATCCTATTCTGCTTTGATCTTCCCAGATTTTTCTTTGAGTTGCCAGAAACATAATTCTGAAACATTTATCCTTTGTAAGTCATGGGAAAATTCAAAGGGAAAATAATTAAGAAAAAGGGAGAAAGGAAACATGAGAAAAGTTAATCTCTCACCCTTACCAGTCCAGCAACAATCACTTAAGCTGCCATTGTTCTCTGCCTAGTTCTGTCAACTAACAGTTTCTAACTTCAGAATCAATTTAAATTTGACACCTCTTCTTGGCCTCGGCAAATTTTTATCCCAAGTTCATAAAGTCTCAGGTCACAGAAGGAGTAGCCCCAGTTGTATTAGTAGGATTGTTCTTTAGATATCTTTTGAATATCTCAATTTAAAGTCCAGGATAGCAGACAGGAACTCTTATGAAAAGCAAAATTAATTATATTTCTATATATGTAAAATGACTAGTAGTACACACACAGAAATATCTATCTTTCTATCTATATCTATATCTAGATGTATATATATATGTAGGTATATATGTATGAATGTATCTATATATTCAGATATATCATTTGAGAATCAATTATCAGTGTACAGTGTCACAAAAAAACTTGTGAAAGAAAATATCAAACTACAAGAGAGAGTTAAAAATAAATAAAAATATTTATTTTTAAAATCTATTGGAAATATTTTAAATGTTGAATTCTCTCCATCCCTCCTTTCCTCCCCATCCAGTTAGAAGGTGAATGTGATCAATTATGTATGTGAAATCATGCAAAACATATTTGTTATGTTGTAAAAAAAAGTGTCAAAATCTAGATAACATTTTTTAATCATAAATTTAGGGGAAGATTCTGGGAAGATGGTGGAATTTATTGCTAACTTTCAAGCTGTCCAGATTTTCCTGACGATAGAGCAAATTTGCACCTCAAGACTAACATAGACTAGTGAAAAATCAAGAAAACATGGGTTAGATCAGGTAAGATTTGAAGAAAGACATGGGGCCAGGAATTAATCCATGTAAAATGCAAATACTTCTGGGCTAGAAAATCTTCACTGATCACTAACTTAACAAGATACTTCAGGGAAAACACCTAGGGATATTATTTCCAAATTTTGAAACCCCCAGATCAAAGAGAAAAAATATTGGAACTACAATTAGAATTGTACAGGACTTATCAACAGCCACAATAAAAGATGGCAGGTTCGAGAATATTATCTACCAACAATCAAAAGAACTAGGCCTGTGGCCAAAAATATATCCAGAAAAATTATCTATAATAGTGAATGAGAAAAAAATGGACATTCAACAAACTTGGAGATTTTTAGGACTTTCTATCAACTAAACCCAAAGTTATTAGAAAATTTAACACTTAAATTAGAATTGTCTTGGATCCTTGTATTGCTGAGAATAGTTCAGTGTTTCACAATTGATAATTATATAATACTGCTTTTTTGTTTATAGTGTTCTCCTAGTTCTGCTTATTTCACTTTGTATCGGTTCATCAGTTTATATAAGTCTTCCCAGGTTTTACTGAAATCATTATTTCTTATAACAAAGTAGTACTTCATCAAAATCATATATCACAACATGTTCAGCCATTCTCCATTTGATGGACATTTCTTTAATATCTAATTCTTTTTCAAATGGTGAATTTTTGAACTATGTGAGAAAGAAGTTACAACCAATAAAATTTTATAAAAGGAAAGACAGCACTGAAAATTATCATATTTAAAGAACATTTAATCAGTAAAAATCAATAATAATGACTAAATATAGGTTCTCTATAGAAATTCATGCAGCTAATATTTTATCTGCATATCATACAGAGAGATATGGAAGCTGTGTCTAAGATCAAGATATAGTCTGAATTTGGAAGAAATATTTTTTGAGTATAATTATAAGCAGATTCATCTCATAAAACATTAAGAAACAGTATAGGGAAAAGCAACAACAAAACACATTTGCAGAAATGGTTTTCAGAGGTCCAAATAAGCAAAATAATCCATAAGACATTTAAGGATAAAACTGGAATGAGAGAGATATTTTAAAATCAAAAAGATCTATAAAATGTTTTGTAATCATCTTGTAGACCAATTATATCTCAGCTATCTTAATTATTTTCTTAAATAACAATCCTTTATATGGCAAGAAGAAAGTGAAGGAAAAAATCACCTTTATTAGACCAAGGACACAGAGAGAAGCTTTATTCTGGGAAATATGTTAAGGGATTGACTTTTATGATATCTAAAAGAGTGGAGAATACCAAAGACTCGTGTTAAAGAGTAACTTAGATCTTATTTTTAAAAATTAACAGGTTATTAACAATTATTGAAACATATACATAGTTTCCCATACATGTAAAAACATGTGGAGAAAATGTAAAAGTATTGTAGGAATCCGTGATGATATAATAATGATCACATTCTATAATATACAAGACGGTTGTAGAAACACAAAAATAATGTTGAATATTATAGAATATTGCAGGAAGGAAGGAAGAAAGGAAGGAGGGAAGGAAGGAGGAAGGAAGGAAGGAGGGAGGGAAGGAAGGAAGGAAGGAAGGAAGGAGGGAAGGAAGGAAGAAGGGAAGGAAAGAAAGAAGGAGGGAAGGAAAGAAGGAAGGAAGGAGGGA
This sequence comes from Sminthopsis crassicaudata, assembly GCF_048593235.1. NCBI lineage: Eukaryota > Metazoa > Chordata > Mammalia > Dasyuromorphia > Dasyuridae > Sminthopsis > Sminthopsis crassicaudata. The sequence continues at coordinate 300,957,839 of NC_133618.1, read as the reverse complement.
GGGAGGGAGAGAGGGAGGAAGGAAGGGAGGAAGGAAGGAAGGAAGGGAGGAAGAAAAGTGAGGAGAAGAGAGGAGAAAGAAGGAGAGGAGAGGAAAGGAAAGGAAAAGAGAGGAGAGGAGAAGAGAAGAAGGAAGAGCTGGGAGAAGGAGAGAGAAAGGCTGTTGGATAGACAGAGAGAAACACAGGGAACCAGAGGAGAGGGGAGGGGATGAGATGAGAGTTGGCCTTTACTTCACTGAGAAGTTTGGACTCATGAACAGTACTACATTATTTCAAGAAAACCTATGAAGTCTACTTTCCTTTCTCTATCAGATCAGGACACATGAGCTATTATTGATGGAGCTAGGTATTAATCCAAACATTCTGAAAAGCAATTAGGTTTTCTAATACATGGACTATAACTATCCTCATGGTTCAATGATTAATATTTTTCTTTGAATATGGCATAGTTATTATACAAGACCTCTTTCTAAAGTAAGAATAGAGTAGGGATATTTTGCAAAATAAGTGATATATATATATATATATGTACATATATATATATATATATATATATGCTTTATAAAAAATAGTTGTGTGAAGTACTTGGATATCAAGAGTTTACCAGGATCACATAGCTAATATGTACGAAAAAGGAGACTAGTACCCAGCCCATAATAGCTTTCTTTGAGTTTTCATACTGCTTCAATATTAAGTAAAAGTGCTTATGAAAATATATTGAAGTAAGCCCTTAATTTAGAGTACTATCCTTCTCCATTTAAAGGGGAAGCAAGAAAGGAAGGAAAAAGGGAGAAGAAAAATAGAACAAGAAGTAGAACAAGAAGAAGGAGGAGGCAGAGAAAAGGAGGAGAAGGAGAAGGGGAAGGAGGAGAAGGAGGAGAGGAGAGAGAGAGAAGGAGGAAGAGATGGAAGAAGGGAGAAAGAGAGATAGAGACAGAGAGAGATAGAGAGAGAAAGAGACATAGAGACAAAGAGACAGAGAGAGACAGAGACAGAGAGAGAGACAGAGAGAGAGAAAGAGAGAGAGAGAGACAGAGAGAGAGAGAGACAGAGAGAGACAGAGAGACAGAGAGAGACAGAGAGAGAGACAGAGAGAAACATAGAGAACCAGGCTTTTTTACTTTGGACCTATGCCCATTGTCCTCCAAAAACAGACATTTTCTTATAATTGTAAAAATACTAAATTATTGCTTGGGTAATTTCCCCTCTCTGAATTCTTTCTGTCTTCCACAGAGTAAGGGCAATGTCAAAAATCCAACAGCAATAAATGATGCATGGGCAAGCCTTACACTGATCTAATACACATTTCAGGAATCATCAATCCATTCTCATTGCTTACAAGCTGAACCATTTCAGGGATAAATATTTCAACACTCCTGACCACAGTTTTACTGAGCTCAACAATTTACCAACCTAAACGTACCAGAGCCGGAAGGTCTCAATAAGAGACTTATATAGATGTTAAAGTCTCTCACTGGAAATGGTCCTTTCCTTGAAATATAATATACAGTACTTTGCCTATCACATTGCACTTTCTGGAAATCTCATTCAGTTGCACTCCTCCCCACTCCTCTTTCTGGGGGCTATGTTTCGAGGGAACATCCTTTGTTGGCTCATACAGTACTCCTTTTATGCTGTTCTGTTAGAGACCAAGAGCCCATTAATGCCTATATTACTTTTCACCACTCAATTGCCTATGGAAAACACTCAAATACTAAGAAATTCTGGGCCTCTGATGGAATGAATGCTGAGCACATATCTTCTACAAAATGTGTGTGTACTAAAGCTCTAATAGGTTCCATTCTTTTTTAACTAACAACTAAACAATTTTAAAAGCTCTATTCTTTACTCCCTTCCTGAAGCATTTGATTAGACTCTTAGCTAAATATTAAATGTTTAATTGAATATTAATGTTACAAATGTTTATTTCAGTAATTGGGAGGTAGGAGTTGTCTTCAACAATTTTCTAATTAATTTATTAAAAACATAAATAGAAAAGAAAAAAGAAAAAATGCCTTGTACACAGAAGAACATGAGAAAGCATTGAAAATATGTGGTAAACTTCCGTTTCAAGAAAGGCTAAATAATAAATGCTGCACATTGTGTTAAGAGCTGTCCATCTTTTCTTTGCTTCCTTGTAAGTTTTATTTTATTCTCTGCTTTCAAAATTTTACTTTATTCTCTTTACCCCTCTTACCCTTCCCCAAAGAAGGCTAGAATTCAGCAGAGATAATCCTTCCATACATAATCACAATAGACATGGGCATACATGTGCATATGTATATATATATATATATATATATATATATATATATATATATATATATATATATATATATATATATATATATATATATATATATATATATGTGTGTGTGTGTGTGTGTGTGTATGTATAGTGAGACATGGATGCTGCCCTCAGGAAGTTTATCATCTAGTTCGCATTACAAGGGTTATCTTAGTATAGCAAGTCTCTCTAATTCTTAGATTAAGTAATGAAGTCATTGTTTCAATCTGCCTATAGAATGATCATATTTAATTAGTGCCCAGGTTGATTAAAAAAAAAAGATCAAACTGAAAATCACTTTCAGTTTAAAAACATCTTTAAAATAGTGGTTTTTCTTTCTATGATTGACACAAAGTGACATTTAAAAATGATTTCAATCTTACTATCAAATAGGAAGCCAGTTTATATTAAGTGAGCATATTTTTTATTTATAATAAAAAATTCCCTATTTTGTCAAATTTCCAAGATGACAATAAATGTCCTCTCAAATGGCTGTGAGTCTTAATTTATTGTGTGGGAGATTGAAATTTAATCTTCAATTTTATTCTTCTCTAAATCTTTATTCTTTGTTCCATAAAATAACAAGTAGAGGGAAATGTATTCTGAAAACATACGTTTTCCCATGACAGCTATTAGGGAAAATATTTGGTAGTACTGTGTTGTAAAAGTCTAACTAGCAAACGTATTAAATGTCTGCTTGTACCCAACAGTATGTTACTATAAGAATCCTCTAGTGCAGTCATATCTCCCTATCTCCTGTGAACACATAATTGTTCTTTTCATTCATTTGGCACTTTGCATATGTACTGGTTGGTATAAAAAGGACAATAATCTCAGTCTCTCTGTAGAAATGTAGGACAAAGTGCCAGCTCTATCCTGACACTTCTGCATTGCTAGATAAACCTACAGTGTAATTTGCATGGCATTCATGAACTATTCCCAGGGAATTATGGGAACTGAAAACTCAACAGTAGGAAAATATTTAATGGAATTGAGGAAAAACCAAGTGAAATTTCTGCTGAATGAGGATGATTGTAGTTGGGATGAGATGTATTAACACAACTTTCTGAATGTACTAGTTGTTTGTATTTCATGTAAAGACTGGTTTAAGTTATGTTTTTTTTTTTTTTTTTTTTTTTTTTTTAATCCAGGAAATCTTGCTTCTAGAAATGTTGGTACAAGTCTATAGCACATATTGAATAATAAAGTACAGTTCCTTCTCCTATGACCCTTACACTGGAACTAACTTAAAATTAATTTATAAATATGTGTATGTGCATATTCAATTGTAGGTAAAATATTTTGATGCTAGTTATTTTTTCATTTAAGTTCCAAATTCTTTCTCTCACTTTTTTCCCTTCCCTCTCTTTGAATAGTAATATCTATCTAAAACCTTCAGCAAATGTTATAGGTAGTGAGGATAAACTAGAAGCCTTCTCAATAAGATGAGGGGTGAGGTAACAATGCCCATTTTTACCATCATTACTCATTTTTTTTCTAGAAATGCTAGATATTTCAATAAGAAGGTGGGAGGGAATAAGTTGAAGGAATTAGAATAGAAAATAAGGAAATTAAACTGTCACATTTTTTGCAAAACATATGATAGTACACTTGGAAAATCCCAGGGAATCATCTTAAAAATGAGTTAAAATAACTAACAACATTAGCAGTATTTCAAAATATAAAATAAACTCATACAAATTGTCCAGCAGCAAGAGATATACACACATATAAAGGAAATTATCTGTCAGGGAACCATATAAACATAATTACAAAGCACTTTTAACACAAATGAATCTCTAAATAGTTTGGAAAGCATTAATTGCTCATGGTAGATTGTATCAATATAACAAAAATGATATTCTATCTGAATTGCCTTATTCATTCAAATGTCTACCAGTAAAATGGCCAAAAATTATAGTTAGAAAAAGTAATAATAATATTCATCGAATATCAAAGGAATTTATGTAAAGAAAATATGAAGGAAAATGAACTAGCCATACCAAATCTCAAAATATGTCACAGAATTATAATCATCAAAACACTCTAACTGGCTCAGAAAAAGTTTGTTGAAAGAATCGAATAAATTGGATACACAATGAGCAATAATAAATGATATTGTAATCCAATATTTGATGAATCTAAAAAGCCAAGTTGTTGAGATAAAAAAAATTAATATTGGACAAAACTTTCTGGGAAAACCCAAAAGTAGTTTGGCAGGAACTACACATGGACATATTGTATATCAAAATAAGATTAAAACTTATAAGTGATTTAGAAATAAAGAATGACAAGAAGAACAACTTAGGGAAGTATGCAATAGTTTACTTATATTTATGGATAAGGGAAAAATTTATAACCAATCTAGAATTAGAGTGTGTTGTGAGATGTAAAATAGAAAATGTTGAATAGATCAAATTAAAAAAAAAAGGATTTTACATTAAAAATGCAGTCAGAAATTCTCAGATAATGAAATTGAAACTATATCCACTCATATGAAAGAGTGTTCCAAATCACTACTGATCAGAGAAATGCAAATTAAGACAACTCTGAGATATCACTACACACCTGTCAGATTGGCTAAGATGGCAGGAACAAATAATGATGAATGTTGGAGAGGATGTGGGAAAACTGGGACACTGATACATTGTTGGTGGAGTTGTGAAAGAATCCAGCCATTTTGGAGAGCAATCTGGAACTATGCCCAAAAAACTATCAAACTGTGTATACCCTTTGATCCAGCAGTGTTACTACTGGGCTTATATCCCAAAGAAATACTAAAGAGGGGAAAGGGACGTGTATGTGCCAAAATGTTTATAGCAGCTCTTTTCGTAGTGGCTAGAAACTGGAAGATGAATGGATGTCCATCAATTGGAGAATGGTTGGGTAAATTATGGTATATGAAGGCTATGGAATATTATTGCTCTGTAAGAAATGACCAGCAGGATGAATTCAGAAAGGCTTGGAGAGACTTGCATATACTGATGCTGAGTGAAATGAGCAGAACCAGAAGATCACTATACAGTTCAACAACAATACTGTATGAAGATGTATTCTGATGGAAATGGATATCTTCAACATAAAGAAGATCCAACTCACTTCCAGCTGATCAATGATGGACAGAAACAACTACACCCAGAGAAAGAACACTGGGAATTGAATGTAAAATATTAGCACTATAGTCTATCTACCCAGGTTACTTATACCTTCGGAAGCCAATACTTAACTTGCAACAAGAAAATTGGATTTACACACATGTATTATATCTAGGTTATACTGTAACACATGTAAAATGTAAGAGATTGCCTGCCATCTAGGGGATGGAGTAGAAGGAGGGAAGGGAAAATCTGGAAAAATGAATACAAGGGATAATGTTATTAAAAAATTACTCATTCATATATACTATCAAAATGTATAATTATAAAATTAATAAAAAATGCAGAGTTAGATAGAAAGAACAAAACTGGTGAAACATTCACAGTAAGTTTTTTTCTTCTCTAAATAGAGAACTAAGTCAAATTTATAAGAATATAAATCTTTCCTCAATTAACAAATAGTCAAAGGATATGAACAGGAAGCTTTTGAAGAAATTGAAATCATCCACAATCATATCTAAAACTTCTCTAAATTCTTACTGATTAGAGAAATGCAAATTAAAGCATTTCTGAACTTCCACTTATTAAATTGGCTCATCTGAAAGAAAATGACAAACTTTGGAGAAAATATGGAAAATTAGAGAGAGTAATGTATTGTTGATGGAGTAATGAACTGATCTAACCATTCTAAAGAGCAATGTGGAGCTATATTCAAAAAAACTATAAAACCATAAGTATATGTATATGTATAGATATAGATACACATACACATATATATGTATTATTACTATATAAAAGAAAACATGTTTTGAAGTAAGAAAAACTCATCAAACTCATCTTCCTAAGTTTAAATCTGACCTCAAAGACTTATTTGTTGTGTAACTTTGAGGAAGGCACTTAACTCTCCCTGTTTTCCTCAGTTTCCTTATCTGTGAAATTACTTGAGGAAGGAAATAGAAAACTACTTCAATATCTTTGTGAAGAAAACTCTAAAAGGGGTAATGAAAAGTCAGACATAATTAAACAATCAGCAAAGTTGGAGAAAAAAATCTGGAAAGACTTACATGAACTGATGCAAAGTGAAGTAAGCAGAACCTCGCAAACTTTGAACACAGTAACTTCAGTACTATACAATGAGCAACTGTGAATAATTTTTCTCAACAATACAATGATCCAAGACAATTCCAAAGGACTTTGCTATTGATTTCCACAACAAGAATTCAAGACAATCTGAAAGCAGATTGAAGCATGCTTTTTTTTTTCTTTTTTAAATTTTCTTTCCTCAATTGACCAATATTGAAATATCTTTTCTATAACTCCACATGTCCTTGATTTTTTTTCAAAGAGAGGGAAGGGGAAAAAGTGAGAGAAAGAATTTGGAACTTAAATGAAAAAATAACTAACATCAAAATATTTTACCTACAATTGAATATGCACATACACATATTTATAAATTAATTTTAAGTTAGTTCCAGTGTAAGGGTCATAGGAGAAGGAACTGTACTTTATTATTCAATATGTGCTATAGACTTGTACCAACATTTCTAGAAGCAAGATTTCCTGGATTAAAAAAAAAACCAAAACATAACTTAAACCAGTCTTTAAATGAAATACAAACCACTAGTACATTCAGAAAGTTGTGTTAATACATCTCATCCCAACTACAATCACTTTCCTATTTAAAGTGCCATCTTCTTAATTTATTAAGGTCATTACTGTCTGTCAGTAAAAGATAATGTGCTTGAATTCTTTAAGTAAATGTGAATTGCAGAGCCTTACATTTCCTACCAGGGGACAAGATCAGTCAGTATTTCCTCAGAATGACAGTTGTCAGCAAAGTGTAAAGTCTTCTTAATATAACATTTACTTCCCCTTCACCAGGTGAACAAAGTAGGATGTTAATTAATAGATCTATTAAGAGTTGGTCCCTGTTTACTTTCATTAGACATTAGTGTCATTCTTTCTTGAGCAGCAACATATATATCTAGGTTGAAGTTCAAGGAAAAAGATTGACAGGACCTTCAGAAATACATGATACCCCAGAACCAAGTAAGGGAAACTTTAGCTTTTGACATCTACAGTTCTATTCTTGCTTATTTTGCAGGTATTCCATTGCATTCAAATTCTTGTGGTCCAGCATATTTTCAGGGGAGAAATACTGGTTTTGTGCTATTGAAAGAGTGTTCACACAGAGACATGTACATACATATACATAAAAATGTAATTAAAATTCCTATTGTATAGTGTTAAAGACAGTAGAGATTTTATGATTTTCATTTTAGGTGTGAAGTTTTGTGAAGCCATTGTACTGGTTTTAAAAGCTGAATATAAAAGCTGAATATAGAACAGCCTTATATTCACCCAGTGTTAATAAGGAATATTCTTTGTACTTTTAAAATTAGAATATTATCCTCTGTTTTCATTGGGACCTGATTTGTTTATGGCCTCAAAACATAGAGTTGTTCACTATTTGGCAGAATACATTATGGAATGCAAAATGAATAATTTTAATTATATTAAATTCAAAAATTTTTGTACAAACAAAACCAATTCAGACAAGATTAGAAAGAAAGCAGGAAATTGGGAAAAATAATCCAAAGGTTCTGATGAAGATTTCATTTCTAAAATACATAAAGAATTCTCTCAAATTCATAAGAATACAAGTCATTCTCCAATTGATAAATGGTCAAATGAAATGTAGATACCTTTCAGATGAAGAAATTAAAATAATTTCTAGTCATGAAAAAATGCTGTAAATCACCATTGAGCAAAGAAATGCAAACTAAGACAACTTTAAGATTCTACAACACACCTCTCAGATTGTCTAAGATGACAGAAAACAATAATGATCAATGTCGAAGAGGATGTGGGAAAACTGGAACACTAATATATTGTTGGCAAAGTTGTGAACTAATATAACAATTCTGGAGAGCAATATGGATCTATGCCCGAAGGGCTATCAAACTGTACATAATGTTTGATCCAGCAGTGTCTCTATGGGGCCTGTATCCCAAAGAGATCATAAAAAGGGAAAAAGACCCATATGTGCAAAAATCTTTGTAGCACCTCATTTTGTAAAGTCAAGGAACTGAAAACTGATTGGATCCCATCAGGCAGAGACTGACTGAATAAGTTATGGTGAATGAATGTTTAGAATAGTATTGTTCTATAAGAAATGATAAGTAGCATGATTTTAAAGAGGCTTGGGGAGATGTATATGGATTGATGCTGAATGAAGTAGAACCAGGAGAACATTGTACATAAGATTTTGCAAGGGTGAATGTTAAAAATTTTATATGCATGTGTTTTGAAAATGAAAAGTTTTAATAAAAAATAGAGGTGTTTTTGTTGTTTATCTTTTATATTCTTGAGTCAATCCATCAGCTCTTACTTTGTCTTAGAACTCCACAATTCTTTTCCTTAGTTTTATTTATATGTATGAACATACAAATAAGAAATGCCCCCCCAATGGTGGGACAATAATCATTGAAATTTTAATGTTTTGTAAAACAACAACATAGGCTTACATTTCATATCTTATGTGATTCTCAAAACATCCCTATAAAATGAAAACTATACATGTTGTTATTATTATCACTTGGCAAATGAGGAAGCAGTCTAAGAAAACATAAATGACTTGTCATATGGCTAGGGATTATTTGACTAGTGCTCTATCTAAACCTAAATCCTCCTGACTCTTGCCAAGACTCTTGCACTCTATATTGGCAAAATGTAAATCCTCTTCATTGCTAAAGGTGATAAGAGTTTATTATTTGATTTCCATCTATGTGATGCCAAACTATTCAGTATCAGAGTGTGAAAAATTCAGTCATTCTTCCATTTTATTTTTTAAGGAGGATACTTCTTTGGAAATATCTTGAGAACTTACAAATATATTTTATGTTCCATACTGATAGCTGGAACTGTCCAGCACTCCAGATCTTCTCTACTACCTCTAAAATATAAATCCTTTGTAATTTGAAAGGGTAAAAAAGATTATTTTTATGGCCTTTAGTCTTTATCTACATTATGTGCAAACAAAAAGATGAAAACTGAAGCATTCAATCACTCAGTCAATTTTAGAAAAACAACAAAACATCTATTTGGAATTATTTGAAACATTTTTCATTTTTCATACCAAATATGTGAAAATGTGTGGATAAACTGCCCACCTTTGGTATATCACCTCAGAAATAATGAGTTCCTTTGAGGGAAAGCATGGTATCTTTTAACCTACTTAGATGCAGTGAATAGTTAGCAAAGCATTCTGTGCTTTAACAAGCTCAGAAAAAAAAAAAAAGATAAAAGCAAATGAAGTCTCCAATAGATTTATATTGAAATCTCTACAAAAATGTGATTGTGTGTCACATGAAATGTACAGCATAAACTTCACAAAACCATCTAAGACAAACTTACTTGAATACTAAATACAGAGGCAATTATTGTTTTAATTGATCCACCAGGAGGCAGGAAGAACTTGGTTCAAATCTTGCTTATGTACTTACTAGCAGTGTAATGTTGGCTAAGTCACTTAACCTGAAGATACCTCAATATCTTGATGTGTATGTATATGTATGCATACATGTGAAATACATATTTTACATATGTATCATATATATATATGGAAATATTTAATGTGAATTTCAGATGTAATGACCTCTAAGACCCTTTCCTCTTTTAAGTCTGTAAACCTATTTTCTTATAGTTTGCATCATACACATTTCAAAGCATATTTGAACACAAAATTTGAATGTGAGTTAATAGATCAGATATAGTATGATCTCTTCTGAGTAAATAGCTTTTCCTTCCATATTGCTTCTCTTTATATTTTATTGCAATGATTTTGACATTCATCTGAAAGGGTCATGCTGCCTAATGGGTAGAAATAACACAGATTTGTTTTTAGCTCCATTTGAGACCTCTGCTGAGAACAGATGGCAAAGTGTGTATGGAAAAACAGAGGTTCTATTTTCAGCAAAACATTCCTAAAAGACCCTTTAGAGCTGTCTGGGGAGAACAGATTTAAATGACAAGTTCACTCAACTCCTCTATCCAGTTAGTCAATCATAACCAGCATGTTGACCTGCATAGAAGGAAGGAAAGAAAAAAGCAAATAGTAACAGGTTGCAGCAATGGCAAGAGTTCATCAACCAAGAGAAAGAAATTGGGAATGAACAAGGGAAGGCTCAGAAATAAAAGAATAGCCTGCACCTAATATAAAACTAGTTATATAAAAAGAAGCGCCAAAGAGAACTTGAATTAAAAGAAACATGAGGATTATAAGAATAAGTAACATATAAAGACCATTTTAATGTTTTGGTGAAATATTTTAGTTTCTATGTAAAAATGTTGGGATGCTTGCATTCAAACATTGCTTCTGATGATTATTGTCTGTGTGATCATAGGCAAATCATCGAATCTCTCTGGACATCAATCTTGTCATTTGTAAAATAAGATGTGTTAGACCTCTAGCTTCCTTTTTAGATTTAAATTTATCATCGGTAAAACAGCCCTGGAAGGCACAGACTTCAATTATTTTTGTCCTCATTTCCAAATTTAAAAAAAAAATTGAGAGGTTTGACAAGTTGCTCAGATCAACACAGACAGTAAATATCTTAAGGAAAGATTTGAATCTAGGTTTTCCCTAATCTGACTCTACATCAATTTTCATTCCATCCTTCCTCTCATAGTCTTCTAATAACTTAGATTATATTACAATTAGCCCAATATATTCTTCCTTTTTATTTCTTTACCTGTTGTCACAATTTTGAATTCTCTTTTGATTGTGCTAAGGCAAATCAAGAGAACACACTTCCTACATTATTCATATTTTTTCTATTCAACATATAATCATCAAATTTTAATTAACATTTTTCTGTAATGTTAGGACTCTTATTTAAAAAGAATATACTACAAAATTGTGAAATAAACTTATAAGCACAATAAAGGTTAGAACTATTCATTATCATCTGACTTTTTGAGTTACTCTGATCTCCCATTCATTCTTTTCTGTGGCTTTTTTGCTAAGCCCTTATGCTAATATTATCTCATGTCAAAAGTGTCTAGGTAAACTGCATAGAATTTTCATGTTCTGAGCTGTCATTAGCATAAGAAATCTGAGAAAATATGTGCATGACACTAGTATTGAAACTAACTTTCATCTTGCAGCATAGAATTTTAAAATATTATATAGAAAAAAATTATTAAAAGAATGGAAGCCATATAGAAATAATAGAATGACTAAGCTCTATATCAAAAATTTATGTGAATTCCCAGAATAACTTAAACTTGAAAGTATGAAGACTGAAAGAGTGAAGGTCCTTTCCCACAAATCCTCTCTCTACTAAACACACCTCTAAGGAGGAAGGAGAAGTTGAGTGGTATTTATTGCAGTTCTCCTTGCCCTTTTTGTCTTTCTAATTGCTACTCATAGCCCTACTCAAGTCCTGAGTTTCTCAATTTAGTTTTCAGTAAAGTCCTCTAATTTTAAAAAAATCATCTTTTTGGAGACATGTTCATTCTTTATTCAATGTCTACATCACTATTCCATTACCTTGGAGATTCCTGTTCTCTCCCTCTCTCCCTCTCCCCCTTCCCTTCCTCCTCCCCCTCCCCTCCTCTCTCTTTCAATATATACATATACACACATATATACACATATACACACATATATATGTATATATTTTTATTTATTTTACACTATGAATATACATATGTATATATTTATACATGTGAATATAAGTATATACATATAGAAATATATTGTATGTGTATAGATAGATAGGTAGATAGGTAGAAGATAGATGGATAGATAAATGGACAGATAGAAAAATAAATATTTCCTTCACACAAATAAGAAATGGAAATCACAAATATTTAGTCAATAGACAGTTGGATTTGGAGTCACAAAGGGCTACATTGAATGCATCATTTAATATAAACTACTTATAAAACCCTGAGAAAGAAAATAAAATCAACAAGTATTTATTTGCATATGCATATTTGTATATACATATGTAGGTTTGCATGTATATCATTTGTTCATATTGGGGGAAAGGCATATGAAGTTTAAAATGTTTTGAGTAAATAGTAAGTACTTATCACTGCTTTGGATAAAATTTATTAAAATCTAACCTCTCCAAGTCTGTTTCCTCATTGGTAAAAGGAGCAGCATAATACCTGTAACACAAAAGTCTCATGAAACTCATATTGGACAAAAATATGTAGTAAACTTTGCAATCTTTCCAAAAAGGGCCTGAGGAAGATGAAAGTAACAAAAAATTTCAATACTCACTATATTTCTTTTTCAAAACATTAGAAAAGTATAGGTGTGAGATCCCTATTAATTATTTGTTCAATATAATAAAAGGCAATGAAGTAGTTATACAAGTGTCTTAAAGACATAGTGTCCAGGAACAGAAAAAGGGGGTGAAGCTTGGATTCACTGGCATCTGGAAAACAGACTGTCTGGCAAGGATAAGAAAGGAATAAGCAACATTGCCAAATGGTTCAATTTTTCAGTGTCTGTACATCCAAGACAGCAGTAGATGAAAACCTGTTCCTTTCTTATTCTTATTTTGAAAATGGGAAACTATGTCTTGTCCTCCATTTGATAATGCTCAAAATTAATAGTCAGAAATAAGGGAAATCTGTGAAAACTACATTTTCATTTAAATAATTTTAGAGAGCAAATACATAACCAGAGCCAGCTGTATTGTCAAGTCCTAATCATTATTATGGACTTCTTTGATTAATTTGATTGCTTTAATTTAACTTTCTAATAAAATCTTATATAATATACAAATATAAAAGCCTAGTTAGGAAAAAAAAAGAGAGAGACAGATAGTGACAAAATAACAGAGGGGCAGAAATAGGGAAAGAAGGATTAAAATAGGGAGGATGGGAGAGTTTTTATGGCTTTCTTTTGTTTCCATCTAAATCTGTACTCCATATCAAAATTCTCAGTTTTAGAATATTTTCCACTGATTTCTTATGATTTCCTTGATTTCTTTGTGAAATGTGTCTTTTTTTTTTTTTAAGTTTCATTTAGACTTTCAGACATATTCCACATGAAATAGACATTATGGTAGTGAATTTTTATGTTTGCTTGTGTATGTGTTTGTGTGTGTGTGTGTGTGGTGGGGTTCTTTTGGAGGAGAGATTTACTTTTTTCATTCAAACAGGGAATTCCTAGTCTACAAATTCCTTTCTCCAATCCAGTTATAGATCAACAAGTCCTCTCGATAGAGAGTTGCCTGGGGTCATTTAGAGTTTTAATCAATTAATAGATTAACAAGTATTTTAAAATATTTCATGTGGTAGGCACAAGGAATACAGAACTCACAAACACAAATATTCCTTACTCTCATAAAGCTTACATTCTGTTAGGAAGACAGAATGCACATAAAGAAAAATGTATACAATTAATACAAAGTAACTTGGGAAAGAGTGCACAAAGTTGTCACGAGAGTGTCAGAATGGCACTAGATAATGGTACCATAATCTAAATCTTGAATTATTGATTTTAATATAATTGGCATGTGTCAGTGGTAGGATTTAAAACATTTTCCTGGATTCCACTATCCCATGCTCTCTTGATCCTATGGGAAGTTCACTTTTGGGGATAAAAAGTAGTGGAAAAGTGGCCCAATTGGACTCAAATTGGCAAAGAAATGATGTATTGGGAGATGATTTTACAATTAGATATTTCTTACCAATTCTACTATTTGTTTTCAGTCTCTTTTAAAAGCTTACCAATCACTAAGTAAATTGTTTTCTCTTTTCATTTAAAAAAAAGAACACTTCAACATATGTCACATTTAAATTATTCACTCAACATTACTCCATCAGTGTAGTGTCCTTAAGAAAAAGTGTGAGATTGGAGATATCGGGGATATCATTTAGGGAATAACTTTCCTACAACCTGACAAATTCAACATTGCTCATATATGTTCTACACCAGGGCCAGATGCTGGCTGATAAGGATGTTATGGCAAAATCAGACTGGAAGTGTCCTTTGACCTAAACTCGCATTGGCAATGCACATTTCCAGCACTGGGCTGAGGTGGTGGAGATAGAGTGTGAGGCGCTCCAACAGTCTGAGGGAAAGTGAACTGGCCCCCTATTTAACAAGTTTGAGGACCACTGTTCTACACATTTAAAATAATAAAGTAACCCCTCCAAAATTAAGACAAACAAAATGCTAAATGTTGATCTGACCACATGCTGATGATCAGATTATTCACATTTTGCTAGGTGACCAATTATGCAATAGATAAGTCAAGTGAAAGAAAATAGAACTCCCATTTCTAGGAGATATAATATAAAAAGTACATATATATATTAAAAAATACTCAACATTTTATTGATTGATTAAATGTTAAATAAAATGATGAAAAAGGATAATTCCATTCCATCCAGTAAACAAAGGAGAGAAAAAGGGAGATATCCAAGAAATTTAATGCAATTTTAGACTACATTAAGAAAGGTATAGTGTTGAGGCCTAGGGAAGTGATTGATGGTCTTGGTGTTTCTTTCCTAGCCAGACTACATCTGGTTGATATTCAGATCTGCATGCCACATTGTAGGAAGGATAATAAATAAACTGAAGTGAATGAAGAAGAGAGCAAATATAATAGCAATGGAGGTTGAACTCATGCCATTTAAGAATCAATTGAAGAAAGTGGAGATGCTTAGCCTAAAGAAGAGAAGATTCTGGGAGGTGATGATAGTTGTCTTCAAGTACATGAAAGACTCATGTGGGTGAGAGATAAACATTTTTTTTTGTTGCTGTTTTTGCTTTATGATCCTAGGAATTAGGAACAATGAATGGAAGTTGCCAAAGCAGATTTTTGCTTAATAAAATGAAAAAAAATCCTAAAAATTAGAGCTTTCCAGAAGTCAAATGGGCTGCCCCTGAAGATAATGGATTTTCAGTCACTGAATAAAAATTTGTTGTGTATGATATAAAATGGATCCTTCTAAAATTCTTTCCAGTTATCAACTTCTGTAAATGTAGAGAAGTTGGAGCTATCTGTTGCAGTTCCAGCCATACTACCCCTTGATGATCCAAGACAAGTTATTTCAGTTCTCTGTCCCTCTGTTCCTACTCTCTTAAATAAAAAGTTGGACTAGGGGAAGTAAAAGGTTCCTTAGAAGCAGGCCTGTTCTAGAGTCAGGTCAAAACTGATCCAAATTATTATAATTTAGCATAAATAATTATACCTTGAAAATAAAAATATCCTTTTAAAAAAAGGTTTAATTTATTGTGTTGTTGATTATCTATATTTAATAAAGAAATGGAGAAAATGTTAATAAGGCAGACTAAACTTAAAAGTCTGTTGCAAATACATTTTTTTCAGTTAAGTTGTTAGACATTTACAGCATACTTCTTCTACTTGCAGATTTAATATTCTATGATTTTCTACAAATAGGTTGCTGTGTAATGATGAATCAAAATATAGTATCTACAAAAGGAATTAACAAGGGGGAAAAACAACAATGAGAAAATCTGTTGGATCATTTTGGTGCCAACAATATTAATCAAATATATAAAATCAGAGAATTTCAGAACTGAACTAGCCTGTGGATATCAATTAACCTTCATCTTCACTTTTAAAGAAAAGAGTACATTGATGCCTAGTGATGAGATATCATTTAAATGAAATTACACAGCTAGTTAGTGGTCCAAGCCACTCTAGGACATAAATGTCTTTTTAACAATGTATATTTAAGCATTTTCAACTTTGTTTAAATGCTCAACATAAATACTGTACATGTAATTTCATTAGCTCATAACGCAGGGGAACTGTTTCACCTTATAAGCTGTAGTCCCTCATACATAATTTGCTCTATTTAATTTCAAAATATATATATTAATCTTGGACTCCATTAATATTATTATTAATGGCACCCAAGATTAAATACAATTTTTAAATAAACCTTTAACTTGCACAACTTATAAGATCTATTACAGGGACACCTTTTCTTATAGTTCTGCTGCTTCCCCCAACCTCATGAAAGTTCAGACTTTCTGGATCAGCACCTCCCTTCAATTTCTCCCTGCTCCTACTAACCTTAAATTGTACTAAAAATGAAAGGGGAGAGGAAGTTAATTGGGTGCTCACCATACAATCATTTAAGCAAAATAAAATCCAACCAAGCAGATGAAATCATGTAGAAGATGGCAGAGGAATAATCAAATAGCACATAGAGGGGGGGAAATCTATTCAAAATGCTTTTTTTAGGCCACTGAGTCTTATAATAAATTTCACTATATTTCAATTACCAGGAGACCTGCTTCTCATATCTGTCTGTGGAAGAACAGATTTAATAAGACCACATGTGGTATGTCCAGCTTAATGTAGTTTTTGGTTCAAAATGTTTTCTTTCTCTTTGTATGTTTTCCTGGCTTGTAATAATATTAACTGGAATGAACTGGAAAGCTGCATCAGAATTAAATCAGTGTCAGAGAAAAACAGCAAAAGAAAGACCTAATAACTATGAGAAAACAAGATTTTAAAAAGTAGTTAGTTTTGGAATAATATCTACCAGCATCCCTGTCACATAGGTTTGATTAGCACACAAGACTAATTTGTTTGTTTCTTTGTTTCTTTTTTTTTTTTTTTTTTAATGTGTTGGAATCATCCTCAAGATATAATTACTCCAGTGGTGATGAAGATCAAACCATTGACTAACTACTTTGTAGTCTAAGATCAAAATTACTGGGAGGAAAAGAGAAACTTCTTATTCAGACTTGAAACTGATGCACCTTTACAACAAAAGTAAAAGAGAAAACATGCCCAAATGAGTCAATGTTATATCTTTAGGGAACAGCCTTTACATGCAATGTCTAAGCAAACTTCATGATTTTTGATGGTCTGAGAGCTTCTCATTTCATTCATATGCCAAACTGAATAATCAGATTGACTTTAGTCAATTCTGGATAAAAATATTAATGAATCAAATATTTCTTGATGCCTATTCTTAAGAGAGTGTGTTATAGTAGATAAAGTGCTTGATTTAGAGTCTTGAGGTCTCCTTTCAAATTTTACATCTGGCACTGAGTGACCATGGACAAGTGAATGAACATCTCTCTTAGTTTGAAGCTATTATTTTTTAAAAATTCGATCTATGTTGTTTTAAAAAAAATATTTCATTTCCCCAAACCTATGCAAAGGTAATTTTCAACATTCACCTTTGGAAAACCTTGTGCTCCAAATTTTTCTCCCTCTCTACCTCCTCTTCCCCATCCCCAAGACAGCCAGTAATCCAATATATGTTGAACATGTGCAATTTTTCTAAACATTTCTACATTTATCATGCTGTACAAGAAAAATCAAAGATTAAAAGTGAAAAAACAACAACAAACAATAGCAAAAGGTTAAAATACAATGATTTCATTAACATTCAATCAGCATCTCTTGGTAGTTCTTTTCCATCATAAATCTATTGAAATTTCCTTGAATCAGCTTATTATTTGAAAAGATCCAAATTCATCACAGTGGATCATCACACAATATTGTTGCTGCTTTGTACAATGCTCTTTTGGTTCTGCTTCTTTATTTAGCTTTAGTTCATTTACGTTTTTCTGGCTTTTCTGAAATCAATGAGGCTGTTTTTTATGACTACAAATTAAAGACCAAGAGTTTCCATTGCATATTTTTTATGTTTAAAAGCTAAAAAGATAAGAATCTTTAAGATTCATAAAACTTAATAAGAAAGGCCAAAAATTGAAAGATCATATGATTGGAAACAGAAGAAATATCAAAAGACTTCTAATACAACTACTTCATTTTACAGAGGAGGAAAATGAGATTCAATGAAGTTAAGTGAATTTTCTAAATATGTAAATAATTAGAGATAGAATCAGAATTCAAGCTCAAGTCATTGTGGCCTCAACTTGATCATGTATAAACTGGACAAATTTCTTGACATCTGAACTCCAAGGTCCTTTTTAGCTCCAAATATATCCTGTTAAATCTCTAAACTCATAGTTTTTTTCACTGAATTTGCCTTCCAAAGTCAATGAGCATACATATAGGAAATAATGTTAGAATAACATGTGATCAAATACTGAATGTCATGGCACTGAAGAGCAGAGTGATTTAGGAAAGGAATGTGGAGTAAGTAAATAAATCTCAGAAGTAAAATTGGGTAGCATTTGAATCAGCAGAAGGTGGAATGGAAGATGTTAGAAAGGAAAGTACAAAAGGGCACAGCTAAGACAATGTATTTGGTATTTCTCTTTAATACCTTGAGGAGGGAAGAGTTAGTAGAAAAGAAAGCTAGTTAGATAAGATCTGGCTAGAGTTTATGAGGCCTTGAAAACCAGGCAGAAAGAAGAATTTAGATTTCTTGGGTTAAGAAACAAAGAGGAAACTGTAAAGCGTTTTGAGCATGAAAATAAAAACAGTTAAGAGGCTGTTGCAGAAATTGAGGCATGAAATGATGAGAACCTGGGGCAGAGCACATTAACAATGATTTACAAAGAATTGTGCTGATAACACATTCCTTTTGTAAGTTCTGTACTTTGAGCTAAAATCACTATACTTTGAAATCTCACCAGTAGAAGGCTTCTAAGTAAATCTATCATTTTATTTTATCCAAATGGAAATCTGCTAAGGAAATTAAGTTTGTGTACTGGTGGCTACAAACCAGTTAGAAAGGAGATTTGCAATTAAATGAACAGATTGAAACTTTTAAAGAAATCTACTTCTCTGGGTTAAACCAGATCCTCCCAGAGAATAAAACACTTCTTGGGAATGTCACACTCATCTGCAAAGAGGGTATATTAGTTCTTTCTGCTTATTAGGATAGTATTTGGGGAATTGAAATGGTAATATACCAATGGATATTTTATTGCATGGAAATTACTCACAGGGATTAGCTTAGATAGTAAATCAGATCTGTAGAAAAAATATTTTTACTATTGTAATACATTTTGGTGTGTATATGTTATTTTACTGAATATGATGGATGTTTTCTTATTTTATACTTGCTCTACTTTAAAAATTATAACTTTCCCATTGATAGAGCAGAGAAACAAGCACTGAAGCATGTATTCTTGGGTTGAATTGTACAAAAACATAAAACCCAAACAGTTGTATTTACATATAAACTTGTCATGCAGATGCTAGCAGATGTGTTTTGTCTTTTCAAAAAGTCTAAAATTATAAAACAATTCTGCAGAGAAGATAAAAATGAAACTTTTTGCCCTATTATGATTAAAGTATTTAATTTTTAAGTATCATCTTCTTTTCAAATGTAAGGGAGTAGCCCTTTAAAGCAGAAGTTCTTATCTTATGTCATGAACCTCTTTAACATTTTGGTGAAATCTATGAACCCCTCTCCAAGATTTCAGTTTTTAAATACATAAAATAAAATACATAGGATTATAAAAGATCATAAAATAAATTATTGAAATATAGTCATCAAAATTTACTTATGAAAACAAATGCATAGACTCCTAGTTAATAACCCCTGCTCCATAGGTTTACATGATTTCAACACAATTTTAATCCATATATTTTATATAAATTGCATTAAAATAATTATTTAAAAATTCTTTGAAATAGCTAACAATTCATGTATAGATTTTTTCACACATTTTTAAAAATTCTAAATTAGTTGAAATTATACAAGTGTAACTGATTTAAAATAGAATTGTATGAGATAGTAGAATCAGAAATCTCTTCTCCAATCCTAGCCATTCATATACAAGTTTGATAACTTTAGTTGTCAGTAAATCTCCCTATATTTAAACAACTTCCAGAGAATTATTTATTAAGCCACAGAGAATTTATGAACTGTGTATCCTTCCAAATAGGAGTAAGTTTGTAGCTAAAATTCCCCTGATTTGGGGATGTTCATATATAAAAATATTGTTAAAATTTTCTTGGGAGTTTCTAATTATTCATATAATATGTTACATTCTTTTTTTAATACTATTTAGAAGCATGAAGCACATGTATTTTTAAGGTATTTTTTAAATAACCTTTAGAATGAGAGAAGACTTTGGCATAATACAATGATGGATTTGACTTAAGAGGGACCTGGCTTTATAGTCTGTCTTTACCTCTTACCTCTATGACTTTGGACATGGCATTTAACATTTTCTAGTCTCCATTTCATAAATTGAGGAATTTGAACTAGATAATCCAAGAAATTTATTCCAGTTCTAACATCTATGATACAATTAGATCAGACCCTGGGTCAGTACAAAACTAAAATTTACATTATTGTCAGGTCACTTTAATTGAAATCACTAAAGCCAGTTCAGGAAATAATTATTTAGCCAGAAGGACTGCTTCCTTAGATGATAGCATTAGCTAATAGCTTGGCATATACATTTTACCTTTCTTTTGCGTGTCTAGATTCAGTTTGAGAATTACAGAATAATGGAAGATGAAATCAGATAGTGTCCCTGTCCATTGTCAATTAAAAACTCAATCACATTTCTTTGTAAACAGAAGCTCTGTTCATAGGAAGTGACTGTGGTGAATGATATTGTATTGACAAATTCCCTTGATAGAAGGGTAACTGCACATGTAACCCTGGACATATAATCTTTCCTCAATGATCCTGGCAAACTTTAGAAGTGAATTATTGAATCTCTGATGTCAAGGGACATCAAAGAAAACCACTTTAATGAGTTTCCCCCCCAATTTTTTTTCAACTCTCCTAGACTGGAATTGGTGAGGGAATTTTTTAAAAAATCGTACTTACTAACTAATCCATTCTTCATTAAATTTTAAACAACTATTGGACTATAGAAGTGCTATTGATTTGATTCCATAATACATTAAAAAAATTGTTTCCCTTGCCCTGTTTCCTGTATTTGCTTTAAAAAGTGAGATTGTAGAAAGTAAAGCATTCTATCTTTAATAGAATGGATAGAGCTGAGTCAACATTTATCCAGGACACTTTAGTTGAAGCACAGTGTGACAGAAAGAATATACAAAATCCTGATTCACTGAGCTTCTTGCAATGTAATTGTAAGGGACTGATGAACTTCTCAGACTAGCCAGATAAATCACAGCTTTCAGAAGATATGAAGACAATCAAACGCCTATTCAATGAATGCAGTGCTACTAATATTTGTAATGATCTATATTTTCCATGTGCAAATAGGAATTTATTTGTCCTAAGTGCTGAGGGGAGAAAGAAACTTTGACAGCATTTTCTTTCACTCCTATCCCAATTTTGATGGTCCATGTGGAGAGAAATACAAAGAAAAATAATCATCCAGTTCCACTCCCAAGAAAATGTTCTCCTACACAATCTATGTAAGAATGGAAAGGCTGAAAAGCTCTGCACATTTGCAGAGCTGGGGGGAAGAGGAGAGATCACTGAATCACTGAAATCACTTGTGTGATTTCAGAGGATTTCACTTTATGTAGACTAAAGAAAGGAAGAAAAGAAGGAAGGAACAAGGGAAAGAAGAAAGGAAATACAGGAAGAAGGAAGACAAGAAGGAAGGAAGAAAAACTTACAAACACTTGTTTTTTAAATAGTATTTCATTTGATACCATCACATCATTCTAAGAGCATTATACTTGACTCCAAATCAATAAGGGATAAAAGTTCTAATCCCACCTTTACACTTAATTTTCTTTTAAAGAAAAGAAAAGAAAAGAAAAAAAAAAACATAGAAATTGTGTCAGGAGACATTTGATGAAAGAGAAATGTAAGAAAGTAAAAAGCTAATTTTCATTCTCAGTCTCTTTTTCAAAAGAGAAACAAATAAAGCTCTATATTGAATCTAAGTTTACTTGTTGGGAAGAATGAAACATAATACAATTATTTTATCAATGCAATTGTGGGAACAGGAAGAAGTCTTAAGACATTAATTGCCTAATCCATTTAGAAGACACATATTTAAACTATTTCAAATATTCACAACTCTAAACTTTCAAAAACATACTGAAAATATTGCAGTGAAGAAAATCCTCAGTGCAAGAAATCTATCAAAGGAAAAAACATATATACTCATTTATATATATATATATATATATATATATATATATATATATATATATATATATACATATATATATATATATATATATATATATATATATATATATATATATACACATATATATATATTTGCGTATGTGTACATACATATACATAAACACATATAGACATTTATACATTATGCATTCTTTCCTTTGATATAAATAGACACACATTTGTATATATTTATATGCAGAGAAAGTTTAAATTCCTTTAAATTTTCCATTTGTAATTAAATGTAAGCATGAATATTAAATTAGACCTTGTCTTTCTTTGAAAAGATTGTGAGAAAGGACAAGCTGGTAAAGACAATGTGGATTAATTATCCTTGTACCATGTTTGAAAAAGGTTGAGTAAGCACAAGCACTTGGACAAATTAAGAGGCAATGGGACATAGTGGAGAGAGAATTGGCCTGGGTCAGGAAAATCTGAATTCAAATCCTACCTCTGACACATACTAGATGTATGACCCTTGACAAGTAACTTATCCTCTAAAAATTAATTACGGAACCTTTAGTAATCTGTATTAGTAGAAGGGTTTTCCTCATAAGGAGATACTCCCTTATGAGGAATATCTCCCTCTGAAAATCACAACAACTCTGGGAAGTAGGAGCTATTATTATTCCCATTTTACAAAAGTAAGACACAAGTGATTAAGAAATATGAATTAAAGGGACACTCAAGATACAAAAGCAAATTCTACAACCATTAGGCAAACTGTAACCAAAAGCATAGCTTGAAGTATATAATTCTTGAAAAAATTAAGAATATCTTTTGAAAATAATCTTATGCATAAAACAATAGTTGTAAAAGAAAAAGAAAAGAAAAAGTAGAAAATAAAGTAAGCTCTAAAAGATTTTTAAAAATGAGAATTTAATAGTTTAGCATAAAAGATGCAAAGTCTTATCCTAAAATCAAGTTATCTGAAAATTAGAGAATTTTATAAAGGAAGGTATTCATCCTGTGAGAAAAGAAGAAATGTAATGTTCTTAGTTCATTTTTTGGAGGTCTGTGGAGCAGCCTTCGTTTTCAGTTGAGTAATCACCACAAGAATAGCCAGGAGTTAAAGTCCAAAAGTCTTCATTGTGTCCTTTGCCTGGTGCTCAGGTAGCTTTCTGGTGGCCTTCAGAGGGGACTTGGTTTCAGTGGAGAAAATGCAGGAGGACAGGCCAGTCACCAGGAGCCTGACTGAAGATGAAATGAATCAAGTCCAGTCCTTGCTGGCTGTTATATACTCCATTATCATAGGTGTGAATCTTGTGGAAATATATTAAGTACTAAGTACATGTACTGAACTAGGGAACTATTAAGCACCATACTAAATTAGATAAGATTGTCTTTATCAATTCCACTGTAGCATTGACCTCTACATAATCTTTTGCTCCAAATTTTATCCTTTCCCCCACTCCCTAGTCCAATACATGTTAAATATGTTGAAATACATGATTGACATATTTAATATATATGGGAATGCCTGCCATCTAAGGGAGGGGGCGGAGGGAAAGAGGGGAAAATTCGAAACAGAAGGGAGTGTAAGGGATAATGTTGTAAAAAAAAAAAATCATCCATGCATACATACTGTCAAAAAAAATGTCACAACTATAAAATCAACAAAAAAAGAAATACATGTTTGATCCAATATATGTATACATGTTGCACAAGAAAAATCTGATCAAGCAGTGGAACAGTGGACAAAAAAGGGTACATCTATAGCAATGTAATCTTTGACAAACCCAAAGATACCAACATTAGGGACAAAAATTCATTATTCGGAAGAAACTGTTGGGAAAACTGGAAATTAGTATGGCAGAAATTAGATATGGATCCACACTTAACACCATATACCAAGATAAGATCAAAATGAGTCCATGATTTAGGCATAAAGAGTGAGATCATAAATAGATTAGAGGAACAGAGAATAGTCTACCTCTCAGACCTGTGGAGGAGGAAGGAATTTATGACCAGGGGAGAACTAGAGATCATTATTGATCACAAAATCGAAAATTTTGGTTACATCAAACTAAAAAGTTTCTGTACAAACAATACTAATGCAAACAAGATTAGAAGGGAAGTAACAAATTGGGAAAATACTTTTAAAAGGAAAGGTTCTGACAAAGGTCTCATTTCCAAAATATATAGAGAACTGACCCTGATTTATAGGAAACCAAACCATTCTCCAATTGATAAATGGTCAAGGGATATGAACAGACAATTCTCAGATGATGAAATTGAAACTATATCCACTCATATGAAAGTGTTCCAAATCACTACTGACCAGAGAAATGCAAATTAAGACAACTCTGAGATACCACTATACACCTGTCAGATTGGCTAAGATGACAGGAACAAATAATGATGAATGTTGGAGGGGGTGTGGGAAAACTGGGACACTGATACATTGTTGGTGGAGTTGTGAAAGAATCCAGCCATTCTGGAGAGCAATCTGGAATTATGCCCAAAAAGTTGTCAAACTGTGCATACCCTTTGACCCAGCAGTACTACTACTGGGCTTATATCCCAAAGAAATACTAAAGAGTGGAAAGGGACCTGTATATGCCAAAATGTTTGTGGCAGCTCTTTTTGTTGTAGCTAGAAACTGGAAGTTGAATGGATGTCCATCAGTTGGAGAATGGTTGGGTAAATTGTGGTATATGAAGGTTATGGAATATTATTGCTCTGTAAGAAATGACCAGCAGGAGGAATGCAGAGAGGCTTGGAGAGACTTACATCAAGTGTTGCTGAGTGAAATGAGCAGAACCAGAAGATCACTATACACTTCAACAACAATACTGTATGAGGATGTATTCTGATGGAAGTGGAAATCTTCAACATAAAGAAGATCCAACTCACTTCCAGTTGATCAATGATGGACAGAAATAACTATACCCAGAGAAGGAACACTGGGAAGCGAATGTAAATTGTTAGCACTACTGTCTATCTACCCAGGTTACTTATACCTTTGGAAGCTAATAATTAATGTGCAACAAGAAAATGGTATTTACACACATATATTGTATCTAGGTTATATTGTAACACATGTAAAATGTATGGGATTACCTGCCATCGGGGAGGGAGTGGAGGGAGGGAGGGGATAATTTGGAAAAATGAATAAAATAAATAAATAAATAAATAAAAGAAAAGAAAAGAAAAAGAAAAAAAAAGAAAAATCTGATCAAGAAGAAAGGAAAAGGAAAAACTGAGAAAGAAAACAAAATGCAAGAAAATAACAGAGAATGAGAATGCTGTGCTCACTTCCCATGGCTCTCTCTGTGAGTGTAGATTGAATTACCATTTTTTAAAGTTAAAGTTAAAAGAAGTTAAAAAGTTAAAACTTTAAAAAAAAGAAGAAAAATATCGGCCATCTATATATCTAATGTAGGTAGGAAAAATGGGACACTGATGCATTGCTGGTGGAGTTGTGAATGAATCCACCCATTCTGGAGTGCAATTTGGAACTATGCTCAAAAACTTATCAAACTGTAAATACACTTTGATCCAGCAGTGCTACTTACTACTGGGCTTATATCCCAAAGAGATCTTAAAGAAGGGAAAGGGACCTATCTGTGCAAAAATGTTTGTGGCAGCCCTTTTTGTAGTGGCTAGAAACTGGAAACTGAGTGGATGCCCATCAGTGGGGGAATGGCTGAATAAATTGTGGTATATGAATATTATGGAATATTATTGTTCTGTAAGAAATGACCAACAGGACGATTTCAGAGAGAACTGGAGAGACTTTCATGAATTGATGCTGAGTGAAATGAGAAGGACTAAGAGATCATTATAACTTCAACAACAATACTATATGATGATAAATTCTGATGGATATGGCTCTCTTCAACAAGGAGATGATTCAAACCAGTTCCAATTGTCCAGTAATGAAGAAAGTCATCTATACCCATATATTAACTATGGTAAATGAATGTGGACCACAATATAGCATTTTCATTCTTTCTGTTATTGTTTGCTTGCATTTTTGTTTTCCTTCTCAGGTTTTTTTTTCTTTCTAGATCCAATTTTTCTTGTGCAGCAAAATAACTATATACATGTGTATACATATATTGGATTTAATATGTACTTTAACATCTTTAGCATGTATTGGACCATCTGCCATCTAGGGGAGAGGGTAAGGGGGAAGGAGGGGAAAATTTGAAACAGAAAGTTTTTCAAGGGTCAATGTTGAAAAATCACCCATGCATATGTTTTGTAAATAAATAGCTATAATAATAATAAGCTTATTGATAGATTGGATTTTTTCCTCTAAATATTACTTTTTCATATCTTTGATCATTTATCAGTTAAGGAATGACCTTTTTTCTTACAAATTTGAATTGATCCTCTGCATAGTTTGAAGTGAGACTTTCATTAGCAAAATGTGTTGCATTTTTTCTGTTCTGTTTTAATTTCAGTTGTCTTGGTTTTATTCATGCAAAAAAAAAAAAAACAACTCATGAAATCAAAATTGTTCATTTTATCTAACATGATCATCTGTACCCTTTTCTGGCCATTAGCTATTCTCTTATCCATAGATGTGAAAGGTAATTTATTTCTTACTCTCCTTATGTGCTTACTGTTTACCACATTAAATATAAGTCAATAATATAGCTCATATTAGCATTTAGTGAATTATTGACCTCTATATATTTTTTTCTGAAAATGAACCCTTAAATAGTTCTTAGTAATCCTATCCTGTTGCCTATTCAGAGACCTATAGGCTAAATCAGTGATCTTGGATACTCTGGATGGCCACATGTTCATGATTTAGGTCTGGCACTAAATCTACAATCTTTTCTATGGATTATTTTTTTTGATTTGGGGCTAAAAATCTATCACAATAGTAGGTCATTAAATTTTCAAATCACTTATTAGGTCTGGTAGTCTTTCTGAAATCTTTGTTAAAGAAGTTGGTGTGGGACAGCTAGATGGCTCAGTGGAAAGAGCACCAATCCTGAAGTGAGGAGGACCTGAATTGAAATCCAACCTCAGACAATTTAACCCTTCTTAGCTATGTGACCCCAAACAAGTCACTTAATCCCAACTGCCTCAGCAAAAAGAAAGAAATAAAGTTAATGTTTGGGGTAGGGAAAGTACTGTAGTCTACTCTTCTGACATCTTAACTAGTACTGGCACCATAATTCAAGATTTTTTAAAAAATCAACAATGTTTGATTTCATTCATGAATTCCAATATAAAGAAAAAAATCAGTTGTAGTTAAAAGGAATATGATTAATTTTATAATTTTATTTTGCAAATTTTCAGCCAATTAAAGATCAATTTAATAATCAGAATTACTTTTAAGCTACAATACATCATATGAAATAATGGAGTAATCTTTTCAAAAAACAAAGGGGCTCAAATTAAAACCCAAAATAACTCACCCATCCAAGCCTAACATAATAATGAATGAAAAAAGACTCTCAACAAAAAAGAAGCTTTTGTGTCAAACAGCCAAAATAAAGATTAAAACAAAACAATAAATTGTGTTACCAAGACATGTTACTCATAAACATTTCAAATAATAGCAACACAAGAAATATTAGTAAGTGGATTTATTAAGAAAAAATAAATGCAATGAAGTCAATTATTCCAAGCTTTTTTAATGTTATTAGATATAAATTAAAATATAAAGATATAAGATTAAAAAAATAACACCAGGAAAAAAACATCAAGATCTAAAAATAGATAGACATTTGAGGGAATCTAACAGGACCAGAGAAAGGGAAGAAGGGAAAAGCAGAATTAATAGTGTGAAGATTAACTTCCTAACAGTGAATCTATATGTGTGTGTACACATATGTCTATGTATGCTTATATGTATGTATGCATACATGTGTATATATATATATATGTGTGTGTGTGTGTTTGTGTGTTTTTATTATGTGTATGTGTGCTTATGCACAGTAACTCAGTGGTAAGTTTCTTGAAAGGTGAGAGTAGAGGAAAGCAATGGTGGTGATCTGGAAAGGGATCTTAATTGAGTCAAGAGGCAAACATAAAAAAGGATAATAACTTTCATAATTCGTCAATAAGAATGGGGGTTCCGGATAATTAATCTACTTTTTGTCTTTTCAATGGATTGAAGAGAGGCAAGATGAGAGAATTTATAACTCAAAGGTTTTTTTAATAATGTAAATGTATGTATGTATACATACATATATACACAATAGAAAATGTTTAATGAAATAAAATATTTTATTTAAAATTTTTAAATAAAGTTTTGTTGAAATGGATTTGAATCTGTCAGGATAAATAGGTTCTACTTTGCTAATAATTAGCTCAAGTGAACTTGAGCAAGGAACTTTCATCCCCTGAGCCTCAATTTTCTCAATTAAAAAAATATATATATGTATATGTATATATATACATATACATATATATATACACACACACACACATATATATATATATACATATATAATAGTATCTCTAAAATCCCTTTTAGTCTATTATTATTTTAATTATGTTATAGAAATATTATAAATTATTTGCTTTTTTTTCTTTACTATGGTAAGTAGTAAAATATGAAAATTTCTCTACCATGTCCCCTTTTTACCATAACGCTTTTAACTTCATATACAAAAATAATGGTTATTAACTAAATGGATCTGAAGCAATTTCAGAAGTGTTTTTCAGTTGAGTTGTGAAAAGTCTAAAACCCAAAAACATCTCAAGAAAGATTTTTTAGTAAGTAACTTGTAACCTGACGCTTATTTCCTAAAATCCCACACTAACTTTGAATCATCAGGAAAATCCTTTTGTATAATAGAAGTACTAGAATTAGTATCATAGAATCATAGGATTCTGAATAAGAGCTGAAACGTGCCTTGAAGGTCATCTAGTATGGACTACATGCAATGAATGTCTGGTCTTTTACAACTTTAATCCATGTATTATCTATGTGAGAAAACCAAAGGATATGTACACGTTCACAGCAGTAGGAAGTAGAGAAGCCAGGATTTAAGCCCTGGCTCTCTTCTGTACTGTAAGGGAATTGCAGTTCTGTCACTAAACAGCTGTGCTAGCTGGTCTAACTGGTAAAAGCTGGCTGAGAATATGATTAAGAGCACTGATTTGATCTTGATTTACTTGTCAATTTACTTGAGATATGGTGGAAGGGAGATATTGAGAGAATATGCTTCTCTGTATAAATTTTTGAGTTTCTAAAACTAGATGATTCTCTGATATTCCCTAACCTTTCTCTTACTGCTTGGAGTTCAATTTAAAACTTTGAGTTTTCATACAGTTTTCCTTTGCTGTGCAAACTTACCAGCTGATTTGCTGAAACTTCCCATGTCTTGATTTTCCCTGACAGCATACTCTAAGAACCTCCTTGGTATAAAGACAGAATTGCTAAGGTGACCTTGAAGCTACATGACTGGATAGCTCTTTGCTACCCTGAATCTGTAAAGAAGGTCTATAGTCACTCAGATGTTGAAGGAGAAAAGTCTCAATTCCCCCCAAGGTAAAGGAAAAATGCTTCCTTCCTTCTTGCCTTGAAGTGAGGAGATACATCCAGTTATGATCTGGATAGCCAGAAAGGAGAAATGACCTACAAAGAAGCATGATTCCTTCCTCCCTTCCTCCCCAGAAACTCCCTATCAGCAGAGTAATCACTAATACTCTCTGGTCTGCTTGATTGTCTTTTACTCTGAGCCTGATACCCAGAGACCTCCTTTCTTGTCCAATACAGTGATAAGCAATTAAGCTGGGACAATGAGCTACTGACAAGAGCAAAGACTCACTCCTCTGACCATACCACCACAAGATTATAAAGGACAGGCACTCTCATGATACCTCCCATCCTTCCTGAAGGAAGAGTCAGGTAACTTAGTCCTGTGCTCCAGTGACAGGTATTCTGCAACCTCACCTCCTATTTCATGAACTTTTGTTCTGAACAGGGATCACTCAGTGAGGCAGCTGCCCCATATCCTAACAAATAGAGTATTCTTTTATATTCTATAAAAGACCCAGGTGAAAGAATTTGTCTAGGGAGCTTAAGGTTTAATAAGAATGTTATTCCCATTTTGCTATATCCATAAATTCCTAACAAAGACTAGAAATAGGACTTAATATATTGAAGAGCATGGCACTGGAATTCAGGACAATAATTGTTCCATTGCCAAAAGCTACATTCATGTTCATTTACCTTGCAAGTATGTGCTGTAAAAGACAAACGGGGGCCAGTAACAAGTTCTTCAATTGAGGCAACTTAATATTTTGTACTAAAAATCAATATCAAAACATTTATCTCCAATATAGTCAAAAGTATTGTATTCTTAGATCAGAGTTGTCAATATTTAAGTCATTCATTTTTGAAAGTTGAAATGGATATTTTCTAGCCAGAGTCTTCCTAAATTAAAAGTGAAGGGAGTGGCTGAGGTGGGCTGGGAAACATATAGATCAGAGTTATAACTAATAACAGACAAATAATTAAAATGTACCTTAAGCAAATTGCAGAAAATATGCTCTTAAAACTGCTTTTAAAATGCATATTCAGTTGTGTATGAGAGGAAATTCCAGAAAGTCCATATTGCAGAAAGAGAAAACTTGGTATATTTGGTTTATCATGACAATTCTGATTTCAACTAATAATTGCTCATCTGATCCTAAACTGCCATTAATAATCCTCATTAACTAATAATACATTTAAAATCTTTAATGTTTCACCACATTTTTCTCCACACATTTTTTTTTTCTCATATCATAGGAAAAGAAGCCAGGGTCAATAAATCTGCTTATTCTGGATTTTTGGGAATTATTTTGATCTGTTTAGGTCTGAATAACCAAAACTAGATTATTATCCTGGATGAGTCAGGCATTTTGTGTGTGTGTGTGTGTGTGTGTGTGTGTGTGTGTGTGTGTGTGTGTGTGTGTGGCTGGAAATGGGGGGGGGGCAGTGATGGGGAGAGAACTCTTCATTATTCCTGGATTCTGTCTACTTTTTTGAGAGAAAAAAAAAATCTCCCTCACCTGAACACAATTGTTAATGTTATGGCATTTAAATGCCTTTTATCGGACTTAGATTTGGTGGCAACTTATTTTGCTTTCTTTACATCTATCACTGATCATTGAGTCCCTGAGAAGGTAAGCCCCAGATAAACCTTCCCCATTTTACTAATTCCTATACCCCTTCCCTGCCTGCCCCATGTGAGGATACACGCTAAAGTTAATTGTTAATGTTACCTGTTCTTTCAATTCTTCCTTGATGGTCAGAGGGCTTCGCTGAAAGGAGACACATTTGTGCTGAAAACCCTTGCTATATTTCTGATTACAGGCCATCAATCAATAAAAGAGATCCCTGGTGTTGGCTACAGAGCCACTGGCTGAAGTAAAGTGGAGTGGGGGATGGGCATAGACTGTTTTTACTAATCATCATTATTCTATAAAAATGTCAACCTCTCCCCTACTCCAATCCCATATGTACTTTATCACAATCTTCTGCCTTTCATCAAATGAGGCCTATGATCAGTTGTCCTTTTGCCCTACAGCGAATCAACAGGGGTCAGGGATAAGTTGTAATGGGGGCAGGAAGACAGGGAGAAATCTGCAATGGATCTTTTCACCTTCTACCCTTCTGAATTGGCACTCAGACTGAGAGAATGCATTTTTCAAAGAAATATTTTTTGGTAAGAACAGAAATGTGAGAGAAGTCCTTCTTTCACCCATTAAAAAAATTATCCCACTAGTCCCATGTTTCCCACCAACCTCAAATATATAAACTCTTTGGGAATGGCCATGCTCTTGCTGAAAGCAGGCCGAAGGCCAGAGGAGACACTTCCTTTTAAGGTCTACGATGAAACTTAGGAATTCAGCTTGAAACAATCTTGAAAAATCTCATAAGGTCAGACAGAGCTCTGCTTTTAAAATACTCTTAGGACATTTTAAAAACCATATTCTGAAACAAGATGTAGCGAAGGAATTTTGGAGTCAGCTTCTGCACTTTCTCTAAAACTCAGAAAGGCCTTACCCATCTTCCCAGTCACTCTCTCATTCCTGTATCCCTGAGTTTTGGAAACTACTAGTATTTGGTAAAGGAGCATATATGCATTTTACACTGGGGTTTCCAATTACAATAAGTATCCAGGGAAATTAAAACATACATACACACATATCTACAAGTAGACACACACACACACCCCAATCCCATTCTTTAATTAAATTCTACTGAGCAAACATTTACTGAGAGCCCACTACAAAATATAGATAAAACAGTCCCTGTCATAGTGGAATTTTATACTTGTAGAAAAATAAAACACATAATTAAGTAATTTGATAATTAGTCAATAAGCATCTATTAAACACTTAGTATATCCTATGCTTTGGAAAATAAAGAAAAGAGAAAGCATAAATTCGATCTTCAGGAATTTATGTCCTAATAGATACATTAAATTTTTTTAAAAAGTGTGAGAGACAAAGTTTTGCATACTAATGGATTAAGGAAAGGGTCAAACAAGAAGTGCCATTTGATTCCCACTTTAAAAGATGAGTAGGAAATGAAGAAAAATGAAGGAAATATATCAAGGATGAACAACCCTATCAGCTAAAACATGGAAGCAGTAAAGAAAATAAGTATTAAGGATAGAATTGTTCATTTTGGCTATAACACAGAAGTCTTGGATGAGAGAAAAATGAAACAAAGATGGAGAGGTAGCATGGATCTAAATTATGAAGGGTCTTAAATCTCAACCAAAGGAATTTGAATTTTGTCTCTAAGCAATAGGAAGCTATTGAGGATTTATATGTAGAGTCATAACTTGCATCTAGCAAAAGAACAATTATTATGACAGCAGTTTGAAAGGTGATTGGAAGTCATAGAGAGTGAAAATAGAATATATTAATAATTTTGTTTGTTTTGTGTGTGTATTGTTTTGTTTTATTTTCCCCCATAGTACAGACAAGTGAAATAAAAGTAGGAATAGGGCTAGAAATAATATTTCATCCAATAGGGAATTCATAGGTGAGAAAATGCCCTCTACCAATGCTGGTAACATCTCTACATCTCAAAATCTTTGAGTTACCTAGGATATAGATAGGCTAACTGACTTGCCCAGGGCCTTAACTATAAAGGACAGTTTTGGCATTTCATTGTTTATGGGCACTTGGCTCTATGTATCTCTGAATTTACTGAGAACCAATTTAGACTCAACAACTGCTTTTATAACATTTCCCACTTAATCTCTGGATACTGAATTAATCATACATGGAAGGGTAAGAGGGGGGAGAAACTGATTTTATTAAAGTAACAATATCAATCTGCATTTACCTTGAAACTATGAAATTAAAGATATATGTATATGTAAAATATAACTATATAAAATGTCTTTTGCATATGCACTGTTCTAAAGAAAGACCTATTTTTTTCCAAGTCAGATTTTTTTTGTTTGTTTGTTTCTAAAACAACATTTTTTCACTTGAGTGGGGAATTAACAATGTGGAAATAACTTACTGAAGATTGCTCTCTACATAATCTTAGAGATTTACTTGAGGGCCACTGAGAAGCAAGTGACTTGTCCACTGTTACAAATTTAATATTTCTCAGAGGCAAGACTAGAATATGTTTTCCAGTGTTCAAGGGTAGCATTTGACTTTCTAACTCCTATGCCATTTTATCGACTGAGTAATGCAATCACACATTATTAATTTAATCCACATTGCTCCAAAATTTAGTTCATTGAGACTGGAAATTATTAAGCAGAATTATAGATTAAGAGAAGAAAAATGATATCTATGTTCTTACTTTGGGGGTCAAGAACTTTGGACATGTCCTAGGTACTACTAAGCTTCAGAGAATCATAGAATTAGAGCTAGAGGTAATACCATAAGTTGTCATGTCTTCATCTTATAAATGAACGAACTGAGTAGTTTCCCAAGGAAATACAATTAATAAGGAATAGAAGTATGATTCTAACCCAGGCCTAAGGCTTGGACTTTATCAGCAAAGATCATTTACC
The DNA here is from genome assembly GCF_048593235.1 of Sminthopsis crassicaudata. Taxonomy (NCBI): domain Eukaryota; kingdom Metazoa; phylum Chordata; class Mammalia; order Dasyuromorphia; family Dasyuridae; genus Sminthopsis; species Sminthopsis crassicaudata. The sequence goes on along the minus strand of NC_133618.1, from coordinate 300,923,489 downwards.
ATTTCAGTTGTCTAATTCTGATTGCTAATGTGAACCAAGAGATTTACTTGAAAAAGGGTTACTTAATTGCGTCCTCCTAAGCAATTCATTTCTATAATCAAGATCCACAAATGTACTTTACCCTCAATAAAAGGAATAAATCCTGTGTGTGGCCTGGATTGTACAGATTTCTTGCCTAGAGGACCCCAATGGGCTATCACACTGACTATTAAAATATCAATAGGCTACAGATAGTTTCATGCTATTTTTTAATATATTAGCCAACTCTTGTTAAACTCTGTCAATGTCTTTTCCCAGACACATACTCTCCAGGGAAAAGCTGATGTTCTTTCTTCTCATTATTCAAGAAAACTTTTTTGGTTACTTACCTCAAGGAATTGAAGTGACCTACGTTTAATATGAGTTACATATCTCTGGAGAAATATCCTAGCACCTCCTAGCCTTGCGTTTGAAGTGAGCTTCTGATTTAGGAACCTTTATTTGTATCTTTCAAATCCTCTTGGGTTATATTAATTGGACACTTCAAAAATGCATGCATATACTATTTTTTGTAGCACTTATGAGATTCAAACTAGTACCTAAGGGGTTTACTGACAAATTTAATTCTTTACTCAGAAGCTTTCTTTCTTCATGTCTGTCCTTTTTTATTTTTGTTTTTCAATTGGAGAATAAAATGAATTAACTTTAAATGGGATTAATCTGCTGACAACAGTGTGAATGCTGGCATTCCAAAATGGTGTTTTATCCCAGACTTCTGAGATAATTCTTTAGACTCTCAGTGTCTGATTGTCTGTAAGGTCAGAGTTACTAGTAGGTGAAGCATGTAAATAACTCATGTGTCATGATTTCAAGGGAGCTAAATATAACCCTCTGCCCTCCCAAATATCTGACCTTGATGCTTGAAATTCTTTTAATATCAGAGTAATCATTTCATTACATTAATAGAGAAAAGGCTTAAAATTCAAATACCTTTTACCTCACCAGATGGGACACATTGACTTAAATTCATACTGAGTCTTGAATGATTAGTAGTAGGTTTTTGAACACAAAGTTTCAGTTGAAGGGAAGCCAGAAGGATTTAAAAGAGGGTTAAAATTGAAAATAGGTTTAGAAATTGTGCCTTGGGAAAAATGCTATAGTGTAATTTCTCCTCACATAAAAACATAGTAGATAAAACTATCAAATTTCAGTTTTATATACATTCATATATGTATGTATTATATATGCATATTTACACATATTCATTTAATAAACATGTATACATGTATATATGTATACATTCACATGTATGTATATTGCATTTGAATATTCACATAGTGAAAGGCAGCGTGATTGTTGATTGAGGGTAAACCATTAGGTCTGGAAGATAGATTTTGACTGATACCTTGTAACTCTGAGCTAATTAATGAAGGTGTCAGTGATCTAACAAATCTTTAGGAGTTTAAGCTGCAAAAATAATGCTGACCTGTACTAACAAGTTTCATCAGAAATCCATGTATGTCTGCATATGTGTATGTATACACTTGATTGTATAGATACATAAAAATATTACTATAGATAAAATCACATTTCTACATATGCATGTATATATATACTTATGTAATATATTCACATATGTATAAATATTTATAAGCACATATATATATATATATATACATATATATAAAACATTCATTCTATCAATGGAGAACATAAATATAATATATAATTTATCCACATACACTAAGATCTACTTAGGACATAATATCTGGCTCTAATAGAAGTGATTTTTTAAAAAAAGCGGTTGGGTGAATCTATCCTACAATTCCTATGTCATAAAAACCACCAAAAGGAAGAGAGAAATGTTTTTGAGTTCCCTTTCTTCACTTTCCCTGGCAAGATTGCAGAAAAATGTTCTATCCCTCCAATAGGGATAGAAATTTCAACAACTTTTCTATGACTACTAAGCACTAGGTTTATTTGTTTTTTTGTGTTTTTCAAATGTAGGCATATGTAGGTCAGCTTCTTTTGTAGCATATTGTGCTTTGGAGATTCTGCTGTATTATTTTAATTATTTGTATTTTTATACCTTTTGTTGTTTCTGTTTTCCTTTGTATTTCAGAAATTCCTTTAATAAACACCCCCATTGAATTCTCTACTAAAACAAACAAACAAAAAAAAAAAGTAAAAGCACTAAATTACAGTTATTACATCTGAAAATATGTTCCACATTCTCTTTTAATGACTCTTCACCTATCAGCTGTGAGGAAGAAAAGATGTTTCATTATTTATTCATTATTGTTTCCTCCCCAATTGCTCAGTGAATAACTTTTTAGACTTTGCGTTGCTGTAACCTCAAGCATGTTATTATTTCGATTCCACTTATTTCTTATTTGGTTCTACATAACAGCACACCAATAAATCTTTATGCCCCAGTTAGTTGGTGATTTCCGACATTTCTTCAGTTAAAAAAAAAAATCTATAAATAGTTCTTTGCTATAACAAAGAAAGCAGCAATTACTATTTTGATACTGTGGAGTTTGAGGTGTTTTGCTTGCTTTTGTATTTTTTTTTTTTTATTTCTTTGAAGTGTAGGTCCTGTATTGCTTATGTGAACACTTGATAACTTTTGCTGCATAATTCCAAGCTGATAATCAAATTGATTAGACTGAATCAGATCACCACCTCTTGTATGTTGATTTCCCTTTCTTTTCATATTCCCTCCCATATTGACTGCTCCCATTTGTTGTGTTTGTCAAATTCCAAAATATGAAATAAAATTTCAACATCACTTTAATTTTTATTTCTCTTAGTTTTGTGGATTTGAAGTATGTTTACAAAATGGTCATTTATAGTATAAAATAGTTCATTGGTGGAGGGGGGGTATATCCTTTTGCAATTATTCCCAATAATTGCTAGAATCAATCCCTCATCTCCGATGTTAGAATTTGTGACAATTTCTAATATATTTGAAAGTCCAACTTTCATCATTTGTATTTTATGCAACTACTTTCCAACATTATACTTTCTCTTCTTATTTAATCATCACCTGACTGGATTTATTCCCAGAACTACTTCTGTCACTGGCAGGATGAGTCCCCAGAAGGTGGTTGTTTACTTCTCTATGAATTACAAATGTAATTGTGAGAAGTTATGTTTTCTAGTATTCACATGAAGGGACATGCAGGTGGGCTATAACTTTGATGACTTTTGATTTATGATATATTTCAAAATCTAATGATGTTATGATTCATTCCTTTGTACTTAAGATTTTAGATATTTTTTCTCCTTCTAAATAGAATTTCCAATTGTTTTGCCTAGCTGTATAAAGAGTCATCCCTTGTTATTTTGCAGTAGAACACCAAACTTATAGATTGATTGAGGATATATTTTTAACAAATTGAAAAGACTCAAGCATGAACCATATTTTTATTAAATAAAATTTTATTTTTTCCAAAATCATAATTCCCTATTTTTCCTCACGTTTCTTCTTTTCATTGAAGAAGAAAAACCTCTATCTCAAACATATATAGTCAAGGAAAACAAATTCCACATTAGCACATTCATGCATGTGTGTGGGTGTTTATGTGTATGCATACACACAAATATATTATAACATATTATAAATCAAAAATCATCAGTTATAGCATACCAGATGCTCCTGCATGCTTCTCCATGATAGCACTAGAAAACAATGTCTCACAATTACCCGAGGAATTCAAAAGGGAAAAGTTAGCAGCCACATTCTAGATATACAATGTGTGTGTGTATGTGTGTACAGAGAGAAGTGACAGAGAGAGAGACCCAGCAGAGAGAGAGAGAGAAAGACAAAAGAGAGATATGAAAGAAATATTATTTTCCTCTTGAATTCTTCATTTCTCTATATGGTAGAGTGTTTTATCATTAATTCTTTCAAATCCTCTCTAAGTCTTTCAGAGTTGTTTTGTCTTTCTAATATTTTTGTCATTGTATGAATTATTATCTTCCTTATTTATATAAAGTTTTATTTACATGCTTTAATTGATCACATGGTTTTCCCTAACTTTCCTTCTCCCCGCCCCCCTTCATAAATATTCTTCTTCCCTGGTCTTTCCATTCTTGTTTTAAGATCTTCATAGCTTGATGACTCTCAGGCATTCTGCCCAATTAGATTTTCTCTATCAACCTTTAGAATGATAGGGTACAAATGGATCATTTCTCCTTTTAAGAATGCAAGCAATTTTCTTGTTTAGTTCTTTATAATCTCTAATTTATGTTTCACTATTTTTCTCTTGACTCCTTTGTTTGAATTTGGAAGTTTCAACATAATTTTATTGTTTTCATCAGGAATACCTGAAAATTTTATTAAATCTCCATATTTTTGCCCCTATAGAACTATATATCCTGTACTTATTTTGGCTATAATGTTCCTGGGAGTTTTCAATTTGGAATTTATTTTAGGAGGTATCAGAAAGATTTTATTTCTCCCTTGCTCTCTTATTCTAAGAAATCTAGGAAGTCTTTTATTTTTTAAAAATATATTATCTATGGTTCTTATATTTTTGGATGTGATTTTTTTTAAAGTAATGAATGCTACTTAAATTATCTCTACTTGTCCTATTTTTCAGAACAAGTTTTTTTTTTTTTTTCTGTGTATATTTTGTTTTGTTTTTTTTCTTTGAATCATTAGTTTCTATTCTCTCCACTTTAATTTTTAAAGAGTTTTTTCATGGAGCAAGGCTTTGAACCACTAGTGTCAAGCTGAGGATTTTCTTTCCATAGCTGTCTACCTTAACTCTCATTTCCTTTTCATTTTTTCCCTCTAGCATTTTAATTTCTTTCATTTCTCCCAAGAATTTTACCAAACTGCATTTTCCTTTGAGGTTTTTTTTTTTTTTTCAGATACTTTGGAGTCATTTTATTTTTGTGATTTAGTGTCTTGAGAATCTTTGTAACATAATACCTTTCTATACTGGGAACTTAAAAAAAAACAAACAAACAAAAAAAACTTGTTCCTTGCTTATTCTTTCATTTTATTTCCTGACTTTTGACTTTACTAGAGCCAGGCTCCTCACATATTTGGAAGGACTGTCTGTGCTGGTCATTATGTTATTTGGGGAAGGAGGTAGGGACAGGGATATTGAGTGCTTCAATAAGGTGACCCAGTGAACAAAGCTCTGTTCAAGAATATCCAAGTTCAAATCTAGTCTCATATATTTACTAGCCATGTCACCCCAGACAAGTCATTTAACCTTTTTTTTTTTTTTTTTTTGCCTTAATTTCTTAAATGTAAAAGAAGGGGAATTATAGCAAACACCTACCAGATGTCATCAAATGAGATAATATGTGTAAAGAATTTAGTGTATTACTAGGGAAACTGTTTTTATTATTTGTTTTCTTTTCTTTTATTTGTATTTTTATCTTTTGTTTTCTTTTCTTTTATTTGTTTTTTAATTATTTGTTTTCTTCTTTTCAGTATCTCAAGGAAAACATAGACTAAGGATTGGTAAGCTTTCATTGTTTCCAGAGTGGTGTCATGCAGTGTAAAGTTTTATCACTTACCATCTTCTAAACTCTGAAAATTCCTAATCAGACTTTGGGTTTGAGCAGCAGGGTTGTGGGTTTACCGTGCTTGGAATTCCAACAGACTGATGCTAGATTTAGCCAGTTTCAGTCAACTAGAAAGGTCTGCTGATTCAGTGACAAAATTATATATTTCTTTTTAGTCTAGGCTTCCTGCCTCAGCTATTCCTCTCAAAATTTCAGTCTTAGCAGGAAGATATCATCTACTCCTGGAGTCAAAGCCACAAAGCTGATTTTTGCTTATCGCCTTGTGCCTGGCTCAGTATACAGCCTAAGATCAGCAGCCACTCCTTATCTTGAAACTCTAATGCTGGGTACAGGTGTCCTCCTCCATCCACCTAGCTATCGATATGTCCAGATTTTTTCTTTTTATGTCAGGATCAGACATAAAATAATTTAGGTTATCTTCATAACCATTTCTTCTTGCCATTTCAATCTTATACCTTACTTCCCTCCATGCAACTCTGATTCCAGTGATAATGTTCTCCTTGATGTTCTTTGAACATGACACTCCATTTCTAAACTCCAATAATTTTCATGGGTTGTTCCACATGACCTGCCTATCAATCACTCTGACTTCAAACCATATTTCTTTTTATATTTTCTCTTAATTCTTGATTTTTTTCTGAACCATTATGTAAATTTGGCTATTTGAAAAATTATCATATCAGGTAATTTTCAGAATTCTTCATATAAAAACTTTACCTTACATGCTTTATTTTGACTTTATTATAGATACCAATGAAATTTATGGCATTTTCTGTGTTTATTCATTTTTACTTTTTAGACAACCTTCATCTGCACCACAATAGTTATGATTTCTCTATAGTTTTCTTGACACAATTATTATCATTATAGTCAGTAATTTTTTTAGGCTTAAATATGTTTTCTTTTCCCAATTTTCTTTACCATCCAACCTATACTCTTATTCCTACTCCTTGAGTCCCCCCAGCCACATCACCAGGACTGTATGGAATTCATGACTTTAAAGTTATAATACAGTGAGGGAACTGATTCAAGGGGACTTAAAGTGACTGCTGTAGTTCGCACTCTCTCCCTACTCTTCTGAATTCTTCACAGCTTACTTTCTTCAATTCCTAGGCAGATCCCTAGGGGTCAGTTAGGAATTAGGAGATATAGTCAGCCTTCATCCCCAAGGGAATTTTTGTAATTTTATCTTCTCTTTGTGTCTTCTATTCTTCTGACTTCTATTTCTTCCCTATGTTGTTAAATAATTCTAACCACTAGAGGACTTCTGGTCTCCAGGCTCTGACATAATCTTCTTGAACTCTTTATTATACACAGACACAGATAGATACACTATACTCTACTTCTTCCCCCTCCTTCTACTCCCCTCCACCATCCTATTCCTCCTCTTCATCTCTCCTCTTTCTCTTATTCTTCCTCCTCCTCTTCCTCTATCTCCTCCTCCTTCTCCTCCTGCTCTTTCTTCTTCTTCCTCTTCTCCTTCTCCTCCTTCTTTTGCTCCTCCTCCTTTCTTCTTTCTTCTTCTTCTTTTTATTATTATCATTACTATTACTGTATCCTTCTTTTTCTTTTTCTCTTTGACTTGTGGATCCAAGTTTATCATTGGAGCAGGGCCCCTTGGAACACTATCAAGTCGTTAATTATAAATGGAGTGTTTAAAACTGCATCTACTGATGGCTACATTATCTTCTTGTCAAAATCCACAGGCTATGGGAATCATAGATTCCTGGAAGCGATAACAAAACAAAATTTCATTTTCCTTCCTCCTATTGCTAATTTTACTGGCTTACTTGTTTATTTTGGGCAGAATTGGAAGATCCATGTATTAAATCAGTAAAACTCAAAATGTTTCAGAGCATCTTCAAGTCCTTTTCAAGGAGTTTACTCTTTTTATGTTTTATTTTGATAAATACTAATAAATACAACCCACATAAACAAAATATCTTTTGGGGACCTCAATAATTTTAATTATTAATTAAATAAGTAATTTAAGTAGTTTGAAGAGCAAGACATTTGATAACCAGGAGGTGATATCTTAAGTTATATCTTACTCTGTTAGCTTTACAGGATTCTATGTCCTGCAAACTTTGCCAGTAAAGCAAAAGCTCTTGAAGTCTATGTAAGCTGATAAGGTTTTGATTGCCTGCTCAGAGGCAAAATATGTCCTTATCCATGGTCAAGACTACCTAAACTTGAAAAGCATCATTCTCACATTGACTAGGATCATAGACTTAGAATTCAAAAGAACCTAAGAAACAAACCTGTGAATTTTGCAGTTGAAGAAGTTAAGGCCCAGAGAGGTTTAACATTTTACTGAAGATCATATAGACTATAAGTAGCTGTTGGAATAGAAAGGAAAGTGATTTCTTTTTCTTATGCAAATGAAATTTAACTCTAGTTTATCTGATCTCACTTTACCTCTAAAGGTCTTGAATTCTTTTAAGACTCCTCTCAACAGAGCAATTTGGAACTATGCCCAAAAAGTTATCAAACTGTGCATACCCTTTGACCCAGCAGTACTACTACTGGGCTTATATCCCAAAGAAATACTAAAGAGTGGAAAGGGACCTGTATATGCCAAAATGTTTGTGGCAGCTCTTTTTGTTGTAGCTAGAAACTGGAAGATGAATGGATGTCCATCAGTTGGAGAATGGTTGGATAAATTATGGTATATGAAGGTTATGGAATATTATTGCTCTGTAAGAAATGACCAGCAGGAGGAATACAGAGAGGCCTGGAGAGACTTACATCAACTGATGCTGAGTGAAATGAGCAGAACCAGAAGATCACTATACACTTCAACAACAATACTGTATGAGGATGTATTCTGATGGAAGTGGAAATCTTCAACATAAAGAAGAGCCAACTCACTTCCAGTTGATCAATGATGGACAGAGGTAGCTACACCCAGAGAAGAAACACTGGGAAGTGAATGTAAATTGTTAGCACTAATATCTGTCTGCCCAGGTTACATGTACCTTCGGAATCTAATGCTTATTGTGCAACAAGAAAATGGTATTTACACACATGTATTGTATCTAGGTTATATTGTAACACATGTAAAATGTATGGGATTGCCTGTCATCAGGGGGAGGGAGTAGAAGGAGGGGGGGATAATTTGGAAAAATGAATACAAGGGATATTATAAAAAATATATAATAAAAAAATTACTCATGCATATATATTGTCAAAAAATTATAAATTAAAAAAAAAACTCCTCTCAACAGATAATTATTGCAGGAAACTTTTCCATGTTCCTTTATCTTCTAGTGCTTTTTTTCTCCAAAGCAATTATCTTGTTTTTAGTTTATGTACATGTTGTCTCCCCTCTTAGAATGTAAGCTACTTGAAAACAGGGTTTAATTTAATTTTTCCTTGAATCCCTCTCAATTTCCACAAGGTGTCATACATATTATGGTCTCAAAAAATGCTTTTGTCACAAAATTCCAGTCATGTTTGATTTACTACAATACAATTCTGTCAGACTCAATTGATATTTGGTTTTGCTGAAATACTTTCTTTAAAATAAAATCACCACACCCATAAAATTTCTAAATAGTGCATCAATCAACATCTATTTCATATTTCCTGAGTAGAGAAAATCCAATAATTAAAAATATAGAGATAAATTTTTTTGGCAATATTAGTCTACTTGCATGACATAGATAACCTATGAATATGATATTTGTCAAATTGTAGAGTACCATATGCACTTAAGAGCTCACTAGTCATTTAGAATTCCACATCTAAGTGAGGTAGAATAAGTAATGCATTATACATTCTCCACCTTTCAAATTCCTTGACCCTGGAACATTTAAATGACCAATGAAACTGTAAGTCATTGAAAGTTGCAAATTCCATTAAATACTTTCATTTGTACATGTAAAATCATGTTCCCTCCCCACTCTCCTTTATATTAGTTCATTAGAATAAATCTGTAGGGATATCTCCCTTTTCCCCACCAATTGCAGAAGGGGTCATGAAGGCTATACATTTGAGAAAATGCAGAAGGAAATAGGAAAAATATTGTTAAGCTTATAAATGGTCTTAATTACACATCATGTCCTTAGAGTATTAATTTAGCTTTAGGTCACTCTCTTATATCATAATAAATAGCCATCACAATCTTACTCATGAGTGTTCAACTCATGACTATGGACTGTTGGCAGCTGCATAAATATAAACATATTGTTAAGTATCAAATTGGAGCAAGCTGACCAACTTTAAACTGAAAGTCAAAAGCAAGGCTTCTAAAAAAGATTTCCCAAAAGGAATATGATAAAGTATGTTTCAACTCAACAGCAATTTGTGCTAAAAGTATATACATACATATATATATATATATATATATATATATATATACATATATATGTATGTATAAAGAGAGAGAGAGAGAGAGAGAGAGAGAGAGAGAGAGAGAGAGAGTGTGTATGTGTGTGCACGCTTACATGTTGCTTCATACTGTTAAAAAAACAATCTCTCCTTAGGATGTAATTGTTTGGCATGCATTATGTAGAAAGAGTACAGGATTTGCCATCAAAGGATGGGTTCAAATCTCAGCTCTGATATGCAAAATGACCTTGGGCATGTCACTTTAGCTTTCATTACTCCATCTTCTTTATTTATATTTTATAGATAAACCCTTCATTTTGAAGGGGTTGAATTAGATGATCTCTCCCAATGAGGTTCTTCCTAAAATAAATGTCACAAACCAGCCTCAAAGGTTATCTACAAATGTAACAAAACTTGACAAATTAGATTCCAAATTTGGTCAAATCAGCTATATTAAATCAAATAGACAAAAATGGTAGTTAGATAGACTTATTTTTCATGAATTGTTTTTTATTCCAAAAATAGCTTTTGAAAAGCTAGGGTTCCTGTGTCTGCCTTGTGCCAAACATTATGTTATATATCTGGAGTGAAAAATAAAAATGAATATGTCTTCCCTCAAGAAGCTTACAAGATTTCATTTATTTAGGCGAGGAAGGGCAGAGGTTTTAATGAACACACAGGAAATTAAACATAAAAGATGCACATGGTACTTTCAAGAAAGCAAAAGTGCTAACAACTGGAGAAAGAAGAGGAATCAGAAAATGTATTTCTTAAGAAGAGATGTGCATTGAAGTAAGGGAGGTTTTATTTAAGAAAAAATGAGGAATGAGCACATTACATATATGGGACATGAGTTGTCCAAATACACAAAAATAGGAGAAGTACTATTATGCATAGAAAATAGCTAGCTGTCTAGTTTGATTAAAACTGATTGTATATAATGAAGAAAAATATGAAATCAGATTTTAAAGATAGGTATAAACCAATTAGTTTGTCATGCATAAATAATAATGGGTGTTTTGTTCAGCTTAAATAACCATCATTTTAGAATCCATGAGATGGTGTCAAAAGGCAAAATAAATAAGTCCTCCTCAAAACCATTTCAGCTTATTTGACAGAGTAATCAATGAATCCTGTGGAAAGAAATGACCAGTGTATTAATAAAATAAAATTTAAAAAATTATTTATTTATCATCTGGAACAATAAACTAGCTAAAGTTTTTAGTTTTCAGCTGTTTATATGGGTGTTATATATTCACTCTTGAAACCTTGATCACATTATTGCTAAATCATTTGCATATGACTACAGGCAAGAGTTCTCATGTTTTTACCATTTCCACTGCTGCGACTAATCACTATTTTTTTTTTTCCATTCCTGCCCTACAGGTAACCTTATCACCACTACTACAAAAAAATAAAAAAAAAATAAAAAAAAAAGCCTTCTAATTTCACATTTCACTTGTAACATCTGCTTACATATATTCATTAGAAACACATCCTCCTCTTCTAGGAAGACAGCTGTAAGAGACAAAAGTTTGAAAATACAACTATTAACTTTTTCTTTGAAAAGAATATGCTGAATTCAAGCCATACATTTAATTTCAAGAGTCTTTTTTCTAGGACCAACTTTGTTCATAAAAAAATCATAGAATAAAAATACGCTTAAATTACAGTCCACCAGAGATATCTTGTAAATTGGCCTTCATTAAGGATCTACTATATGCCAGGCACTGTGATAAATATGAAGCTTCCAACTTCCCCTCCTATTTTGTTTTTAACATGAAGGCACTAAAACCAAAATTTCCTTAACACTGATTCTCAAGTTTCCATAAATTTTGGAACTTCACCACAAGAATAAAAAGGGAATTTAGAAGGTGTTGTCAAATACCCTGTGACAACAGTATACTGACAAGGTCTTTTAGATATTCCATGACTAAAAATTCTTAGTAGCTTCCTGACCTGTTTAAGACACCACACTTTCACACTTCATATGATTCACGCTTCATAGGAAAATCAGTACCAATACAAAAGGAACTCCCCCTTCCCTGCAACATCACCAGAAACAATCCCAGATTTGCCACATTTGATTCATTTGACTCAGTTGCTATCCTAGTGATAATATATATAAAAGTTCCACTGTCATGTTATAATGGGGCAATCAAAACATCAACATAGAACTTCATTGTTTCCCTATTTGTATGCTGCCTAAAGGTAGCCTTAGAATGAGAATAGTATTTTCTTTGCACATATAAGCAAAAGGTCCTATATCCCCGCTTCACAGAACAACTGCTTTACTTTATAAATTGTGAATACACAGGAAAGTAAGGTACTTATCCAAGAATACTTATATAATTAACCACAGGGACTTGGACTTAATGTTTTTCCCAAGCTTTTGCTTAGTCTAAGAGTTAGATTTCCTTTTGTCATAAATTATCTTCCACCTTACACAGATGTACACATAAGTATTTAAATATGTGTGTGCATGTATAAATGACTAATTGATAATTGCAAAGAAAGATTGCAAAGCTTTCAAGTCATACATATTGCTAAACTATCCATAGCTGTTATTGTACTCCCCCCAAAAATAGAGTTCTATCTTTGTCATGTAATTATGCAACTGTGAAACATAATGAAATAGGAAAAGTTCTATTTCTATCCACTTTTATTATATTTAGCATAATTAACATATTCTATAAGTAATCATTTATGTTTTGGATAATGTTGGAGAAGACAAGGTAATAGTTACTACCTTCCAAAAAGTATGTGATACTGTGAAAACAATTTGGAATAGAAGATTTTCAATATGTTTCATACACTACTGGTTACAGATTTCTTGGAAATGATTCATATATATGTGGACAATTAATATATTAAATTATCCTACACATCTTTTAATCAAACTAGTTAATTTAAAGTCATTTAATCTAGTCAATCAATGTTATTCTAGCATTATATTCATTAACCATGAAGAAATTTTAAAAGGGACGGCAATCATAAGAGAGTATAAAATATTGGAATAATGGGATAACCCAGTTTTTCATTCATTTACCAATGAGGTTATGAACATATATATACTGAAAAACTGATGAGTTCTCCAGCCTCAAAGAAACAAGAAAGATTATCTTTCAGTAATAATTAAGATTAAAATCCTCTCTTGAAGTATTTAGGAAAAGCCATTTTTGTTCCAATTCTCCATTTCAGTTTGTTAGTGTACACTTGGCAATTATTCAAAATTATTTTGTTGCTAAAAACAAAAATTGTTGAGAATTTAGGCTTAATGGGACTTATATTTCTATGTGGGGATCAGAAATATTTCACGTGTTTGTATTATATTAATAATGTGTAAAAATATTCTGGAAAAAAGTACTTGGCCATCTCAACAGCCAAATTGTAAGGGAAGGGTTTTCTTTTTCTTTTCTTTTTTTTAAAGCATTAATTGTCTTATAAATATTTGGAGTCCAGGAAAAAGTTTCCATTTATGAAACTAAATATCTTGATTGCTAAGGTGATGTTAAATAAGGTATATGGAGATACTTCTTCACTTTTGTCTTACTAAATTAAACACACTATCAAGAAAGTTTTGCCAATGTAGACCTAGTTATTATATTGTGATTTGCCATTTTGTTTGAGTCTAAATTCAATTTAATTCAACAAAAAGTAATTAAGAACCTACTACATTCAAGAAAAAGAAGCAGAGTTGTTTAATAGAGATCTCGTCTTAAAACTTAAAGTTTAAGTTAGTTTCTGTCACATATTAGGTGTGCAAGTTGCTTAATCACTTAATGGACAATGTGAATACTTAAATTCCAAAGAAAGAGTTAATATGTATTGTCACAAGTGGTTCTTCATGGAAATTTTTTACACCAATGAAATCACAGGTCTACTCACTGTTTCTTTCCCTATGTGCAAGTAAGATATTATTATCCAAAGCATAGGAATAAAAGCACACTTTTTAAAAATAATTTTTAACATGGAGCTGATATTTGAGATTTGCTAGAACATGTTAATAAGTTGGGTACATTTTATCTAAATATTCATTAGCTCTCCAACTAAAATACTACTCTGAATTCTCAACCTGGTATGAAGAAAAAAAAAATCTTAGTAAATGAATGCTCTTGTTTATTGGTTTGTTTGTTTATTTGTTTTCTGAAGAACACTATGAAACACATTCACTAAGTTTTGGGAAGTTAAGCTCAATATTTCTGGAGAAAGCAGCCACACCAATTTTTATCTTAAATTAAAAAAAACAAACAAACAAACAAAAAAAAAAACACTTAAATCTTTTGAGAAGTATTGAAGCAAGTAGTATGCATTAGAAAACAGATGCTGCATCTCATTTGAGTTTTCCTGGGGGGAAATGTATTATTAAAATGACCACGAGCCATGTATTCAGGAAGAAAAAGCATCACATCTGGCTGTCAAAGTTTATGCCAAGTTCCAGCTGCAGTACAAAGTAAGTTTTGCGAGCTCATCAAGTACCAGAGAAGTAGATGTGAAGTTGGTATGTATTGTTCTCATTGTTCCAAAACGGAAAAAAAGTAAAGCCTTCTACGTATAGGTCAGTAAACCTGACTTCAATTCCAGGGGAAATTATAGTACATATGACAAAGGAATTGATTAATGAATGTCTTGAAAATGAAGTAGTGAGAGTTGAAAATCAACATGATGTTATCAAGGATACATCCTTATTGTCACTAGCAGTTAGATAGTGCTTTAACATTTGCAACATTCTTTAAATATGTTAACTCTTATTCCCCTAAAGTTACCAAATGTTCTTTCTGACAGGATTACCAAAATGGTATAATGGGAAAATTCTGTAGTTCTATTGTGCAGAAGTTTTAACAAAGACTTTGATAAAATCATTCATGCCATTCTTATAGAAAAGATGGAAACCTCTTGAATAAGACAACAATGTGTGTAGATAGATTAGAATGATGTAATGGATTTAGTATAGTCTTTAAGGAATTGTGACTACTTGACAGGGGATACTTAGTATAAAATTCCTAGGATTCATGCTTTAAACAGTGTTATATATTTTATTAACAAATTATTTTAATACTAGCAACATGGATTAAATCTCTATTAAATTTTCAATTGACACAAAGTCAAGAGTAATAACACTTTATGAAAAGAGGAGAAAGAGGAAGAGGAAGAGAAGAAAAAGAGAAGTACCAAAAAAATGTCATAGAATAGGATGAGAAAATAAATATTATCTTAAAGAAAGAAGAGATTTCAGATATCATCTAGTCCAATTCTCTCAGTCATGTAAGAATCTCTTTTAATGAATACCTAATATGTGGGTTATTGGGACATTTCCAGTGATAGGAAACTTACTACTTCTTTAATCAGGTAATTTCATATTTTACAGCTTATCATTTGGAAAGATTTGGGGGTCATTTTGAGTCAAAATTTCTTTCCTTATGATTTGTACCCAATACCCAATGTCATGTATAGAATGTATATTACATTTTCAAAAGTAGCTAGTACATTGTATGACAGAACCAGGCTCCAAAATGACATTAAGTAGCTACACAATTGAGATTAAATTAAAACATTAGGATTTAATAAAGGTAAATATAAAGTCTTACGCTTAGATTCAAAAAATTATTTATTATTATTTAAAATAGAGAAGATACCATTATATAGAAGTTTTCTTTAAAAATGCAGGGGGACAGATAGTAAACATTTGTTGAATATAAGTTTAAAAAGTGTAATCTGTTAATGATCAGTGCTAAAACAATCATGGGCTACATGAACAGGAATAGGAAGTAATCATCTATTGTACTCTGCTTCATTCTGACCACAATTGGGGCATTACATTCAGTTCTACATGCCAAATTTCAAGCTGATGTCCAGTGGAGGCCAACTAGAATGACAAAGGGCTTTGATTCAATGGTACATGAGGATAGTTTAAAATAATAGGGATATTCATCCTAGAAAAGAAAAGGCTTAGAATGAACACGAAAATTACTTCAATTACTTGAATGAGCACCATACTAAAAAAGAATTACATTTGTTCTGTTTTATCCAAGGGGGGGAAGTAGGAGCAGGAACCATGGATATATATATATATATATTGCAAAGAGGAGAAGTTAAGCTTTTATGTAAAGAAATAATCAAATCAAACCAAAACAACCACACACACACACACACACACACACACACACACACAAAACAAAACAAACAAAAAAAAAAACAAAACACCTTCCTAATGATCAATATTATACAAAAAGTGAAATGGGCTAACTCAGGAAGCGATTAGTTAACCTCACTGGAGATCAAGCAAATAGTGAATTTCACTTGTCTGAAGGGTTTTGCTAAAGATTATTTTTTAAATATAAGTTGAATTCTCTTCCAAATGAAATTTTCTGAGCCTACCAAAGTGTTTAAAATCTCTGAAATTGTGAATGCAAATGCAAAGATTGCCAATGCTATATCTCCTAAATTAATTTTTATATAACATCCTCATATATTTCTTTCTCTTGTTTGTTTTACCTACTTACATTTATATACACACAGGTTATAATGCTCTACCTTATAAAGATTTTAAAACTGCAAAGAATTTTATTTGTCATGCCATTTGATCCTCACAAAACACATATAAGGTTGGTGCTATAATTGCTCCCACTTTACAGATAAATTAACTGAAGCTGTAATGCCCAAAGTCATATAGTAGTTGTAAGAGGCAGGATATTTTTGGATTTGTTCCATCATTCTAAGATTTTGAAATATTCTTGAATTTTAACTATTTTTCACTGTTAGTTACCTGTCCTTAATTTTGGGTCACCTGAAATCTAAAAGACTTGGGCTCTATATCTTCATGTCATATACTATCATAAAATCCTGATGAAATAAAATATCTTATGTTGAATAGAATAGAGTTTATGAAAGAAACCTTTGCAATATCACTAGAGTTTTCTCTTCAGACTGTTACTGATCCATTGATTACCATCCATTGGATTCTTCTTTTCAAACACTTATGAATTCACATAACTACATTATTATCTAATCAATTTATCTTAATCATATACAAAGGAAATGATGAAAGATTTTGCTAAATACTTTTGTTTTATTAAAATAATACTATGAATATAGCATTTTCCAGTCTACTAGATTAGTATCCTGGTCCCACCCTAATCCACTCATCCACCAAAGGGAAATAACACTTTAAACCTGGAATGCCACCAAAGGGTCTAATGCTTCCTGAGCATGACCTCATTCACACCAGCCCTTATCCCATTTCACTCCTTGGCCACGTTAATAAGCAGCCAAATGATAGTATCAGCATCATGACTTCTGCTACATATAGCTTATTTCTACTTTATAATCCTGTACCTATCTACAACAAGAAACCAAGTGAGACAATATAAGCCCATTATTATGTTGAAATAATGAAATGAATATGTATAAGTATGATCCAGTGAATTAGTGATATAGAGAATAAATGTCCATTACAATTCAAAACATTGAAACACAATTTGAAGGATGTAAAATATCTCTATTTGATACTGGATACTTCACAATTATATTTGTATGCTCATCAATGTGAATATTTCTTTCTCTACTAACTCATGCCTTCTCCCCTGGGTCATGTTTCTCCATTAATTAATGAAAAATTAATCTTTCATATGGGGTTTATCAGGCATAATATGAATTTTAGTCTTTTATCATTGTATTGATATTACTGCAACAACCAGATTGTTCATATGCTACCTGTAATTTCTACTATATGCATGATTGTCACATATTACTTTCTGATCATTTATCTTTCGTGTCACTTCTTGCATAAAATACATCATTGGTAATGATGTAATAATAAGTTCATTTTAGTAAATGAAGTAGGTGATTATGTGTTCTTAGAGTTTTCATTATTTTCTCCATTGTTATTTTTGACAACTAAAAGTTTAGATTCTTCAGAGGTCATGTGCCCTTATTTAAAATCATCTACTGTCATCAAAATCTAATGAAACAATATCTCATTTCTCTCTGAATTTTTTCAAACCTTAGAGTTCAAACTATAATTTTATATTATGTGTTTTAGCCTATGGGGAAAAGAACTGGATACACAGTGCTCAATATTTCTCTGCTTTTGGGAAGTTTATCAAATTGGACAAATCATAAGATTTTCTATAAATTGGCTTTTGAATCCCCAGTTCAGTTCTTTAAATGAGAGGTATGGGGCACAAGACACTGTTCTTTCCACTCTAATTAATAAATTTTCTCCTCACTACTCCTATATTTATTTTGTTCAGTAACTCATTCAGAAATGATGAAACACAGATCACAGTAACTATGGTTGATCACATTTTATCTACCTATTATTCAATTTAATTAAATAGAAATTATAAATCCAATCTTAAAAAAGAATTAAGCTTGGAAAGATCATGAGAGTAAAAATGAAGAAGTCTGAGGAACATCACCATCACCTTTCTCAGCATAGTTTCTCTTCTGGGTGGTATGCCACATGGTTTAAACATCCTTCTCCCCCACTGTGATAATACCAATTTATGTTCTCTCAATCTATTTTCTCACACTAACCTCACATAAGTTTATTTTTCCCCACTCCTATGTCCTAAATATATGTGTCTACTATAAGAGTCTCCCAGGCTCTTCCAACCACATTTTAAGATGCAACTCGTCTTCAAAAATTATCTGATAATACCTCTGCCTTTCAGATGAAATATGGGAATCATATATGATTCGCTGACTGGGAGTAGGCAATAATGCAAACATAACCATATTGCTATTTGGAAGATATATAGACTGGAACAGATCAAAGCTAATTGGCAGATTATTTTAATATATGCATTGACAATATGTGATCAATTTTTGAGAAGCTTAATTCACATTATATATTAGAAATCATTCTATATAAGCAAAAATAAAGCTTCTTTTTAAGAGTTAGCAGTTTAATTTGTCTGTTCAGGGTGGATAATAGACAATAATACAAACATAACTATACTATTATTGGCAAGGTATATAGATTGGAACAGATTAAAGTTAGCTGGCAGATTATTTTAATATATGCAATGACAATATGTGATCACTTTTTGATAAGCTTAATTCCCATTATATGTTAGGAATCATTCCATGTAAGCAAAAAATAAGACTTTTTTTTTTTTTTTTTTTTTTTTTTTTTTTTTTTTTTTTTTAAGAGTTAGCAATTTAATTTGTGTGTTCAGGATGGATAATAGACATCTGGCTTAGCCGGAGTAAGCTTCAGTAGTGGCAATATAGGCAACAATTTTTTTATAATATTAGCAATTCAAATTCAAGTATCAGATTAGTCTTGTATTGGAATCATTCATGGGAGTATGCTTGGAGGCTAAAATGTTCTCAGTAAAACTTCCAATAATTTTCAGGCAAAGTAGCACCCCCTCCCTTCCCTCTTCCCCCTTCCTGCTCTGAGAGAAAAAGGAAATGCATCCATATATCAAAAGAGGCCGCCCAAGGATATGAAAACATGTTTGAGGTTCAAATACAATTGTAGTATTATTTACAATATCAAAATTCATTACAGTCCCAGGTTTACTAGAATGTTCTGAAATTGGATTCTCACAGATGTTTCTCCAACTTTAATATGCTGGTGGAACTTCCCCTGGCATATATATCTGGGGGTTAGGGGGAAAGTACTGGCCTTCATCTTTGGGAATTCAAGACCCCTAAACCTTCTCACTGAAATTTTTTTATGCAACCCAGATTTTGATCCAATGTTCAATCCAACGACCCCCATGGGCTACACAAGAATGTTTCATTACCCACCTCAATTTAAAATCCACCTCAGTTTAGCCAAATTCTAGCCTTTCTGCTTTAGTCAAACCAATGAGGCATTTCATTATTAGGGATTTTAAGAGCTAGCATTTGGAAGAGCTGCCACATTTCAGGTTGTAATGTTACACATACTTCAAGGAGCCACTCAAACTCCCTAAGACATGCCCTTACCGAAGGAGCTGGTTTGTTATTCAAATAGCTGCATTTTCCCAGAATAAACTGCAGAATTTACTGACACACATCAAGCAAGCTAACAAATCACTAAGATTATGCTTGATTTTAAAGGATTGGGTGGGGGGAGTTGAATTCAATCAACCATTCATTAACTAATTGCCAGTAAATTTAATAAGAATTTAGATTATTTGGAATAAGATCAGTGATATTTAGTTGGAAAGAAAATTAAACACTATCTAGTCCAACACTCTTGCAAATGAGTAATTGAGGCCTAAAGAGATTAAATACTAGAATATGAACTCAGGAATTCTGGCTCTGAATTCAACATGTTTCCTATCATACTTCCCAATTTTGTGAGGAGTCTTATATGGAGTTATATGCCAAGATAAAACAAATAAAAAAAAGAAAATTCTCCTGGAGATCTATCTTCAGATATCATGCTCTAGAATGCTTAGTGTGCTCTCTCTATCAATACTTGAGATACAAGATTAATTTCATATCTTGAATGATTTAGATTTAATTCAATTTAATGAGCTT